>NC_142484.1:20210454-20513484 GCF_049115385.1 Moschus berezovskii | reverse complement strand
AGTGATGCCATCCAACCATCTCATCCTCTGGACTTCCCTTCTCCTCTTGCCCCCACTCCCTCCCAGCATCAGAGTCTTTTCCAGTGAGTCAACTTTTCGCATGAGGTGGCCAAAGTATTGGAGTTTCAGCTTCAACATCAGTCCTTTCAGTGAACACCCAGGACTGATTTCCTTTAGGATGGACTGGTTGGATCTCCTTGCAGTCTAAGGGACTCTCAAGAGTCCTCTCCAACATCACAGGTCAAAAGCATCAATTCTTCAGCACTCAGCTTTCTTTATAGTCCAACTCTCACATCCATACATGACTACTGGAAAAACCATAGCCTTGACTAGACTGACCTTTGTTGGCAAAGTAATGTCTTTGCTTTTTAATATACTGTCTAGGTTGGTCATAACTTTCTTCCAAGGAGTAAGCGTCTTTTTATTTCATGGCTGCAATCAGCATCTGCAGTGATTTTGGAGCCCCCCCTCAAATAAAGTCTGTCGCTGTTTCCACTGTTTCCCGATCTATTTGCCATGAAGTGATGGGACCAGACGCCACGATCTTAGTTTCTGAATGTTGAGCTTTAAGCCAACTTTTTCTCCTTTTTCACTTTCATCAAGAGGCTCTTTAGTTCTTCTTCACTTTCTGCCATAAGGGTGGTGTCATCTACATATCTGAGGTTATTGAGATTTCTCCTGGCAGTCTTGATTCCAGTTTGTGCTTCATCCAGTCCAGCGTTTTTCATGATGTACTCTGCATATTGTACTCTGCATGATGTAATCAGTTATTATTAACTTAATAATAAATGGAATAAATGGATGACTGGATGAATGAATAAATAAGCAAGGTTCTGTTCTTGCCCACAAGGAACTTGTATTCTGGGAAGGAGACAGATGTAATAGAACTTTAATATAAGACAAAATACAGGGGCCCTGAGAAGCATATGATTAATTCCTACGTCAGTGCCCAGCAGGGTCAATTCAGAAAGTACCTCTGTGTATTGGGCAGACCAGTCCCTCAATGTTGATTAAAAAGGTCCAGGCTATTAAGTAGCTTTAAATTCATTTTCTTATCAATCTCCACCCAACCCCCACCCAGCGCCAACCATGCTATGATATTATTAACATTAGTTTCCAGGTGAGGAAACAAAGAAAGATGGACAGAGGTTAAGTAACTTGCCCAACACAATACAGGTAGTAGGGCAGGTGTTTTTTTTTTTTCGGTGATTTATTTATTTGGCTGCTCTGGGTTTGAGTTGCAGAATGTGGGATCTAGTTTCCTGATCAGAAATCGAATCTGGGCCCCCTGCATTGGGAGCTTGGAGTCTTAGCCACTGGACCACCAGGGAAGTCCCAGTAAGACAGGTTTGAAGTCGGATTTGACTGCCTCCCAAGTCCAGCCAGTTTTTCTTTCTTTTATCAGTTATCTTCTTTTCCTTATTGATAGCTCAGTTGGTAAAGAATCCACCTGCAATGCAGGAGACCCCGGTTCGATTCCTGGGTTGGGAAGATCCCCTGGTGAAGGGATAGGCTACCTACTCCAGTATTCTTGGGCTTCCCTTGTGGCTCAGCTGGTAAAGAATATGCCTGCAATGAGGAAGACCTGGGTTTGATCCCTGGGTTGGGAAGATCCCCTGGAGGAGGGAAAGGCTACCCACTCCAGTATTCTGGCCTGGAGAATTTCATGGACTGTATAGTCTATGGGGTCACAAAGAGTAGGACACGACTGAGCAATTTAAAAAAAAAAAAATTGAATTTCTTTTTTCAAAAATTACAAAAGTGGCAGTGCTCACTGCAACCTGAAACCAGGCAAAGGTGCCTGAACGGCAGTGGTCCTTCACCTCTCTGTTCCATGAACACGCGGGCTGTTCCTTCCACTCTGTGCTCACACAGACTCATGCACATGGATGCACTCGATCTGGAGTTTTTCTCTATTTTTACAGAATGGAATCACACCGCACACATCATTCTGATACTCGGTTTTCTTCCTTGGAACATTATGGCCATCTCTTGTGGCAAAAGATGTAGATCGAACTTGCTCTTTTGAATGCACTGTGCTGTGCTCAGTCATATTCAACTCTTTGCAACTCCATGGACTGTAGTCCGCCAGGCTTCTCTGTCCATGGAATTCTCCAGGCAAGAATACTGGGGTAGGTTGCATGCCCTCCTCCATGGATCTTCCCAACCCAGGGATCAAACCCAGGTCTCCCTCATTGCAGGCGGATTCTTTACCAGCTGAGCTACCAGGGAAGCCCTGCCCTTTTGAGTAGCAGCATTTAATGATAGTAAAGCTATATTGCAGGTTATTCAAACATTCCCGGCCTGATGGATATCTAGCTTCTTTTTCACTTTTTCCCACTACAAATTGCTGCTGCATTATCCTCATGCATGGGTACTTTCCTTTTTTAAAAAATTGTATGTATTTATTTTTATTTCTTGGCCGTGCCATTTGGCATGTGGGATCTTAGTTCCCTGACCAGATATCAAGCCCATATTCCATGCACTGGAACCTTGAGTCTAACCACTAGACCTCCAGGGAAATCTCTGGTACTTTCCCTTCTAGAGGATACATTCTCAGACTGGAGCTGCTGAGAAGTGTCTGTGTATTTTTAATTGCAATAGATCTTGACGTACTATTTTTTCCAAAGTTAGTAGCCATGCAGTGTCATGCTTTGAACCACTGCAGTTTCTAGGCCCATGGCTGCCCCTCTTTCTTCCTCTGCTGCTTCTCCTTGGAGCCCAGTGCCCTCAGGGGCATCCCAGCATCTTCTGACCTGGCCAGGACTCCCCAGGAAGGCTGGAGGGACACCGCCTCCTTCTCTCTCCTTCTCTCAGAGCCTGGCTCTGTCCTCTTCCTCAGCTAGTGAGGCCTGGTTGTCAGGAAATCTGAACTGTAGTCCTAACTCTATCACTAATCAGCTGTCTGACTTTGGACAAGCCACTTAACTTTTCTGTACATCGGTATCTTCATCCATAAATTGAGGGAGGTTGGGCTGGATGAAGTATGACGCCCTCCTTCTCTAGATGACCTTCCGGGGTTTGAGACCCCATAGTGCTGGCCCCCAAGTGGAGTCCTTGTGTCTGTCTGCTCTCTGGGGGTCCGGGGGCCTATGGCGGACAGAAGAGTCTTTTTACAGCTAACCATCAAAGGGTCTCCTAGCCACCTCAACCACTCGTTCTATCAAGAAATTGTGTGGAAGGTGGGGATTCTGGAGCCAGGCTGAATGTGACGTGGGCTCGAACCCAGCTCAGCCATGACCTTGGGCTGCTTGCCTCACCTCTCTGTGCCTTGATTTCAGAATCAGTTCGATGAGGAAGACAATTGACTTTCATGTACTAGGGCGGCACTGTCTGCCTGTGATGATGGGATCGTGGTCTTTCTGGGCCTCCCAGTACAACAGCCACACGTGGCTGTCGAGCACTTGAAATGTGGCCAGTGAGGCTGAAGACTAGATTTTATTTAATTTTTATGAAATAGGATTTGTATTTTGAAAGTGAGATGTGGGGACTCCCTTGGCAGATGGTCCTCCAAGCTCCCAATACAGGAGGCATGGGTTCATCCATGGTTGGGGAACTAAGATCCCACGTGCCTCGCGGTACATCCAGACAAAAAAGAAGCTTACCTTTAAAAAATTAGAAATAGGGCTTTCCCTGGTGGCTCAGTGCTAAAGAATCTATCTACCAGTGCAGGAGACACTGGTTTTATCCCTGATCCGGAAGATCCCACATGTGGCAGAGCAAATAAGCCCATATGCCATAACTACTGAGCCTGTGCTCTAGATCCTAGGAACTAAAATTAATGAGCCCATGTGCCCTAGAGCCCATGCTCTGCAACAAGAGTAGAAGTAGTAGTGTTAACCGTTCAGTCGTGTCTGACTCTGTGTGACCCCATGGACTGTGGCCCGCCAGGGTCCTCTGTCCATGGGATTCTTCAGGCAAGATTACTGGAGTAGGTTGCCATTTCCTTTTCCAGAGGATCTTCCTGACCCAGGGATCGAACCCAGGTCTCCTGCATTGCAGGCAGATTCTTTACTGTCTGAGCTACAGGGAAGATTCTGCCACAAGAGAAGCCACCGCAATGAGAAGCCTGAGCACCATGACTAGAGAGTAGCCGCCGCTGCCCACAACTAGAGAAAGCTCACACATAGCGATAAAGATCCGGCACAGCCAAAAATATATATATTTTAAATTTTTAAAAAAAAACTTAAAAAATAAATAAAAAGCCAGAGGTAGCTAATGGCTACCTTGCTGGCCTCTGTAGCTACAGAAGATGAAGATGTGATACAGTGCATGGAACGTGCTCAGCCAGCCCAGTGTCTGGCACATAGTAAGCGCTCAGTAAAAGTCTGCTATTGTTAGGTGTCGCGTGTCTCGCTTTCTGGCCCACCACACCTGATGGCTCTCAACGACACCCCCACTTGCTGTCCCAGAGTCACCTGGGGAGGTGGGGAAGGGGGGAAGGTGTCGCTGCTGGTGGGGCATGTCAGTAATGAGCCTGGCACTAAATGTTTCTGGTCTGCTACTTTCCCTGGAGGGTCATGTGAGCCGGAGTGGTATGTGGCCTGCTTTGCAAGTGATTAACATGGTGTAAGCAATCTGCATGGAGAGAAAAACCCCTCTGCTGGTATTCCATTATTCTATTAGAGTTTCAGAGCCGGGATTAAGTGGACATGATTTCTTCCTATGGGCCATTAATTTTGTTTTATTGCTGGTCTGATGGCCATTACCCTTTTTTGCCAATGCATTCCCCCATTAGGTTTGTACAATTAACAAAATATGTGCTGTTAGGGCTTTGATAGGAACAGGGGGATGGAAATAAAGGGAGGGGATGCAGCCTCCACTGAGTTGGGGGTGGGGAGAGGCTGGACTCAAGGGTGGGGCCCTGTAGTCCTGGCATTCCTAGAAACTGCCCTAGGACCTTCTCCGCCTGTTTCCTGGCCAGAGGTGAAGCAGCGACCCAGGGGAGAGAGACGAGGAACGCTTGTGGGCCTGGCTGGGAACAGCGCGGCTGAGAACGCAATGAGCCAGCTCCACACTGTCACCTTGAGCCCTCAGCCGGCAGCATGAGTCAGCCTCCAGGTGCCCAGCCCTGTGGGCTTCTTGCCATCGACACCTGCCTTCTCTGTGAGACAAACAGGGGGACCCACACCTGAAAAGGGGGCCTCTGACACTTGGTGTCATCCAGCGACTGTCGAGTGAAGATGCAAGTTTGGCGTTCATCCGGCATTTGGGAGAAAAACCTAGGATCTGGGTTTTCAAATGTGAAACTTTCAGCTTTTTAGATGTTGTCAGTGTTTACGAAAACATCAAGAAGGCAAGAGGCTGGCTCAGGGCTGCCGGTGGGTGACCTCTGCCAGACGCTGAGCTGGCCTTGGAGGGTTTGGAGGAGGAATGGACGTGACGGAATTTGTGTTTCAGGGAGATCCCGGGCTTGGGGAAAGTGGTGGACAGACTGAAAGGGGATGAGGCTGGAGGCCCAGAGATGGATTAGGGGCCCAGGGGAGAGAAGGACGCCTAAGGCAGGTGGCAATGGGCCAGGAAGAAAAACAGCAATGTTCCTGATGAAGAATAAGTACGTCTTGCGTCTTGGAGTTTTCTCATCCCTGAGGGTGCCCTCTTTACAGGTGCAGGACCTGGCTGAGAGTCTCGAGCTGAGGCTGGAGGCCATGACTGAGGGAATTTCCCTGGTCCTCTCTGCAGCTGGGCGCCCAGACCTGCCTGCAGCCCAGGGGTCTGGGGACGGCGGGAAATGAGCCTGTTCCCACCCGGCTCTGAGGAGACCTGTGCACCCTCAGGGCTGGGCGGATACGTTTCTCAGAGCCAAGCACTTAGTGCCAGCCGAGTCTCTAGGTGTTCATTTGCTCAGCTGTGTCATTGAGAGGCTGGTGCTCAGGGCCTGCGATGCTGTGAATGACTGACAGCCTCAGTCTAACATTAACATAAACCATGGTGAGCTGTCATGGGGGGTTTATGAGGGGAGTGGAGGTGGAGCAGAGAGGGTTCTCAGGGTGATGAGGCTGGAGACGCAGGACCCACTGTGACCCTGCAGGTGACTCTGTCTCAGAGGGTCTTATTTATTTATTTTTGGCTGTGCTGCGTCTTCACTGCTGTATGGGCTTTCTCTAGTTGCGCCGATCAGGGGCTACTCTTCAGTTCTGGTATGTGGGATTCTCATTGCTGTGGTTTCTCTTGTTGCAGAACATGGGCTGTAGAGTGAGGACGTCAGCAGTTGGGGCCCCCGGGCTCCAGAGCGCACGCTCGGTAGTTGGGGCCCCCAGGCTCCAGAGCGCACGCTCGATAGTTGGGGTGCACGGGCTTAGTTGCTCCACAGCATGTGGGATTTTCCCAGACCAGGGATCAAGCCCAAGTCTCCTGCATTAGCAGGCAGACTCCTTACCACTGAGCCACCAGGGAAGCCCTGGGAGCGTCTTTTTAAAGTTTTGTTTCTCTTTGGGGAGTTTTGCTTATGTGCCTACAGAGGTTTATCAGAGATGGGGACCATCCAGAGAGACTCCAGGTGCCTGAGAACAGATTGTCATGTCATGATTTGTCCTCCTCCTAAAGGCCTGGTTGGGGGAAGAGCAGAGCAGCTTGTCATGGGTGGGAGAAAGAAGGCAGAGGCCCTTAGGCTTCTTGATTTGCCTCCCTTTCCCCAGCGAGCCCCGCTGCCAGCCCTCACCTCCTCATGCTGAAGAGCAGCAACAGCAGCCCCATTCGTTGTTGTGAGTATGTTCCAGACATTGCACAAAACGCTCTTGGGGCATCACCTCATTTAAAGGTGCTTTTCTTATTCCCCTTTTAAAGATGTAAACATTGATGTTTGTAGAGATTAAGGTTAGGAAGGCGACGGACCCATGCTAAACCCAGAACTGTCTGGCTCCTGCGTCTATATTCTTAACCACAATCATAGACTGAGCTACCTCAGGGCCTCCATGGGGTGGTGGGAGGAGTGGGGGAAGGGGTGAGTCTGGGCAACATCAGAGATGTGTAGAAGTCACACGCTTCCAGAATCATCTAGTCAAGCACTATCATTTTGCAGATGGGGAAACTGAAGCAGGCAGTGGTTAAAGTTCCATGTTCAAGACCACACAGTAAGTTAACGATGGAGTCAGGGCATGAACCCACGATGCCCTTGGTCTAGTGCCCCCCGTGTTAGACCACCCCCCAACCCCGTCTTGCTAAGTTCCAAGCTCATCTCCCTCCAGCCTTCTCTCTTACCCAAGATGTTTCATGGGAGCTGGCTCAGTTCTCCTTGGGCATGCAGAGTCAGGTTCTAGGGTGCCCCCTCCCGTGGGAAGCTTTCTTCTGTCCCCCTTAACCTCTTAATGATAAATATTCTTCAGCTCCCTCCTCATTTACCATTTCATGAATGTCCATGTATTTATAAATCCCATTTATGATTCAAATCTATCTTTGTTAGTGAGTAAGGCAAGCCTGAGTTTAGATTCTGGTTGTGTTATGGCAGGGCTGCTTGTCGCAAGGCCTTGGATGTGGTAATCCAGGACGAGAGGCTGCTGGCCCTGGAAAGCCCTAAAATGGGATGCACATAGCTCCCCAGCAGGCGTCCCTGGGTCAGCGCTAGATCAGAAGACTTTTCCACTGGTGCAGAGTGACGAGTGACAAAAAAGGACAATGTGGAGAGGCTGCGTGTGCACATGTGTGTGCGTGTGTGTCGGGTGTGAGAGAGAGAGGGACACATAGAGACCGAAAGAGGAGACAGGCGTGGCGGTGGCGGGGCAGGGGTGCTGCCGTTTATGCTGCTCCGTTCACTTCAGAGAGTTCAGTGAGTGGCCCTTTGTGCTCGCCTTACTTTGAAGGGTTGATTTACTTTATAAAACAATGATAAAAGAAGACACTTTTAATATTTTATCCATAGGCATGTTTGTCACCCCTCCCAGTCTCCCAATGTTTTCTTTTTAATGTTTTATGGGTGAGGGGAGCCATGTCTGGGAGACCATGCTCAGGGGCCTCTTCTTACCCAACATAGGATCCTCTTCCCTGAGTTGGAAGCTCACTTTTCAAAGAAGCCTAACTCCCTGTTGGATGGTTCTTCGCACTAGAGAAGTCCTTATATATTGAACTGCAGATTGGCTTCCTCTAATATCTGTCAGTGATTCATGGGGTCGCAAAGAGTCGGACACGACTGAGTGACTGAACTGAATGAACTGAACTGAACTGAACTGAATATCTGTCAGTTAGCCCTAAGTCTACCCTGTGGAGCAACACCAGCCCCTCTTCAAATATATGGAGGACCCCATGTGGGAGAGAGATTGTTGTCGATAGAACTAGGACCAATAGGTCATGTTAGAGAGGAGCAAATGGAGGTCCATCTCTAGACTCTTCTCCCATATCTTCTACCTCATGGCCCCTGATAATTAAACTAACAACAATGACAGGTACTATGCACTGCATGCTTATTTTGTGCAAGGCACTGTTCTAGACACTTAACAGAATATGGACTCATTCAACCTTTACAGACAACCTCAAAGGCAGAACAGAACCCTCATTAGCACCATTTTACAGATGGAACTGAGAACTATGGACAAAAGTTCCTTAACATTGTACAGGAGGTAGTAAATGATGAAAACCATACCAGTGAAAAAGAAATGCAAGAAGGCAAAGTGGTTGTCTGAGGAGGCTTTACAAATAGCAAAGAAAAGAAGAGAAGCAAAAGGCAAGGGAGAAAAGGAAAGATATACCCAACTGAATGCAGAGTTCCAAAGAATAACAAGGAGAGATAAGAAGGCCCTCTTAAATGAACATTGCAAAGGAATAGAGGAAAACAATAGAATGGGAAAGACTAGAGATCTCTTCCCCAAAATTAGAGATACCAAAGGATCATTTCATGCAAGGCACAATAGCGAGGACAGAAGCCACCTACCAGAAGCAGAAGAGATTAAGAAGAGGTGGCAAGAATACACAGAAAAACTATATGAAAAAGGTCTTAACGACCCGAATAACCATGATGGTGTGGTCACTCACCTAGAGCCAGACATCCTGGAATGCGAAGTCAAGTGGACCTTGGGAAGCATTACTACAAAAAAAGCTACTGAAGGTGATGAAATTCCAGCTGAGCTATTTAAAACTCCTAAAAGATGATGCTGTTACAGTGCTGCACTCAATATGTCAGCACATTTAGAAAACTCAGCAGTGGCCACAGGACTGGAAAAGGTCAGTTTTCATTCCAGTCCCAAAGAAAGGCAATCTGAAAGAATGTTCAAGCTTATATAATTGTGCTCATTTCACATGCTAGCTAGGTTATGCCCAAAATTCTTCAAGCTAGGCTACAGTAGTTTGTGAACCGAGAACTTGCAGACATACAAGCTGGGTTTAGGAAAGGCAGAGGACACAGAAACCAAATTGCCAACATTCATGGAGAAAGTGTGGGAATTCCAGAAAAATGTCTGCTTCTGCTTCATTAAATATGCTAAAGGCTTTGACTCTGTGGATTACAACAAACTGGAAAATTCTTAAAGGGATGGGAATACCAGACCACCTTATCTGCCTCTTGAGAAACCTGTATGTGGGTCAAGAAGCAACAGTTAGAACTGGACATGGAACAGTGGACTGGTTCAAAATTGGGAAAAGAGTACGTCAAGGCTGTATATTGTCACCCCGCTTATTTATGTTATGTGCAGAGTACATCATACGAAATGTTGGACTGATGAATCACAAGCTGGAATCAAGATTGCAGGGAGAAATATCAGCAACCTCAGACATTCAGATGATACCACTCTAATGGCAGAAAGTGAAGAGGAACTGAAGAACCTCTTAATGAAGGTGAAAGAGGACAGTGAAAAAACTTGAAACTCAACATTAAAAAACTAAGATCATGGCATCTGGTCCCATCACTTCATGGCAAATAGAAGGTGGGAAATGGAAGCAGTGATAGATTTTATTTTCTTGGACTCCAAAATCACTGCAAACAGTGACTGCAACCATGAAATTAAAAGATGTTTGCTCCTTGGAAGGAAAGCTATGACAAACTTGTGCTGTGCTGTGCTTAAATGCTCTGTCATGTCCGACTCTTTGCAACCCCATGGACTGTAGCCTGCCAAGCTCCTCTGTCCATGGGGATTCTCCAGGCAAGAATACTGGAGTGGGTTGCCATTCCCTCCTCCAGGGGATCTTCCCAACCCAGGGATCAAATCCAGGTCTTCTGCATTGCTGGTGGATTCTTTACCATCTAAGCCAACAGGGAAGCTCAACAATCCTGGAGTGGGTAGCCTATCCCTTCTCCTGGGGATCTTCCTGACCCAGGAATCAAACTGGGGTCTCCTGCATTTCAGGCAGATTTTTTACCAGCTGAGCTACCAGGGAAGCCCATGACAAACCTAGACAGCATATTAGAAAGCAGAGACATCACTTTACCAACAAAGATCTGTATAATCAAAGCTATGGTTTTTCTGGTAGTCATTTATGTGTGTGAGAGTTGGACTATAAAGAAGGCTGAGTGCCGCAGAATTGATGCTTCTGAATTGTGGTACTGGAGAAGACTCTTGAAAGCCCCTTTGGACTACAAAGAGATCAAACTAGTCAATTCTGGAAGGAAATCAACCATGAATATTCATTGGAAAGTCTGATGCTGAAGCTCCAACACTTGACTACTTGATGCAAAGAGCTGACTCATTGAAAATGACCCTGATGCTGTGAAAAATTGAAGGCAAAAGAAAAAGGAAGTGGTGAGGATGAGGTCGTTAGATAGCATCACTGACTTAATGAATATGAATCTGAGCAAACTCTGGGAGATAGTGAAGGACAGAGGAGCCTGGTGTGCTACAGTCCGTGAGGTTGCAAAGAGTCAAACATGACTTAGTAACTGAACAAAAACATATGAAAAACTGAGACATAGAGTAGTTAAGTAACTTACCCATGGGCCCACTGCCAGGAAGCGGTGGGGCTGTGATGGACACCTGTACTGTCTGATTCCAGAGGTTGAGCTTTGAATTACTAAACTGTTAGCCAGTACTTTGACCGCTAGATATCTTTGCTTACCTCTCTTCTCTACTCATCACTGTCAAAGTTATTAAAATATGATGTCAAAAGTGCATCTAAAAGTACTGCAGATTGATAAGTCTAAAGTGAGGGGACCATTCTCTTGGTTGCCTATCATACAGCTATTAAGGCAACTGAGATCAATATAATAGGTTTGGCAGCAACATCACACCCTGGGCTCTACCTCAACTTGCGTTTAACTCAAATAACACCTGCCCTTTTTAAAAAAAAACCATGTCACCCCAATCTGTGATTTCTTTTTTTTTTTTGACAGTGCTGGGTTTTTGTTGCTAAGCATGGGTTCTCTCTAGTTGAGGCAAGCAGGGGCTACTCTCTCGTTTCAGTGCAAGGGCTTCTCTTGCTGTGGAATGTGGGTTCTAGGCGCTTGGACTTCAGTGGTTGTGGTGCACAAGCTTCGTTGCCCCTTGGCATGTGAAATTTTCCCAGATCAGGAGTCGACCTTGTGTCCCCTGCCTATTCTTAACCCCTGGACCACTGGGGAAATTCCCAGTGTGTGACTTTTGCAATTGACTTTTGAATGTTAAGAGTAGGATTTGGTATATTTATTCTTGTCAAATCTTTTACTACAACTCAGTAAAAAACGAAAATGGATTTGCATGTAGACATAGTATATAATAATTTAATGGTTTAGAGTGATAGGATCGTCATAAGAATTTTTTTATTTTCAAATTTATTTCATTTATGGTTGTCATTTGCCTTGGAAACGAACAGAAATCATTCTGTCGTTTTTAAGATTGCAGAAAACGAAGATCATGGCATCTGGTCCCATCACTTCATGGGAAATAGATGGGAAAACAGTGGAAACAGTGTCAGACTTTATTTTTTTGGGCTCCAAAATCACTGCAGATGCTGATTGCAGCCATGAAATTAAAAGACGCTTACTCCTTGGAAGGAAAGTTATGACCAACCTAGATAGCATGTTAAAAAGCAAAGACATTACTTTGCCAACAAAGGTCCGTCTAGTCAAGGCTATGGTTTTTCCCATGGTCATGCATGGATGTGAGAGTTGGACTGTGAAGAAAGCTGATTGCCGAAGAATTGATGCTTTTGAACTGTGGTGCTGGAGAAGACTCTTGAGAGTCCCTTGGACTGCAAGGAGATCCAACCAGTCCATTCTAAAGGAGATCAATCCTGGGTGTTCATTGGAAGGACTGATGCTGAAGCTGAAACTGCAATACTTTGGCCACCTCATGCGACGAGTTGACTCACTGGAAAAGAGTCTGATGCTGGGAGGGATTGGGGGTGGGAGGAGACGGGGGCGACAGAGAATGAGATGGCTGGATGGCATCACCGACTCGATGGACATGAGTTTGAGTGAGCTCCGGGGGTTGGTGATGGACAGGGAGGCCTGGCGTGCTGTGATTCATGGGGTTGCAAAGAGTCGGACACGACTGAGCGACTGAACTGAACTGATGGTTGTCATGATGTTATTGTGCGAGAGATAAAAACCAGTTGCGGGAAAAATTGACTTTGTAGTTTGGGCCCATCCTTTCAACTTGTCCAAAGCTTTGTAACACGGGCCCATCAGAATCCATCTCCGGAACAGAGAGACTGCCTGTCCAGTTGAGCAGCATGTACACATGGCAAGTCCACCCTATTTTCTTCCAAGGCTCTGGTGGCTCAGCAGTCAGTCCTGGGGGCAGGGATAAATCCTCACAGCATGCAGTTCAACCAAGAAACTTCCTGTCCTGAGTTCACATATGCTCACCAGCAATGTGTCGATAGTGTGGAAGATTACAGGTTGGAGCCCATTGCCAGCTAGGAGCTGGTTGTCAGGTCCTGGTTAGAATGAGCAGAGTCCACCTCTGAACATTTCAGCAGACACTTGGTGAGAACCCTCACACTGTGGGCTAACCAGACGCATAAATGCAGTCCTTGTCCTCAGCCACGTGCCATCAGTGCTCTGGTCTTGTCTCTGAGGCACCTCCATGAGTCAGCGGTCTTGGTCCTGGAGATGTTAGTAGACAGCCCCAGGAAGTGCCTCATCTTGAGTGACATCATCATGAACAAGCGGGACATCTTTTCCAGAAGTTATCACACTCCATTCCTAAATGTCCTGTCTGAAACTCTGCCTTTTCCAGGAAGCCTCTTATCTTAATTAAAGGGAAAACCCGGAGCAGATTCATGTCAATGTATAGCAAAACCAATACATTATTGTAAAGTAATTAGTCTCCAATTAAAATAAATAAATAAAAAAAATTTTTTTAAAAAAGGAAAATACTACAGAGTGGTGGGGGTGGGAGGGTCCTTTCCTTCATGACATTTCTTTGTTGGAAAACCTTCCGTGGCTCCAGGAGCTCTCAGCCCAAGCCTGACCTCTCCACCTGAGACTTGAGCTGGGATGCTCTGACCCCAGCTGGCTGACTCAGCGTTAATTCATCCTCCAGTGACTCAGCTGGGCAGCCTCGGCCTTGTCCCTGGACAGTTCATGCTTTCCGCCATCATTCTTGCTCAGATTGCTCCCTCTCTTGGAATGCCCCCTGTCTTCTTCCACCAGCTGAATCTTGCCTGACCCGTCCGCCAAGATCCCGGTCAAGTTCTCGCTCTCCCTGAAAACTTCCCTGAAGTCTCCAGCTCTCACAGCCCCCGTTTCTGTGGAGAGAGAGGGAGTTATAGTCTCTACCACACAGTTCGGCACTGCTTTGTGTATGTTCTCATCGTACCTGATGGATGTTCTTGTTTCACCAATGACGTGGCAGCACTTTTATTATGAGACCCATGGATTGTATTCCTGCTGGGCTGGGTGAGTGTAGATGGTATAAATATGTGCTGGCGTTCTTTCCTATTTTAAAATGTATTTATTTGACTGTATGGGTCTTAGTTGCAACATGCAGGATCTTCGCTGTGTCCTGTGGGATTTTTCCTTTCAGTGCGCAGACTCTCTAGTTGTGGTACTTGGGCTCAGGAGTTGGGGCACTCGGGCTTAGTGGCTCCAGGGCATATGGGATCTTGGTTCCTTGACTAGGGATTGAACCTAAGTCCCCTGAATTACAAGGTGGCTTCTTAACCACTGGGCCACCAGGGATGTCCCTGTGCTGGGTTTTTCTTCTTTTTATTGTTGTCATTGCTTTATCCCAGGATAAAGCAATCATGTTTTCTGATCTTATCAGTCACACCCCATCACTGTTCCCCACGAACATCTCCCTTCTTACCCAATGGCACTCTTCACTTTCCGTAATCCTGCCATAAACCACAACATTGGTGGTGTTGTTTGCTTGTCTGGGCAGCTCCCCCATATGGATTTCAAGCTTTCCCAGGGGCTTCTCCATTCTGACCCCTCTGCCTGGAGTCTTTGGTCAGACAGGAGGCATTGGTAAGTGATCATTGCCTTGCTCAGCTCAGGGTGCCCCACAGCCCTGAGCTTCTTTTTCTCTGGGACTCCTAGAGGGGAGGTGTTGAATCTTATGCAGTCTATAAAGATGTCTTTTCTCACTATCAGGTTGAAACTGGAGTGGACTCTGAGGCCGACCTCCATGCCGCTCACCAGCAAAGGGACTGTGAACTGTGAGTAACTTTGATTGGCATTTTCCGAGCTAACTCAATAAGGTTATGGGTTAAAGACCAACCCTGAACTTGATCTTCCACAACCATGCCTTGTGTGAGGGACGTGCTCAACAAGGAGCCGGTTAGGACATGAAATACGGTGGACCTGTAATTAGATGAGGCCTGAATGTGACAAAGAGGCCCTGTAACAGGACATCCTATTTAATTAGATTGTATTGATTGTGCATTAGGGTGGGTCTGATGTGTTCTGTGTGTCATGAGTGTTGGAGAGGGAAATTCTTGAGTTTGCAAGGCCAGGCCAGACCCCAGCCACTATGGTCTGCAAGCTAAGCGTGGGAGGCTGTGAGAGGAGGAACCGGGCCAAGTTCAGAGCTTGCACTTGCTTTTATGTCTGCTTGTTTCTGGAGAGACATGAGGGAGGAAAAAGGAAATACTGCTGTTTGCTTCTCTCCAGTCAGCACAGCAACCACTGCACCTTATATGTGTGTATATTTGCTCATCAGATTCTCCCACTTGGCAGAAGTCTTCTAATCCATAGGCCCTGGCCTCTGTCCAGTCTGTTCAGTGGAACTTTCTTTGGTAATCCAGCTATAGGTGGTTTCTCCATCTTCTGAGTTTCTTTGCCTTATCCGTCTGCTGGGTATCTCCCTGCCCTCACAGTGCCCTCATGAGGCTGAGCTCCTGGAGACTGGTCTGGTTTCTCCTGGTCCTTATTTCCAGCTGTGCCATCCATCCCGGCCCTGCTCAGGCAGTGTCAGCTGGAAGGGCCTGTGGCTGGGCAACCTCCCCACTCTGCTTTGGGGGCTCCCGGGGCCCCAGTGGCTGCGACTTTGATAGTACATTGGCTCCCAACCAGTCCATGGAATTATAAATGATTAACCGTTATCAGCGCACATCTTCACCTCTGTGTAAAAATAGATTGACTGTAATGAGTATTTGAATAAATCATAAGAATGGCCGCCCCGCGATCGTCTAACATCCTGCCGATGGCTGCCCGGTGAGTGAGCAGGGCGCCGGCCCTCCGCCTAATGGCCTGCGAGGCCATGCCGGTGCCTCCGTGATTGACGGGTGCGGCTCCCAGGGCACCCCCTCTCCAGCCCCCGCTCAGAGGGGTCGATCCCCAGGCCCGGGGGTGGGAAAGGGTGCCTCCCTCCCTCCTGTTCCAGGAAAACCTACCTCAGAGATGGAGCCGAGGAGGCGGGAGAGGGGAGCCAGGGTAGAAAGATAATGACCTTTGTGAGAATCGATGTCTGCTCGCGGCAGAGGTTAGAGAGACCCCATAAGTCAAGTCAAGTGTGAGAGGAGCAAGCCGAGCGTGAACTTCGCGAGAGCCGGCAAGTAGGGGAACTAGGTCTGCACACATTCTGCCTGGATCCGTGAGGTCAGCTGGTGCCCGGCCTGGGACCACCCAGCCTCTGGGGAGCGCCCTCTTGGGGACACTCTGGGACCCGCCCAGAGGACGGAGGCAGAGCAGGGATCTGCAGGTCCGGGATGCTGAAATGGGATGATTCAAAGGGTCTTTTAGGGAGCAGGGTTTTTGCTCAGGCTTTCCCAGGCAGGGGAGCCTGAAGAGAGGGGAACAGTCTCAAAGTCTGAAGTGGGGGCTGTATTTGAAAAGGAAAAGGCAAACATTCTAATTTAATGTGGGTGGTGTTCCAGTTCCTAGGGCTATGTAACAAACCACCCCAAGACTTAGTGACTTAACAACATTTACTGAACTCATTTATTCTGTGAGTCAGGAGTCCAAACAGGGCACGGGGGTGGGGGGTGCTGTCTCTGGTCCACGGGCTTGGGGTCTCACCGGGGGCAGAAGCTGAGTGTTGGAATCATCAGAAGGCTTGTTCGATTGTCACTCTGTGGGTGGATACCAACTGTGTGCCGAGGTGTTAGCTGACATCAGACCCATGTGCCCTCTCCACGTGGCCTGGACATCCTCATAATGTGGGTGCCCTGAGGGAGCATCCCCGGAGAGGAGCCAGGAGCTGGGCGGGGCTTCCTGCCCAAGTCCGGCAGCATTGCTGTCACTTCCACACGTTCCTCTGTTTGGGGCAGACACAAAGGCTCATCTGGGCTTAAAGAAGGGGACGAGGCCGCCCCCTAATCCCATCTCAAAGGAGGAATAGGCACAGCACGTTCAATGAAGAATGTGAGGGGGGTAATATGTCATTGCAGCTGTCTTTGGTGAGGACACGCCCATGGCAAAGCACAGCCTCCTGAGGCAGGCTAAGGAACCCCCCTGCTTTCAAGAATCAAACTGTCTCTTAACTCACACAATGTCTGTGTTTGAAGCCCCCCTGGAAGGCTAGGCTCCTCCCCCTGGCAGGATTCCCTGAGGACATGCTGGTGTTGAGGCTCTGAAGTTGGTAGAAACCTCTACCCAACAGTCCTTTTCAGCAAGAGGGGCTCCAGTTTGCAGCCCACAGCTTGTAGTGCCAGGTCTGGAGAGGTACTTAGACCTGTGACACAGACTCCACAAGCCTTGAGCCCTTCATTCCCTGCTGTGTAGCTCCTACCCCTACCCCCCACTCCATGGCTTTCCAAGCTGGGAGACGCAGCTTTGGCCAAAGATTGCATGAAGAGGTCCATCCCTGGATGGGGCCCAGGGCAGGCCACAATCTGCTTTGTCCCCACACCTTCATACACTCACTCACACACACTCACTCACACACACACTCTCAGTCACACACATAACACTCTCACACACATTCACTCACACACACACACACACACAACACTCACACACAGTCACTCACACACACACACATAGCATCGACTTGGTGATGCCATCCAACCATCTCATCCTCTGTCATCCCCTTCTCCTCCTGCTTTCAATCTTTTCCCGCATCAGGGTCTTTTCAAATGAGTTAGTTCTTCACATCAGATGTCCAAAGTATTGGAGCTTCAGCTTCAGCATCCATCCTTCCAATGAATATTCAGGACTGATTTCCTTTACGATGGACTGGTTTGATCTCCTTGCAGTCCAAGGGACTCCCAAGAGTCTTCTCCAACACCACAGTTCAAAAGCATCAGTTCTTCAGCACTCAGCTTTCTTTATGGTCCAACTTTCACATCCATACATGACTCCTGGAAAAAACATAGCTTTGACTAGATGGATCTTTGTTGGCAAAGTAATGTCTCTGCTTTTTAATATGCTGTCTAGGTCATAGCTTTTCTTTCAAGGAGCAGGCACCTGTTAATTTCACAGCTGTAGTCATCATCTGCAGTGATTTTGGAGCCCAAGAAAATAGTCTGTCACTGTTTCCATTGTTTCTCCATCTATTTGCCATGAAGTGATGGGACTGGATGCCATGGTTTCAGTTTTCTGAATGTTGAGTTTTAAGCTTTTTCACTCTTCTTCTTCACCTTCATCAAGAGGCTCTTCAGTTCCTCTTTGCTTTCTGCCATAAGGGTGGAGTCATCTGCATATCTGAAGTTATTGATATTTCTCCCAGCAATCTTGATTCCAGCTTGTGCTTCCTCCAGCCCAGCATTTCTCATGATGTACTCTGCATATTGTACTCTGCATGATGTGCTCAGTTATTATTAACTTAATAATAAATGGAATAAATGGATAACTGGATGAATGAATAAATAAGCAAGGTACTATTCCTGCCCACAAGGAACTTATGGTCTGGGAGGGAGACAGACATAATAAAACTGTAAAATAAGACAAAATACATGGGCCCTGAGAAGCATATGATTAATTCCTACATCAGTGCCCAGCAGGGTCGATTCAGAAATTACTTCTGTGTATTGGGCAGACCAGTCCCTTAATGTTGATTAAAAAGGTCTTGACTCCAGCTTGTGCTTCATCCAGTCCAGCATTTCGCATGATGTACACTGCATGAGTTAAATAACCAGGGTGACAGTATACAGCCTTAATGTACTCCTTTCCCGATTTGGAACCAGTCTGTTGTTCCATGTGCGGTTGCTTCTTGACCTGCATACAGATTTCTCAGGAGGCTGATCAGGTGGTCTGGTATTCCCATCTCTTGAAGAATTTTCCACAGTTTGTTGTGATCCGCACAGTCAAAGGCTTTAGCATAGTCAATAAAGCAGAAGTAGATATTTTTCTGGAACTCTCTTGCTTTTTTGATGATCCAGCAGATGTTGGCAATTTGATCTCTGGTTCCTCTGCCTTTTCTAAATCCAGCCTGAAGTTCTCGGTTCACGTACTGTTGAATCCTCACTTGGAGAATTTTGAGCATTACTTTGCTAGCGTGTGAGATGAGTGCAATTGTGTGGCAGTTTGAACATTCTTTGGTGTTGCCTTTCTTTAGGATTGGAATGGAAACTGAACTGGCTTAGCCATCTCTAAAGCGGAGACCGACTCTGTGGACATGAGTCTGTGTGGAAGCATGGAATGATTTCCTCTTTTCTCCTTTCATGAAACTGGAGTCAGGAAAGCAATGTTTAATTTGGGCAGGTGAAGGAAACAGATAAGAACCTAAAAGACCATTTGTATTTTCAAGGACTCAATTTGGGGGTGGAGCATCGGGTGTGAAGCCCAAAGCTGGGGTTCAAGTTTAAGACCTGTGACTTAGAACCTCTGTAATCCTGGACACATCTCTTTGATCTTTAGATTCCTCGTCTCTGGAGTGGAAATGGGATTGTACACGCATCCCAGGGTGGCTTGGGGACTAAATGAAATTCAGCATATACGAGCTTTAGGGTCATTCCTGGCACACATTCAGTTCAGTTTCAGTTCAGTCGCTCAGTCGTGTCCGACTCTCCGCGACCCCATGAATCACAGCACGCCAGGCCTCCCTGTCCATCACCAACTCCCGGAGTTCACTCAAACTCATGTCCACAGAGTCGGTGATGCCATCCAGCCATCTCATTCTCGGTCGTCCCCTTCTTCTCCCGCCCCCAACCTTTCCCAGCATCAGAGTCTTTTCCAGTGAGTCAACTCGTCACATGAGGTGGCCAAAGTATTGCAGTTTCAGCTTCAGCATCAGTCCTTCCAATGAACACCCAGGATCGATCTCCCTTAGAATGGACTGGTTGGATCTCCTTACGGTACAAGGGACTCTCAAGAGTCTTCTCCAACACCACAGTTCAAAAGCATCAATTCTTCGGCGATTGGCTTTCTTCACAGTCCAACTCTCACATCCATACATGACCATGGGAAAAACCATAGCCTTGACTAGACGGACCTTTGTTGGCAAAGTAATGTCTCTTTAGATACACTGTAATGGTTCAGCGATCCCCTCCCCCCGGTACACAGGGAAAAAAGTGGAGTTGGAAAGACTGTTCCTTTCCGTTGCTTCTGACGGAAATGGTCAAGCATCATTCCTTTAACTGTACTCTCCATAAAAGTTCACTCATAAACTATTGATATTTTAATAATACACATTAGCATCTTGCCCTTTGACAGATGAATATTGAATGAGCAATAAAGAGGCAAAAGTGTAACCAGGTATGTGGCTATGGGGAAGCGGTTCTCAGAGGAAAGGCTCCTCTCTGGGGTCCTTGTGACTGGCCTTTCTCTCTCTAGTGACCCCTAGGAAACAGCTCTTAGAAGGAGCTCAGAATCTTGCCCAGCCCAGCCCAGTCTGAGCAGAATTTGCCTTTGGTTTTCTTTCACTTGGCTGGAGGGGACTTGGGAAAAGACAGAAAAAGGTCATTAAAGAGATGCTGAAGGTCTGGAATTTCCACCCTTGTGTGAAATTCCTGGAATCTCTCCTCTCTCTTTGAGGAAGGTGCTGGCTTCTTCCCCACTTATGGTGTCCTGCTCTATAAATGAAGAGTCTTTAAACAATGTGCCTACAAGAATTCAGGCTATGAGCTTAGAAATAACTTAGCCAGCTTCCATTCCCTCTCTGTCCTCTGCCCACCAAGTCTTGATGGGCACCCTCGCTCGGGGTGTGTGTGTGAAGGTTTACAAGATAGAACATCCTGCCTTTGCAACTCAGCTCCTGCCCCGCCGCCAACAGCCTCTGGTTTTCCGTGGCCTCTATCTCGGCTGGGAGTCCTTGAGTGTGCAGAGAACAGTGACAGGGGGCTCTTCGTTGGTCCGGCTTAATTGGTGTGATTTAATGGCGTTGGTGGCGGATTCAGATTTATACGGCTTTCTGAGCTGCAAATCTGCTTTCTAAATGTGGAATTTTTGTAGAGTGGTAAAAAATAATGGCTGTTCTGTGATTCCTGCCTCCCGAGCTAGGAGATTGCAATTTACATTATGCAAATAGACATTATGCAATCAAGGCACTTTAGCAGGAATCTGGCGACAGAGAGGCCGCTGATGAGCTACGAGGTCTGCAGCCCCAACTGGAAGGGTCCTGGAAGAGCGGAGATGGAGTGGGGAGGGGGTGTGGTGGGTAGGGTGGGCCAGGTCTGTTCCACTGGCCCGAGGAGGCACCGTGGAGCCGGGCCCAGAGATGAACGCTTCCGGGGGGCTGCCAAAGCGACTCTCTCAATTAATGGCTTTGTTTAATCATACCCCCTGTCCAGAGGAGTATTGTCTTACGGATAATTTCGTTTGCCTAACGAGATTTTGCTAATTAAATCTCCTTTCAGTTGGTGTGACTATGCCTGCAGGAGACAGGGCTATCTGGAGTCTTCTCCATAAACCTTTCTGGAGAGGAGCTGAGAAGAGGGACAGAGGGAGGAGAGAAGAGGAAGGGAGGGAGGGGAAACTTCCCTGCTGGGAGCAGGCCTGGAGAAGCTTCCAGCGGGGTTTGGAAGTACAAAGTGGCTGCCACCACCCACCTGGCCTTTCTCTCCTATTCTCTGGAAATATGGGTACTTAGAAATCTTTGTCCAGCCTGAGGGATTTCCCCGCTGTCTGCTTCCTCTGTGGCTCCTGTAACCTCCACCATTATCCCTTCTCAAGTTCTTCCCGATCCTCAGGAGCTTCTGTGAGCCTTCCAGGCACTGATTCTAGCAGCTCTAGCTGCAGTTTTGATGATGGCCATGTGGGAACCCTCCCCTGGCCTCTGCTGTTAGCCAGCCAGCCTGGCTCTTCAGAGAGGACGATTGGCCAAATTGGCCATTTCTCCAGGGATAATTGAATGAATCAAAGAGGCGAAAACCTTGTCAAATTCATGTTTGATAGAGCCAGCCAGGGGTAGCCCCCAGAATATGAAGGAGCCTAGCTCTGGGCCTGCAACAGCTGGAGCTTAATAAATGCTGCTGTGAGCGTGTGCCCGCGTCACACCTGTGCTCCCGCATCCCCAGGGGTTCTTTATTATCTGCAGCTTCCTGGGCCTGGCTGGCCAGGGGCCGCATAACTCAGCTCTATCTACCTGCCAGCTTCATCTCCTGCCCACGTTGCAGCTCCCTCCTCCCCGTTACTTACAGATACTCCTGCTCCTGGTACCCAGAATGCCAGGTTGTTCAGTTTCCCCCAGATACTCTGCGTAACGTCGCCCCTCAGTGCCTCTGCCCTTGCTGCTCCCTCCATCTGGAATCTCCTCGGCCTGGATAGGCCTGCTCCTCCGGCAATGCCCGGCTTACACATCGCCTCTCGGACTACCACTGACAGGGCTTCCTGCCTTTCCTGAAAGGGTGCCGCCCTTCCACATCCTGTGTGTTGTCACAGGACCTCCAACATAGGTATCTGTCTGTCTGGCCAAGTTAAGAACTGAATCTTATTCTTCTCCTGATCCCAGTGTCTAGAACCATGCCTGGTCGCAGTAGGCCCCTACAGGTTTGGTTGAATGGAAAAACGAGTGAGTGAGCCACGGGGAAGAGGGCGGCGTGATGGAGGTTTTCTCCACTGAGTCCTCCAAACCCCAGGGTGAGTGATGGTGGCGCGGCGACAGGAGACTGACTTCTGTAGGGGCTTTGCAGAGTTACTTGCTCATCCATTACCTTTATTTCCTGGGTGGGAAGGTCCTAATTCCCTCTGTGTGCCAGGCCCTGCAGCAGGTACATCAGCATCTCTTGTCGTACATTTTGACATGGATCCTGTGAGGTGGATATTGTTTTTGCAGAGGGCACTGAGGCTTATCTGTCCTCATCAGAGAGTAAGGCAGTGCTTGCCTGTAACTGGGCCGATTGGCGGGGCCCCAGCAGACTCTAGTTAGGTGAAAACTCCTATTCTTCCCAGCCTTCCCTCCCCATCTATCCAGCCAGCCAGCCATCCAACCAGCCCATGCATCTACCCATCCAATCCATCCATCCGTCCATCCATCTATTCATCAACTCATCCACCCATCCATTCATCTATCCATCCATCCATCTATCCATCTATTTATCCATCCATCCATCCATCCATCCATCCACTCATCCATCCATCCATCTATCTCTCCATCCATCCATCCCATCCTATCCTGTCTATCCATCCTGACTATAACCTAAGCTGCCCTGGATGTGGTGTCACACCCTGGACTCTCCCCATGCTGGAATGCCTGGGTTGTTGCACTGGGAGAACCTGTGTGTGTGCTGGGAGATGGGTGAAGCTGAGGCCCCACAGGCAGCCTCCGGCTGCTGGCTCTGGTCTGTTGCCCAGCTAAGAGTGGAGCTGTGAGGATAAAGGAGCCTGCAGTCCATGCTGGGAAGCATGAGGGCAGTTGAGGAGAAATGGCTCATATCCTCCTATGTGATAAGGGTATAAGCCTCTTGCTTGTGTGTGTGCAGGCTGCAGGGTGTGTGTGTGTGTGGCAGTGTTTATGTTTTCCTCTGTTCCTGAGTTGCAGTGCTTTGCTTTTTGCCCTGATGTTTTCCCCTTGGTGCCAATGTTCTGTCTCTTCACTGAGGCTTCCAGTCATCTTAACATCCCACTATGCTATCTGCTCTGAATCTGAAGTGTTTCTCGGTACGTAACGGGTGCTCAACAAACGCTCCGCGATGCACTGAATGAGTGAATAAGTCAGCAATTGTGCCCTTTGCTATCGGGAAGTCTTGAACTCGAGCCCTGGTTCTGTTCTTTAGGTAGCTGGGACCTTGGGATTTAATTTTCTCATCCAGAAAGCAAAAATACTAATACTGCCTATTCCATCTTTCTCGAAGGGTCGTTGTTGGAAGATTATAAGAGACACATGAAAGTGTTTTATAAACTATAAAGCACTATGCAAGTATAAGAGGTTATTATTATAACGGTTATTATGCTTGAAGTGATCATTGTGTTTGAAAATTAAGGATTCTGTTTTCAGGCATATAAAATCACCCAGACCTTGTTGGAACTCTTGAGACGTATGGAGCAAGCATCACAGGAAATGATTCCACATTGGCCCGACTATGGGAACTTTCGGGGGCTGGGGTGGGAGAAGGGGTCTGGTGAAAACGGCGCAGGCAGATCTTCACCTGTCCCCCATGTGGACCCACACACGTGGTCTCTCTCGAGTCCCAGCTGCTGCCAGGCTTTCTATGTTCGTAATTTTTGTGTATGCTGTTCCCTCTGCTAGGTAAACTCTTCTTTTCTCCTCTGGTCTTTTGTCACTGTCATGCCAAGTTGCAGCCCTGTCCCTGGGCTCTCAGCTTACCAAGTTTACCTCCCTGAAGGTATTTATCATGTGGACCTGGGACTGTGAAGTCTGCCTCCTGGGACACAACACGTGCCTGGGACACAACACGTCACTCATGTCTGTAGTTCCAGAGGTAGGGGATGGATGGATGGATGAGTGGATGGATGGGCGGGTGGAGGGGGTGGGTAGATGGATGGATGGATGAGCGGGTGGGTGAATGGATGCATGGATGGATGGATGGATGGGTGGTTGGATGGATGGATGGGTGAGTGGATGGATGGATGGATGGATGGGTGAAACATGAAGGAGTGCTTGGGGCTTGGTAGATGCACACAATTTGAACTTTTGAAGCACTCTAAGCTGTAGGGAAAGGTAAGGAAGAAGCAGCTTCAGAGAAATTAGCACTGCTGTGTAAATAACCCCCAAATCTCTGAGAGTTCCCACCCACTCTCAGGTCCAAAGGGTCAAGTAGGCTGATCTTCCCTGGGGTCCCTGGAGTCCTCAATCCCATGCAGGTTGGTGACTGGCCATCAGCCAGACGAGCAGTGAGGCATCAGTGTTGGGGCTTAGTCTCGAGAAGGGAGGCGCCTGCCTGTCATGGTTCCCCAGAGGTGAGCCCCCACCCATGTGGGGAAGCATGTGCTGCCTACCACCATTCCTAGCACCCCCAGATCCTGTCTGTTGGTGAAGTCAGTCCCAGCTGGTGAAGAATCCGCTGGAAGCCCTCCCGGGACCCTGGCTCAGTGCCTTCTCCCTGTGTTGGAGGCATCTTGTCTCCACCTTGCTCTGGCCTCTCCCCCACGCCCACCCACTCCCAGCATTGCTCCTCCCAGAGCCCCCAGGCAGCCGCAGCCAAGTGCCAGGGGGCTGGGAGGCTTTTCATTACCGAATGCACTAAACCTATTTGTGAGTGTTTTGCAAAGTGTTTAATCCAAGGTGTTCCCTCAATTAAATTAGTGCAAACATCTGTGTCCCACATCCAGCTCCATTTGCATTCTGCGCCATTTATTACAGCGGGAAATGGGAAGGCACCTTAGGAATACTCAGGACTGAATTAGGCTAGCTTGGGGTGGCTGTCAGGGTGGGCGTCTCAGAGTGCCTGTGAGGCTGGTCCACAAGGCGGATTCATCTCCAGGCTGGAACTGGTGGAAGAGCCGCTTTCTGGGGCAGGGGGCCACGCCGGGGATATGTCTGGTTTGGGGACCACCCGGTCTTGTGGGGGAGGCTGAATGAGTTTAATTAATGCCCCTGATCCAGGTGGTGCTAGTGGTAAAGAACCTGCCTGCCAGTGAAGGAGATATAAGAGACACGGTTTTGATCCCTGGGTTGGGAAGATCCCCTATAGGAGGAAATAGCAATCCACTCCAGTATTCTTACCTAGAGAATTCCATGGACGGAGGAGCTTCACAGGCTACAATCCATGGGATACCAAGGAGTAGGACATGACTGAAGTGACTTAGCATGATCCCCAACTGCCCAAGTATCAGTCCCTGCAGAAGCAGGAGGAATTCACTGTGGTTGCTTTATAACTAAACTCATAAAAAAAAAAAAAAAAAAAACTGTATCACATTCAAGTGACCCACCCGGGTTTCTCCCTGGAGGAGACATTTCCTGCTGGAAGGTGGGTTTTTCATCACGAAACTGCTCAGCCTTGGTGACTGGCTGAGTGTGGGTGGCAGCACTGTTCCCCATACCCCGTGATGCCCAGGACTGTCGAGGACTTTGGGAGTCCTTCTGTTGTCCTAATCCAGGAGGCACTGAAGAATAGCTTCTGCTCAGTGCGTTTACCTGTTGTAACCCTCCCCCTAGCCTGCTGAGACAGGGCCTCTAAAAACTGGACAGGTCAGAGAGCCAGCCTCAATCAGAGTGAGCAACACACTCAGTATTGGTCCATGGCTAAAGAGGAGCAAGGGGATGTGAACTCAGGTTTACATGACCCTGGAGAGGATGTGTGTACTTCCTGCCACACTAGGACATCTCTTGGGAATGAAGCAGCTGACTTTGGGTCAGGGACCTTGCCCCTTCCCCAGATGTCATGGCCAGGACACCCTGGCTGGGCTGTGCAGAGGCCCCTGGCCCTAGCCTTCCTGCCTGTATTTGGTGTTCAGTCGCTAAGTCGTGTCAGACTCTTTGTGACCCCACGAACTGCAGCACTCCAGGCTTCCCTGTCCTTAACTATCTCCCAGAGTTTGCTCAAACTCATGTCCATTGAGTCGGTGATGCCATCCAACCATCTCATCTTCTGTCACCCCCTTCTCCTTTTACCTTCAATCTTTTGTTGTAACTGATGAACCTACATTGCCACATCATCCCTCGGAGTCTGTCATCAGTGACAGGGTTCACTCTATTCTGTGGCTTTGGATAAATGTGTAATGGACAAGCAGTCATCACTATCAGTTTAGTTCAGTCCCTCATTCATGCCCGACTCTTTGTGACCCCATGGACTGCAACACACCAGGCTTTTCTATCCATCACCAACTTCCAGAGCTTGCTCAAACTCACATCCACCGAGTCGGTGATGCCATCCAACCATCTCATCCTCTGTCACCCCTTCTCCTCCTGCCTTCAGTCTTTCCCTGCAGCAGGGTCTTTTCCAAGGAGTCAGTTCTTCACATCAGACGGCCAAAGTATTGGAGCTTCAACTTCAGCATGAGTCATTCCAATGACTAGTCAGTGTTGATTTCCTTTCAGATTGACTGGTTTGATCTCTTTGTCGTCCAAGGGACTCTCAAGAGCCTTCAGGTGGCATAAACTGGGGTGCCCAGCGGCTTCAATGGTGACTTAGCTGAGAGAAGAAATTCCTGGTTTTTGTGGGGTGGGGCAGGCAGGAAAAGGAAGAGGGAGTGAGGAAGAGGCTCACGGGTTGCTCAAGGACTTAGAGATCGATGAGTTCTTTGGCACTAAATAGGAAAACTGAGGCTCAAAGGAGGCAACCCCTTGCCTAAGGCCACTGAAGGTTTAGAGGTAGAGTCTGGACTGGAACCTAGGGCTCCTAACTCCTGGCAGGGGAGTGATGTCAGGGCCTGGGGAGGCTGCAGGGGTTCTGTACGATGTGCTGACATTCTAGATACAAAGTGTGTAAGTCGAAGCTGGAGACGGAACCAGGGTGAGAAGGGGATGGAGGGCTGCTGTGGACTTGTCTACTAAGGATGCTTCTGGACACCTTTAATGAAGAACCTCCCGGGTCCTAGAGGGCTACTGGCCAAGTCTAACCTAGAGCAGGTCTGCACCAGCATCTGGAGTTCTACCTAGGGATGTCCAGGGGCTGTAGAACCTGGGGAGCCTGGAGGGGTCCCGAGACCTTGGACTGTGCACCCGCGGGTGTCCAGCTCACCTCCCCCTTCCCCATCTGCCCAGGGTGCAGTGGACTCAAACCCCAGTCCCCTCTCCCTCTTCCTCCCCAATGAGACAGGACCAGGTCTTAGCCTTAGTTTCCCCATCTGTTAAAGAATAATAAAACCTCATCTTACAAGGTCTTTGGGAAAATCAAAGGAAATAGTAGGCATGCTTGACCCTACTTCTGGAAGCAGAGCACTGTTGTTTTCCATTCTTCTAAACTCTGAACTGGATACAAGGGGCCAGGGGCTCTATTGAGCCAAGGGTGGGCAGCCCCTATCTCAGCTCTTCCCCCCACCTCTTCTCTTCCTTCCCTCCCTCCCTCTCTCATCAGAAGACTTTAATAAATGCATCTCAGCATGTGGCCCTGCCTGGGGCTTTATAAGAATGAATTGCTTATCCCCGGCCTACTAGAAATGGCAATCTACAAGCAACACACATTTATTAAGCACCACTGTGTGTGGTACCCAGTTCTAGGCCTGGCAGGGTCAGCCTGGGAGTGATCCCTGGGCTTCCTGTTTCCTCCCAAGGGCCCGATGACCGTTGCTTTCTTTGGCTTTGCCAGATCCCAAGACCATCCGCATTTCCAGCAGGACTAGGGGTTTTGGTACCCTTACGTGCCTCTCGGCTTCCACACAAGGTCATCTCTGCCTTGAAGCGCCCTCCATCCCCCTCAGTTACCTGGCTAGAGCTCAGGTTCTTGATGATCAGTAGGTCTGTGACCACATCTCAGCTAGGGTTTACCCTCTGCGAGCTCCTGGCGCATTTGGGCATCTTTCTGAGACTGCTGTTGTTGTCCAGTCGTTCAGTCATGTATGAATCTTTTTGATCCCATGGACTGTAGCCTGCCAGGCTCCTATGTTCATGGGATTTTCCAGGCAAGAATACTGGAGTGGGTTGCCACTTCCTTCTCCAGGGGATCTTCCTGAACCAGGCATCCAACTTGCATCTCCTGCTTTACAAGAAGATTCTCTACCACTGAGCCACCTGGGAAGTTTTCTGTGACTATTAATCACATCATATTTTTATTATGCTTCTACTAGGGATGCTGGGCTCTTTAAGAGTAAGGCTACTTTATGCAGCATCCTAGAACTAGCAGAGACCCTAGGACTCGTTTGATCTACCTCGCCGCAGGCCAGGTCCTGCTCAGTTCATCCCTCATAGAGGAGAATGTCTGTTATTAGAATGCCTTCCCCTCCCGTTAGCCTCTGGTTCTCAATAAGTGCTTATTTTGTTGGAAGAACCACTGGCATGTTTGAAGGGAGGCTGTCATGGCAGCACGCCTGGCTCTCTAGTTTCCAGGGTGTTTGGTCTGAGAGCACGTCCCTGTCCCTTTTATATGCAATTCTATAAGTATTCTCTCCCTTTCACTGGCCTCAGGATATGGGATCTCCAGATGGAGCTGAGAATGGCAGAGAAGAATGCGCCCATTGATTTATTGCCCCTGTGTCTTTGCCACGGGCATTTCCTCTTCCTGAAAAGTCCTCCCTGCTCAGCCAAAGCCTGCCCTTCCTCCCCAGTCCCACACCACCTCTTCCAGAGCCCTCAGGAGATGCAAGCAGTGTCTCCCTTTCCCAGAGCCTGGTGACTCTGACTAGAGTCTGCCTGCACCCTGGGTATGCCTGTCTGTCCTTTTCCATGGAGATGTGTCAGAACAGGGCACAGGGCTGATGCTGCTGTAGCCCTTACTCCACGTGGCATGGCGCCTGGCACATTCTGAATTTATTGCACATGTTTGCCAAATGAACAGGATTACTCCTGGTCTGTCTCAGAGGGGGGTTGTCTGGTTTCTCCCTGCATCCTCTGCTTTGACTTTTCTGCCCCACAATTCTAAAGGAGCTGGAGGCTCATTTGTCACCAAGTACTGGAAACTGGAGGCTACAGCCAGCAAAAGAAAAGCAGGTGTTAAATTCTGTTTGGTGTACTGAGCAGACTGGAATTACTTCTCTATGGCAGGACTGTCAAGTCCCAGATACTGATACTCTACACGCAGAGTCTCCAAACCAGAGTGAGCAAGATGGGCCATTGGAATAAGAGAAGAAAATAGTACAACTTTGTTTCTGTGCTATGTGTGTGCTAAGTTGCTTCACTCGTGTCTAACTCTTTGCGACACTATAGTCTGTAGCCCACCAAGCTCCTCTGTCCATAGGATTCTCCAAGCAAGAATATGGAGTGGGTTGCCATGCCTTCCTCCAGGGGAATCTTCCCAACCCAGGGATCGAACTAGCGGTTCTTATGTCTCCTGCATTGGTTCTTTACCACTCGCGCCACCTGGGAAGCCCTTTGTTTATATGGATATTTCATCTCATCCTGTCCAGATTTCTATTTTTGAATATGCTCCGTAAGACATTTCATATATTGACAGAGCAGTAGGCTTTATATATACTCTCCCATACATGCATGTTCATATATGTAGGTACTGAGGTATATTAAACATTTTTTACTGATAGAGTTGTAAACATGTCTGAAGACCCTGGACTTGGGCCCCTGGCCCACTGTCCAGGACATGAGTTCAATGCATATGTGCCAATGTCTCTGGACAAATGTCCTGTCCACTAGCATGGCCCCATATCATGCCTAAAGCTTTACAGCCTGAATCTCACTGGAGGGCAAACTCCTTGGGGACATTAATTTTGGGACCCTCTTCAGCGGTGATGCGTGGCAATGACTCCACAGGGCCTGGAGCATGGCAGACACTCAGTAAATTACATGGGACTTGAATACTACTTATTTAAATTGAGACATCTGAGAGTCTTTTAAAGTTTTAAAATTTGACTTCAATTTAATCCTCAAATGTCTGTTCTTAGAGAGTGTGCTTGATATATTTACTTGGGGTCCATTATATAACGACAAAAAATAAGTATATAGGCCGGCAGAGGATGAGATGGTCAGGTAGCATCTCTGACTCAGTGGACATGAATCTGAGCGAACTCCAGAAGATAGTGGAGGACAGGGAAGACCGGCAGGGCTTCAGTCCATGGGGTTGCAAAGAGTTTGACTTGACATAGCGACTGAACAGCAATGCCTACTGGGTACCAGGTTGTGAGTTAGGTCCTGGGTGACAAATCTGAGGTCTCTGATCTAAAGTTATTTGTATTCCTTTTTTAAAAATGTTTATTTTATCTATTTATTTATTTTTCGGTTTTGGGTCCTGTGGAATGTTACCATTTCCTCAGCAGATGCTCTAGACAGTCGGTCTGGTGGTATTTTAGGGAGGGCAGAACCCATCAACCAACGCAGTTGTATTCTAGGGGCCCTGCTACCCGCCATGGGTGTGGTCAGAGTCTGGTGCAAGCTGGGAGTGATAGTTCTCCCATGAGGGTGGGATGGGGAGACAGAATGGGACCAGGAATGATTTTTGTACAAAAGATGCTTAGGCTGTCTCTCAGCTCAACTTCTAGGCTTCTATGTTGAAATTTCAGAAGCCAAGCAAGGGCCTATCAGATAAGGGGTGAGTTTGAAGGGAAGACCCATCAGTAGAGGGAGATGGCCTTTGAGAAGACAGACACTGATAGATCTGACAGCTGGCCTCCCTCCTCTTAGGACCAGAAGCCGGGGCCCTCTTGCCCAGGGTTGCAGAACGGGAGATAGTCAGTAGCTGAATCAGGGCTCTTGGCTCCTCCCTGGGATCCACACACAGAAGACCCTGGGGCACAGGCTGGGCCTGCTTCCTCCACCCCAGCTGGCTATTCAGCCAGGACCAGAATCCTCGAAGCCCCCAGTGCTTCTTGGCTGCGAGTCCAACCCCCTCCCTCCAGCAGTTTCCGGAGGGGCCAGTGGCCCACGGCCCCGGAATGATCACGGGCTGTGTGTGACTTCTTCTTTCTTCCTGTATGAGTTGAGCACTTGCCACCCTGCTGTCTGTTTTTCCTTGCTAAGGTTCAGTTCTAATTATGTTGATTTTCTTCATCCCACCCCCTCCTGGAAGCTTATTAGGTTGAATATTTTTATTTATTATCATTTCGCCCAACTCCTGCCAGCATTTCCAATTACTCTCCCCGCTTCCTTGTAATTGTCTTTCTGTAATGGCTCTGAAACAATTGCGCTAAATGAGGTGTCTCCTGGAAGATGAGAGTCTCACTTCATTAAAGGCTAATGTATTCTCAGCTCCAGCTCTGTGGGGCTAGCTTGGAAGGAAGACATTTAAACAGCTTCTTTTATTTTATAGGGAGCAACTTTTCAGCGACGAAGATGTCTGTGGGGTATATGCGTATGTGTGTGTGTTGCCTGATTTTAATTTAAAGAAAGTTTATGAAATAGTGCAAGTCTCCCTGTTGATGAAACTCTCTGTTCCCAGTTAGCTGAGGTTGACGCAGATGGGGTCCAGGGTTCCAGGGCGCAGGAAGACAGGGGCATGCTATTCGGATGTCCTCCCTGCCTTTCTGCCAGGTCCCCTCCCTTCCTGTCGACCCCTGACCTCTTGATGCCTCCATCCTGTGCTGACTCCCACTGGATGATGCACAACCTCCTGCTGCATATTATTTTTTTCAGTTTATATATCTTCATTCATTTATTCGTTGTTTATTTGTGTACTGTTTATTCATTTACCTGTTCATTTGTTATTCATTGAGCACATTTTTTGTTTTTTACAAAATGGAGATCGACTCTTTTTTAATATTTGATTATTAATTCTTAGTCGCGCTGAGTCTTTGTCGCTGCGAGTGGGCTCTCTCTAGTTGGGCGAGCCGGGGCTACCCTCTAGCTGTGGTGTGCAGGCTTCTCTTGGCGGTGGCTTCTCGGGGCAGAGCACGGGCTCTAGGCCCTCGGGCTTCGGTAGATGCGGCGCGTGGGCTTAGCTGCTCTGCGGCACGTGGGATCTTCCTGAACCAGGGATCGAATGCATGGTGAATTCCTATTCACTGTACCACCAGGGAAGTCCCAACGCATGTTTATTGCCTGCTGCATTCAGGCATGATTCAGGAGGGGGATATGACATTTTGGAGTTTACAGATCAGTGACAGAACCGAGGTAGATGACAGGCAAGCGGGCACTTCTAGTACAACGTGTTAAGTGCTGTCATCAGCAAGGGAGGGCCACCAGAAAGCTCTCAGGAGGGCACCTAGTAAAATCTTGCGGGGTCGAGGATGACTCCTAGAGGGCAGGGGGTGGGGTCTGGGTTGACACTGGGAGGATGACCAGTTTGCCAAGTGACAAGGGCGTGGGTGGAAGTCTCTGAGGCTGAGGGAGCTTCTATAGCTGGAGAGGGCCTGGCAGAGTGAGATGCAAGATTTTCTGTCTGACAGGAGCCCTTGTGGGGCAGCGGCTGTGATGGGAGGAGGGGCTGGAGATCAGGAAGAGTCCCGAAGGCTCGGCTACTGAGAGACTGAGCGACATGGAAGAATTTTAAGCTGAGGGTTGATTTGGCCAGATCTGCGTTGGAAAGATTGCTCCTACTTGAGTGTGTAGAGTGGATTGTAGTGTGGCTTAGTCGCTAAGTCGTGTCCGACTCTTGCGACCCCATGGACTGTAGCCCACTTGGCTCCTCTGTCCATGGGATTCTCCAGGACAGAACAAATTCAACCAGGAGTGGGTTGCCTTTTGCTTCTCTGGGGGCTCTTCTTGACCCACAGTTCGAACCCGGATTTCCTGCATCGCAGGCAGACTCTTTACCACTGAGCCACCAGGGAAGCCCGTAGAGTGGATTGAAGGAAGGCCAAAAAAAAAAAAGGCAAGAGACCTTTGAGGAAGCTGCTGCAGGTGATGGTGGTGTCCCGCCTGGAGGAGAACGAGAAGGCTGCGTACATTTGTGAGGTGTTACAGGCGGAGAAATGCTGGGCTCCAAGTGGGGGTGGGGGTGGTGAGGGAGGGGGTGTTAAGGATGAGAGCCGTTTTCTGGCTCCAGCAGTCAGGTGAGTGTGTGTGGTGGGGTCCCCATTTCAGGACAGGGACCATGAGAGGTCTGGGGAGTGCCCTAGGATGTGGGGCTACCAGGTTCGAATCCCAGCAGAGGTGGGGTGTCTGTCCCCAGTGACAGCTGTGGAGCCCCAGTTTCTTCACCAGCGGGGTCCATGGGTTGCAGGTGGGCATTAGCTCACTCTGTTAAGGGGCGATAAGCAGCTTTATCATCAAACTCTGTGCTCTGGGCTGAGCAGGTCCCTTCTGGGCTCTGATTTCTGACCCAGGCAGCACAACCTGTACCAAGGCCTTTGAGCATTGCCCAGGCATCTCCCATAGTTAAGGGCTGTCTCTTCTTTTTTTTCAGTCCTGCCACATGGCATATGGGATTTTAGTTCCCCCACCAGGGATTGAACCCCTGACCCCGACATTGGAAGCATGGAGTCTTAACCACTGGACAGCCAGGAAAGTCCCCAGGGTGGTCTCTTTTAAAGGGTTTTTTATTTCATAGTCAGGAAGGAGCAGGAAGGCCTTCCTGATATGTTTGGGTTAGGAGCGAAGAATGTAAGCTTACACCAAGTGGTGAATCAGGTTCATCCAGAAGTGTTTTATGCCTCCGAGCACTGTTTTTTGGATCCCTGGAAGCTTGTGAGTACAACAGTGGTGGTGACAGTGATAAAAGGAACGCTGATGATTTCCCTGTTTATCCAGGCTGCTGTGTCCAGGACGCTCTATTAGGCATTGCCTGAAGCCTCTCATTTAGTCTTGGCAACAATCTCATCGTGCTGGTATTGTTATCATCACAGACAGGTTATGTAAGCAGGCCCCCTGGACTCCCAGCCTGCGGATTCCTTCTCAGGGCAAGGAAGGAGGGCATGGGCTATGCCAAAGCCGGTTTGGGGGCAGCCAAGGGCTAAGAGAAGTGGCTTATTCCATCCTGCGCTTGCTGTTTTTCTGTACTCTTCATGCCCTTTATTATGAATTATCTTTTCTGCTTATGTATCTAACTCACTCACTCATTCGTTCATATGTGTCCTTCAAGACCTTGTGCGAACGCCGCTGATTCCTGAACAGAGCCGGAACTCACCCTGCCCTGGTTCCAGAATACATTCCTCTCTCTCTGTTATAGCTGCTGATCTGTAGTGCGTTCTTAGCTCTGCTTTGGGTTTTCCCTGGGAGGGGATCTTGGCTCACTCCTCTTTATACCCGTGGTACCCAGCACCGGGCCTGGTGCACAGGTGTTCTATGAATATACTATTAGTGATGCCAGGATGCCTAGGGGGCGCCTGGGAGGTCAGCGGACAGGAACTTCCTGCCCTCTGTCCATTACAGGAGGAGCCAATGAGCTGCCCAGATACGCACCAGACTGGGCTTGGCTCCCTGGGTCGGCTGCCTGGTGATAAGGGGCAGGCAGCCTCCAGGAACAGAATTCTCTGTGTGCTCTGGGAGAACGTGGGGATTGAGGTAAGCGCTCCTCCAGGGCAAGGACTGAAGGAAGCAGCGTGGAACTGGATGTTTATTCCGATGAGGTGCTTATGTAACACCAGGCTTCCTTGGGCTCCCGGGGACTGAAGGGAGCACACACCAGAGAAACAAACAAACGGAGACAGCAGCGAGCCACTCGCTCTATTAGACAACCGAAGTGAAGAGGTGCTTGCATCTGCTATCTTCTGCGAAAATTTAGTGCCTGGGCAATTGCCAGGCAGCTTTTTGTTACAAAGAATAAAATGTGTCTAAATACTCAAGTGCAAAAGTCAACGATAGTTTTCCACCTCCTCAAATCTTGCTCTGATCGCCATTCCTCCCAGGCCATGATGGGGTGCCGGGAGATGCTGTCCTCGGGAGAATTGGGGCCATCTCTTGAGCAGCTCCCTTCTCAACTTCCAGAATCAGGGCTCTGATCACAGCTGGAGGGCAGCAAGGGGAGAAGGAGGAGGAAGGAAGCACTAGGGTTCCTGATCACTAAATGCCTGTGTGACCTGGGGCAACTTTGCCCTAACCTGCAGCCTTGTCGTTTTGAGTGTCTGTGCCCCATGGCAATGCATGGGATTGTGACCCCTCTGTGATGTGACCTCTCATTCAAGTTGGGTAGCACAGAACCTCTGCCTACTCTCTCTCCCGCCAGCTCCAAAGCTGAGTCAGGGCTCCCTGCCTCACTCTCCATAGGATATGAGGATCCAGGTGAGTTCTAAATCTGAGGCCTCCTGGGGCTCTTGGAAACAACAGGCCAGGCCTCCTGAGCCCAAGGGAAATGGGGAACCGAACTTTGTGCTGCAGAACAGTGGATAAGAAGTCTTCAGATCCTAGAATGGAGCTGGACAAAACATCACTGTTCATTTAGTAAGCATTTACCTAGGACCTGCCATGTGCCAGGCATTGTGCCAGCAGCCCCTGGCCTTCCAGAACTCATGGGCTAACAGGTATTCCAGGTTAGCGACCAATCCTCTCCATTCCACAAGAGGACAGACGGCTGGGGGATGAAGTGACTATCACAGAGCCACATAGCCAGTCAGTGGACTTGGCAGGATCAAAAACCTGCTTTGCGAAGCTGAAATGAGCTGATACACACCAAGGGCTCAGAGCCATGCCAGGCACCTGTCCAGTGAGTTTGCTGTACCTGTGTCCGCTGGGGCTCCAGGCTCTAGGAGTGGGGGCCTTTTTCCCACATGGCACCTCTTGTGTCCTGGCACTTGTGTCCTGAGTCCAGGTGTTTGAGATGAGACTGGGCCGCAGCTCTAAGGCAACACTGACAAAGGAAGGATGGGAAGGACGGTGGGTCTGAGGCTTCTGGCTCTTGGCGTTTTATTCTTCTATTCAACCAAGGCTTGTGGAGAGTATGCCTTATGCCAGGCACTGGGACTGGACAACCCCACAAGCCCCATACCCTTGAGGGGTTTGTTTGTCAATGGGAAGGAGGGTGGACCATAAGTAAACCAGGTTTTTGCCAAATGATCAGTGTTAGGAGGGTGTTGTGAGAGGCCTGTGCAGTAAGATTTGTTGATGTTGTTCAGTCGCTCAGTCGTGTCTGACTCTTTGTGACCCCATGGACTGCAACACGCCAGGCTTCTCTGCCCTTCACTGTCTCCCGGAGTTTGCTCAAACTAATGTCCATTGAGCCTGTGATGCCATCCAACCATCTCATCCTCTGCCGCCCTGTTCTCCTGCCTTCAGGGGGCACTGCACTGCTTTGCAGTGTGATTTAGTAGAGCTTACCCAGATAGTGGGTTACGGGCAGTGACGGTGGGGTGTGGGCCAGGGGGTTGAGGCAGGATTTCTTTGCTTCTAAAAGTCGCCCTGCCAGGCGTGAGGGGTGTGGCATACGGAGAACTTCTGCTCAGCTCTATCCCCTCACCTCTAAAGCTCAGGCTCCCAAATGACGACGTAGCAATACTGAGATTGCCTCTTCCCTGCCCAGCCTCCAACCCACAGCAAGAAGTAGCAAATCCAGAATAAGACCCCTCGGATTTCACCACTATCCCCTGGAAGTTCTCAGGGACTTCCCTCCGCTACAATTTGGACATCCATCAGAAGCATTCTTAAAAGAAACATTTGACTCAGAATCAAGTGTCTTCCTTCTTCTAGGTCTCTTCCGCATTGCCTCCCACCCTAACTGGGCATCTCATGTGCAAAACCAGGAACAACAGAGACATTCTTGGCCAGATAACACTCACTGTGTCGGTATTTGGGGTAGGTGCAGAGGGGCAGGCCAGATTTCATCCAGCATTTTCATCCCAGGTGCTAACGAAGCTAGTCCTGGGCTGACAGATCCCGGAATCCCCAAGGGGGCCTATTCACCTAGCCCGAGAGGTTAATGGTCAGCCGGGCCTTCCCTCCTAGTGTACTGGTTCTTGTGCCCAATCCTTAGAGCTCCCTTTTTGTCCACCAGTCCCCTGACTCGGTAGCCCCTGGAGAGATGCTTTCCTTCCCGGGTCACTGGCCACTCCGGGTCGCTCGGTGAATGAACCCCACTGCTCTTCCCCCGCCCAGCTGCTGAGGTGGGTACAGATTTCTTAGTAATGATCTTCCTCCAGGAGCCAGGGAGAGAGAGGAGCTGCTGCCGCTGCCTCCGCTGCTGCCAACATCAAAGCTTTCCGCATGGCTTTGGTAGAATGTTAAGAATTGCGAGATAATTAAGTTGCATTTCTGTGCATTGTTTACTGTTGCTCTCAACCAATCACTATTCCATAGGGGCTAATCTGTGCCGGGGTTCCCCCCCCCCACTTTGCAGCGCCTGTTTGTACCACATTCTTCATTATGCTTCAGTTACAATTTTAATTTTACTATTATTAAATCTTCCCCAAAGCTGTATTATTCTGCGCCTCTGAGCTGGAATTCCTGATTTGGGGACTGTTTGCATCTGGGCCTGTTCACAAATGATTGTTCTTGTTTACAAAAGAACATACATTACAACTCAGCACTGGAGGAATCCTGGCTCCCTTCTCCTCTCCCACCCCCCGGCTCACCTGGTTGTAGGAGGTAGGGGAGAGAAGACAGCAAAGGGGATCTGGCAATTTTTAAAGATTTTCCTGTTAGAGCACCTTCGTAGCCTCTAATGGCCAAAGAAGAGGATAGGAAATTGAGTTCGGGGTTGGGGGTGGGGTGGACAATGAGCTTCATTTTTTTTTAATATTTATTTATTTGACTGTGTCGGTTCTTTGTTGCGTCATGTGGGATCTTTTCTGCCAGGGCTCAACTCTATCTGTGGCTCATGGGCTCAGTAGTTGCAACGAATGGGCTTAGTTGCCCCTCAGCATGTGGGATCTTAGCTCCCCAATGAGGGGTCGAACCCACGTCCCCTGCATTGCAAGGTGGATTCTTAACCACTGGACCACCAGGGAAGTCCTGAGGCTTCATTTTTATACCCTGCAAATTACCAGCTTCTTTACTTCCTTAGACTTGTGACATTGGGCTGTTGAATAACATTGCTCAGCCTCTGTTTCTTCTTGAAAAATCAGGAAAATTCTGATGATGCTATAATACTGCCCCACTGGTAAAAATGAAAAGGGATAATGGTGCCTGCCAGATAAGGAGGACTTAGAGAGGGGTAGGTAGGGTTACATTATCCTCATCATCATCATCTTCTTGTTCTATCTCCTGTCCGTTTTGCTTCTTCCATCTCCTGTCCCAAAGTTTACCCACTTGGCTCCCCTTAAGCCTGCCTCTGCTCTCTGTCATCAGTAAGCCAGTGGAGTGGAATCACAAGTGCTTTGCATATGCTCCCCATCACTGGGAGCTGATAGGAGTAACTTACCTGCCTTCTCAAGAAGAAAACAGGGCAGATTTGCAGGGGCCTGAGCTTGTGGAGGGAATGGGGCTCTGCCCCCATGAAGGTGGCCCGCCCTGGGGTTTTGAGAGCCCAGAGCCATCTGCCAGAGCCCCCTGCCCCAGCTGGACCGGACAGGAGCAATGCAGCCCGTGTCTGGAGCTCTCCTCCCTATACCCAGCCCAAGGTCCCTGCCTTCTCAGCCTCCTCCTGGGATCCCCTCAGCTTCCTTCTTCCCTGTCACCCAGTCCCCCATGCCTCCACACACACTAAAACCATAACTTTTTCCCCCCTTTCCCATTATCTCTAACCCATATACTCTGGGAAGTTTAATTTGTTCTCGGTAGTAATCACCATTAACTAGAAATTGTCTTTCTCTGTGTAAACACGTCATTAGTGAAGCTGGTTTTCTGCAGGGTCCAGATTTCATTTTTATTAAAATGAAACACTTTCAGGCGCCTCACTGTGTCCAAGGAGAGAGAGTATAATTTTAACCCATTGGGTTGGCCACAGATAATTGGGCTGGCATTTGATTGGACGATTAGGGAAATATCTTCTTCACATGCAGTATAATTTGCATTTTTCTCCCACTTATATGAAGCTAAGTCATGCTTTCGTACACAGGCAGTTTTAATGAGCATTATAAATCCTAATGAATATATTTTCATGTTCATTTTATTGGCTTGTTTTTATTACAAGAGGTCTGAAAAACAGGGCCAGTGAGGGAGCCGCAGAGGAAATGGCAGGGGAGAGAGGCAGCCTTCCACCCCTCCCTTGGCCTCCCTAGGCTGCTAGGGAGGTTGGGGGATGGGGGGAACTCTGTTGATGTGGGAGGGCTGAGCAGGAGAGGGTCAGCTAGGTCCCCATTAACCCAAACCAGAAGCTGCTCCGGACCCAAGGGGATGCACAGAACATGCCTCTGGCCCTGGGGTCCTCCTGCTGCAGCCCAGCCCTCTCTGCAGCCTCAGGCGCTGCAGCAGTGAACAGTCTGGAACCAAAGGGGCACAGGCTACTTCTGCACAGGATCTGGCATGTGCTAGGAACCACATACACACTGATCAGATGGAGTTGAATTGAATTCTGATTCACAAGGAGTTACTGTAATTAGAGCTTTGTTGTTGTTCAGTCGTTCGGTCGTGTCCGACCCTTTGCCACCCCAGGGACTGCAGCACGCCAGGCTTCCCTGTCCTTCACCATCTCCCGGAGTTTGCTCAAACTCATGTCCATTGAGTCGGTGATGCTATCTAACCATCTCATCCTCTGCCACCCACTTCTTCGTTTGCCTTCTTTCTTTCCCGGGATCAGAAGCAGAGCACTGGTTTTCAAACCCAACCCTGAAAGGCCGTTAGCGAGTGCACAGCATGCACTTTTCTCCTCGATGCTTCAGAAGCTTTGTCAATGTCTTAGGGTCTCAGCACATCGCGATGAGAATTAGCTACAGGGTCAGAGCTTTGCTTCTCTCTTCATTTGTTCAACAAACATTTGGGGAGCACCTACTGTGTTCTAGGGCTTCCCTGGTGGCTCAGACAGTAAAGAATCTGCCTGCAATGCAGGAGAGCTGGGTTCGAGCCCAGGGTCAGGAAGATCCCCTGGAGAAAGGAATGGCTACCCACTCCAGTGTTCTTGCCAGGGGAATTCCATGGACAGAGAAGCCTGGAGGGCTACAGTCCATGGAGTCTCACAGAGTCGGACACGACTGAGTGACTAACACACATACTGTGTTCTAGGAGACATGTACAAAGTGATCCCTAAAATCCCCACCAGCTCCCGCATTTTAAAAATATCTATAGTAAGTGACCAATACAATATAAATAAATAAAGTGGCCTTTTTGTTCCAGCTTGGGTTTCTGGTTCTAGATCAATCCATGTGCACGCAGGGTTTGGTCTCTTTCTGTCAGGCACCCTGAGTGCCTCTCTGTGCCCCAGCCATCCTGCCCCAGTGCCCAGTGCCCCCCAGGCATCTGCTCAGGTGGATGAGGCTCCTGGTCACTCAGCCTGGCCTCCTGGATTCTCCTTCTCAATGCTTTGCACCAGCCAAAGGGCACCCTCGGCATCACCCTGGGGAGAGCCCACCTTCCCTTGCGGACACATGCATGGTCGCGGGCCTCGCTGTGGGGATCCTGCCTGAGGGCCTGCCTACCCTCCTGTGTCGTCTTCCTGTTGAACTTCTGCTCCTCCTCACAGAGCTTGCTCTCTGCTGACTGTCCCACCTCACTCCTCATCTCCCACCTACCCTTCCCCTCCAATTTTTGTTTCTCTGAAACTATAATTTTATTTATTTATTTATTTTTGGCTGTGTTGGGTCTTCGTTGCATGCTCAGTCACTCAGTCGTGTCTGACTCTTTGTGACCCGTGGACTTTAGCCCTCCAGCTCTTCTGTCCATGGAATTTTTTCTAGGCAAGAATACTGGAGGGGGTTGCCATTTCCTTCTCCACAATTTTTGGTTTTTTAATCAGAAAGATGTTTGCTGCTCATTTGGGTTGGGAGCTTGGAGACATTTTAGAAGCAAATTCGACTTAAAACGAATTCTGTTTCCTTTGCCACCATCCCTTCAAAAAGGCAGCTCGGCAGCTGGGGGACCCTCCTAGGAGGCTGACCACAACCACAGGGTGGGCTGCATCCTCTACCAGAACCCCCCACCCAAGACACATGGATGCAGCAAAACACGCCTTGCTGCAACCTTCAGGGCAACTCGGTGCTTTCCTGCTATGCAAGAGAGGCTTACTGACCAGCTGTCCTGTGCTAGACTCTGTGAGAGACAGAAAACTATCGAGAGGCCCCATGGTCATGGAAAGTGGACTGGCCCACGTAGGAAGGACGCAAAGGATACAGCTGAATTCTGGCTCGGGTGTGTGCAGCCCCTCACGTCCCTAGGCCTCTTTGCCCTCAGCTGTTCTATGGGTGTCGTAATGGCACCCACCTACCAGGAGATGGTAGAGATTTAAATGAGACAGTGATGATGGAAACTGTAAATGCCGCTCATTATTCAGGGACAACGTGACCAAGTCCTAAAGTGAGTCACACCACAGGTCCCAGCCCACTTCTTGTCTTGGATGGGCTGGTGAGAAGGTAAAGAGATGCTCGCTGCTGGGCTGGGATGTTGCTGCTTCCTAGAGTCCGCTGCTTGTGTCTTATGTCCAGCTCTGGCTGCATCACTGGGAGGGTTTGGTGGGTCTGGTTTCACCCTCACCACCACACTTTGCGCAAGGATCCATCAATGCTGAGTGAGTGTCTGCATCTGGCATTGGGCCCTGGGCAGGGACCTCCTCGTGGGCAGCTCTTCTCTCAAGAGTGGGGACTCAGCACCTGTGGCATCATATGCAAGGTACTGATGAGCGCTGATTTGTCTGCTTCCTGTGATAGGTCCATCTCGTCTGTTTATTAAAACTGCAAGCTTCTGGACAGGGGTCCTTGCCCGAGATCTCTTCCACATGCTCCCCTCACTACCACACCCACAGTGCCTGGTGCTGGGTCACGGTTCCATAAACGCTCTCTGATGACCTCACTGGCCAGGGGCAGGCTCCAATGCTGCTCACTCCCAAGTCAAGGCCAAGGGCCCAAATGTACACAGCTGGTCTTGCTCTGTAGGCAGACTCCTGGGCCAGTGGACATGACACTGGCTCTGATGGTGTACTTGTCGGAGCTGCAAACATAGTGGGAATCACTCACTGGAGAAACTGGAGTTTTCAAGGTGCCCCAGGGCCTGATCTTCATGAGGGAGCTCAGAAAGGAGAAAGGGTGCAGAGTGGCCCCCCAGTCATCTGAAACCAACGATTTTAGGGTGGCTGGAAGGGAGGATTAATGAAGAAGGTGTAAACTCACCCAGAGTGTATTGGAGGGGAGGAGAGGGCTGCCTGCTCACAACCCAGTTCTAGAGGAAGGGAAGTCAGGGAGGGAGCGGGCCTGAGTGACCTTCGAGGTTGGGGATGAGGGTCAGCGCAAGCCAGGCGTGAGGCAGACCTCAGAATGAAAGGAACTTGTGTTCTGGCTGCCACAGGAGGATGGCCAGCTAATGGGTGGAGGAAGAGGGCGGGCAGAGAGAGCCATCTCACCTCTCCGGCAGGGGGTGTTTGTCTAGCATCCAGCCTGAGCCTTGACAGGTTGGTGCGTTTGCTCAGGGCCACTTGGGGAGCTCCAGGCATTGTGGGATGGCCGGAGATGCCGCCCTGAAACCAGTTGTTTTGCCCTCCACCACTACCCCTCCCCTGAAGTGAAGTGTAGTCACTCAGTCGTGTCCGACGCTTTGCGACCCCACGGACTATAGCCTGCCAGGCTCCTCTGTCCCCGGGATTTTCCAGCAAGAATACTGGAGTGGGTTGCTATGCCCTCCTCCAAGGGATCTTCCCAACCCAGGGATCGAACCCCGGTCTCCTGCATTGCAGGCAGATTCTTTACTGTCTGAGCGACCACCTGTCCTCAAAGGCCACATGCTTGGGGTAGGGGGTCAGAACTAGCTGAGACCTAGGCTCTCCTCTGGGCACCTCATCACCGCTCTCTTCCCTCCGTCTCTGCCTCTGCCCCTCGGACCTGTCTGCCTCTCCCACGGCTCCCCAGCTCACTCCTTCTCTGTGTGCTCCTCTTTCTATTTCTGTGATCACTGGTTGGTGCTTCTTTTGCTGTCAGCAACGCCCCCTCGACCCCAGGCTTGTGTCCGGGAGTGATGCTGGGTTAAGTGTCTGCAGGAGCGGACGACCTGCGGTACATGCCCGTTTGTACCAAGAGGGACATAAGCGAAGATCCACGGCACCTGTGTGCCAACCCCCCTTTTCTATGGGCCTCAGTTTCCCCAGAAACGCAATAGGAGGATGGGGCACTACTCTTCAAGAATGCTTCCCTGGTGTGTGCTCCCCCCCACCCCCCCTGCCTGGGCTGCAGGAGTGGGAGGCTGTGTGAGAACTGGGAGGTGGGGGGAGCACACAGAGGGGATCTGCTGCCCGGACCAGTTTAGGCAAACAGCAGGGACTGCTGGCGGAGGCTCCAGCCCCCACTTATGCGGTAACAGCTGCAGTCCAGCTGCTGGCATCCCTGCTGGGGGAGCGTGCTAAACCTCTCCAGGGTCAGCGCTGTGGTATGTCGGTTTCCATAGCAACCAGCCAACGGGCCACTTTCTCAGAACAATTCCCCTACTCAGCCGGGTTCTGGACTTAGCTCAGCCCAAGGGCATGTGGCTGAGGAGCAAAGCAGGAGGGGGAAAGGCTGCCCGAGGGCCAGATGCCCCCCCCCACCCCCTGCAGAAAGTGGCTATCTCCAGTCTCGTCTGAGCACAAGGGGCATGGACCAGCAGGACAGGCCACGCGGACTCTCTTCCGGTTCTGGCTGTCCCTCGCCCCCTGCTCTTTGCCACCCTCCCACGTCCACTCATCCACAGACCGCCCAGCTCGGCCTGGCTGGACGTATCAGGTCTTTGTCTGGATCACAGCTGCCTTGGCTGGGCTCAGAGCTGGGAGGAGAAAGTTCCGGAATGGTGTAGGATGGGCGGGGGAGGGGGCTTGCTGGCCTCCATCTACGCACCCTTCCATCCCACTCCTCCAGGACCATTGGAATCCCACCTGCCCACCCTCAGTGACCTCTGGGGAGGACAGGGTCAGAGTCTGTCCCCTCCACATGTTCAGAGGATGGGAGCGGTCACCTTTCTCAAGCCCCTTAGGAATAAACTCTCTTAACCTGAGCAGGTTGGTGCCACGCCTGACACTTCAGGAAAGGGAGGCTCAGTAGAGGAGAACAGACAGATTAGAAGCTCACAGGGACCTTGACCCATTTTCTGGGTGAGGAATTGGGGTGGTGCAGGAGGTGGACTGCTTTGTGTGGGGACGGGATGGCATGGGATCACCAGGCCTCCATTCCTGGGCAGAGGGCATCACTCCTCCCCTCCTTCCTCTCCCTAGTTGGGCTCACTGTTCAAGTCCAGAAACAGTGAGGGAGGCCAGAGCTTCTTCCCCAGGCCCCTTGGAACACAGCTCAGGCCACCGGGAGCTTGAGGGCCATTGGGCCCTTGTCGCTGGACTTATTTCCAGAAGGGAGCCATTAGCAAATGGGGAAACCGGGATTAAGGCTGGTGTCTCTGAGCAGGCCTAATAACGTCAGGGTTGGGCACAGGGCTAGGACTTGGTGTCCTGACAAGTGACCGGGGTGGTACCTGGGGAGGCGTAGTGTTCCCAGAGTGACCTGTCTGGCTGTCTTGCTCATCTTTTCGGATCAACGGTTATGCACTTTCAAAGGGCCTGGTTCTTCCTTCTCTGCCCCTCATCCCATCTACCCTCTCACCCCCTTAAAAGGAGGGGACAGATGTCCTTTCCTCCACACACCACAGCTGCAGCTGGACACATTCCCCTAGCCCCCGGAAACAGGTGTGGAGGAATTCTCAGCCCCTGGGGATGAGGGGCGTTCAGGAAGACGACCAGTTTTAGAAGCTGCATGAGTTCCCGTCCCCTTCTGGCCCCATCTGTGAAATGGGTGTGTTGCCTTGGATTAGCACTTCCCAAAGTGGGCTCTGCAGCACAGTGGGCTCCTTAGGGGGGTGGGAGGGTGGGTAGGGGAGAGCCCTGAAGCCCAGCAAACTTGGGAAATGCTGCCTAAACAATTCCTTTTGAAGAGTTACAGGGCTCCTTTACCATTTTAAATATTTTAACAAGTTCAGGATGCAAGACAACCCAGTATAACCTAGGGCTTTCTAAACATTTATGACCATGGCACCCTGAGTGCACATCCTATGAACAAACCCACCTGGCAGTCATCAGCCTGTACCAGACGTTCCAAGGCCTTCCAAGTTACTCCTCAACATCTGAGGTGCTTCCCCCACATTTGAGCATCTGAGATGTTCCCGGCACCACAGATGGTCCTGTGACCACACCCCAACCCTGGGCTCAAGCCTCCTGCCCTCCCTCCACTACCACCTTCCGCTGGCTGGCTGCTCAGCTTTGCTCAGATTATCTCCATTCCAGATGGAGACACTGGTGTCTGGTACGGGGAACGGTCTTACCCTGGACCCTCGAGAGCCAGGGCAGAAGTGGAGAAGCAGTGTGCTGGGATGTCTCAGGTTTCTTGAGGGAGGGAAGCCCTCATGGCTCTACCCCAATCCCCAACTCCCCCCCTAACTAAGGCTTGTGGGTCATCTGTGGTTTTACTGCTTTAAAAAGTGAGGCAGTGCCTCTAGAACAAAGGGAGGAGGACGTTCTGGCTCCCAACCGTCTAGAAGGAGGACCGTGAGTGGTGAAGCTTAAAAAGGGAAAACTGCGGGGCTTCTTTAGTGGCCCAGTGATAAAGAATCTGCCTGCCAATGCAGGAGACATGGGTTCGATTCTTGATCCAGGAAGATCCCACATATGGCAGAGTAACTAAGCCCATGGGCTACAACTACTAAGCCTGGCTCTAGAGCCCGGGAACTGCAGCAAAAGCCACCACAATGAGAAGACCACGCACTGCAGCTAGACAGTAGCCCCTGCTTGCCGCAACTGGAGAAACGCCTGAGCAGCAACAAAGGCTCAGTGCAGCCAAAAATAAATAAATTAAACCCAAAAAGGAAAAGTGCCCTTCTCCTTTCTTTACTGTCCAAACTCTCAGAAATAACACCTCACATTCTCCAGCCTTTAAAATTTCCAAAGACCTTGAGTGGAATGTCCACATCTGCCCATTAGGGGATAGCTGTGATGGACCGGAGACCTGACCGTGAAGCGGAACACCTGGCTCCCTCCATCAGCCCTCCGTTCAATTGTCCCGTCTCCCAGAAGAAGAACTAGTTTCATTCTCACAGGATTCTTCGAAGAACTAAATGATACAATAAACATGACAGTGCCAATATGTAAGAACTCAGTAAGCCTCAGCTGAGACAAATTAAACCCCCAAGAGGTAAGGGTTCTTTATTTTTAGTGGGAAGAAAATTGAAGCTCAGACAAGTTAAGCGACTTATCCAAGGTCACACAGTTTTTCAGCCTCCTGACCCCAATCCTTTGCTTTCCCATTTTACGTCACTTCCAGGAAAATGCCTCTGAGTGGGTACATGTCTCACTGTTTCTGGAGGGCATTTAGCCATTGTGGTTTCCTTTACTTTGGAACTTTTTACTCTCCCGGAGCAAGTAAAATGCTTACTAGAGAGAGACTACAGGACAGGCCTGCTCTTTTGGAGGGGTTTGGCTGGGGGTGTGGAGGTGGAAAGCGGGCATTTGTTCTTGAGAAAGCAGTAGGTAGCTCTTCATGTCACCTGCACAATTTCTTACCCAGTTTCCACCCCTTTTTCTTATAGCAGCAAAACCCATCTACACACGAGACCTGGGGGTGGGGATGGAGAGTAGGAGAGACCTCAGTGCTTTCTTCCGACCCTTAACTCAGGCTTTAAATCATTTTAGTTAGCACACAGAAATTAGGACAGAATAGAGAGAAATGAGAAAAATCAGAATGCCTTAATGTGCTCCTCGCTGTGCTAGGATCTTAGGAGCGTGCTTTCTGCAAACATTGTCCCTCACTTTTGATTTTTATGTCGACGCTTTTGATTTTTATGTCAGTGAGAGGGAGGCTATTCAGAGCCTTAGGTGAAAGGGGCTCTCTTCCTGCAAGGTGTCAGCTCTGTGATTGCTATCACTGTCATCAGGTCTGATACTGACATCCGAGCGCAGCATAGACCCTGGTCAGCAGGTTCATTTGGCTAAATATTTGTGTTGGCCAAAAAGCTCATTTGGGTTTTTCCATAAGATGTCATGAAGAAACCTAGATGAACTTTTTGGCCAACCCAATACCTTCTCTTCTGCTACCTCCATTTCCCCATCATCATCTGAAAAGTTCACAACCAGTGAAGCTGGGGAGGGTGGGTAGACCCATTGGTGAAGTTCGAGCAGCTGGTCTACCAGACTTGTCTCCACGTGCTCACGGGCACACTCCTGTGCCCACGCAGACATCCCTCCTGTTCCTGGAGTGAACCGAAGGATGTGCTTGGAGAGGAATGTCCCTGAAGTCAGCCTTCCTCAGCTCCTCTGGTCCTGACCTCTACCTGCCGGGGCCTCTCTCCCCCTGCCCTTTCAGATGTAGGCTTTCTGAGAAAGAGGGATAAGGAAGATTCCGTCCCCTGGATGATTCTAACTCTGCTCATCTCACGTAAAGGGCTGGCCCTGCTCCAGCGGGTATCTGGAGTGAAAGCAACAAACAACCCCAAACGTCTTCCAGCACCAGATCGATAAGCTCCGATCCCACCACAGGCGGTTTCCTGCTCAGCTTTCTGATGGAGGAGCCTGTGTGTATGTGTGTGTGTGTGTGTGTGTGTTTTCTCTGCTGATTTACAGGCACTTTGTGGATCGGTCGACACAAGAGGAGGAGGGGAGCTGGGGGCCGGGTATTGTCTTTGAGCAGAGGCCTGATTAGAACAAGGAGCTAATCAGCACTATTTATGAAGGTGTTTTGTACAGGAGTTTGTGTTGAGTGATGGGAGGAGGCGGAGAGCTGTGAGAGAAAAGGAGAAAATGCCACATGGGTGTCTGACAACTTACAGCCCAGAGGGTCAGAGACATGTTGAGACAGGTCTGTCGGCAGCTCTCCTCTGAGAGTCTCTGGCCTAAGGGTCACAGGAGCCTCAGGAGGAACATGGGGGCCAGGACCCAGTGGCCCCTGGAGTGAGCAGAGAGCAGTCACTCCCCCGTATTGTCCCCATCTCTGCAAATGTCACCAGGTTGACTGCTGCTCCGAAGTCAGTGTGTGGGCTCGGAAAGCACCTCTCGGTCCATTTTCCCCTTTCCCTCTGTACCTAGTGCCTGGGGACCAGGTGCTGGTGAAGCTGCTTTCTTTAACAATGGGAGCAATCTTGATTTGAAGTAGACAACCTTGGACCTGTCATGTGGGCTTTCCAAACCTGGGTCTCCTGTGTCTAAAATGAAGGCTCCCAACAACCCTTTGACCGCTTTATGACGCTGTGAGGTTGACTGTGATGTGCTGTTGTTGCTCAGTCGTGTCCGACTCTGCAACCCCATGGACTGCAGCACGCCAGGCTTTCCTGTCCTTCACCATCTGCTGGAGCTTGCTCAAATTCATGTCCATTGAGTTGGTGATGCCATCCAACATCCAACTGTTGTCCCCTTCTCCTCCTGCCTTCAGTCTTTCCCAATATCAGGGTCTTTTCCAATGAGTTGGCTCTTTGCATCAGGTGGCAAAGTATTGGAGCTTCAGCTTCAGCATCAGTCCTTCCAATGAATATTCCAGATTGATTTTCTTTAGGACTGACTGGTTTGATCTCCATGCTGCCCAAGGGACTCTCAAGCATCTTCTCCAACACCACAGTTCAATAGCATCAATTATTTGGCGCTCAGCCTTCTTTATGGTCCAACTCTCACATCCATACATGACTGGATGAAAACCATAGTTTTGGTTTTCCTCTGGAAAACTGGAAAAACCATAGCTTTGACTATATGGACCTTTGTCAGCAAAGTAATGGCTCTGCTTTTAATATGCTGTCTAGCGTATTAAAATGTGATGTGGGAAAGTTCCTTTTCAAAGCTTATGGATGTATGTTTTATTATTCTTACGAGCAGACTTTGCTCACCATCCTAATGCTGGGCTGGAGGCTGGGCCTGAAGCTGGGAGCTGGAACAGATGCAGAATTTTACTCTCTCAACTGCAACCTTCAGATCTTCAGGAAGTTATTCCTCCCTTGCATCCAAATTAACTCTGGCTTGCAGCAACATCATTTAAAGCATATAGAAGTTGGAAGGCCTTAGAACAAAAGCTCCTGGAGGGCAGGGGGTCTGGGCTGTATGTGACAGAAATCTCTTGCTTCAAGGAGGAATCAGTTCAGTAGTGGTGTTTCTTCTCTACCCTCAAGGTCTGGACACGGGCGAGCACTTTAAACCCACAAGGTAGCTGCGTCATCTCTGAGAATTCCATGGTCGTCTCTGGGATGAGCTGAGGAGGCCAGGAAGTGGCTTTGATTCCATCAGTCATTCTGGCGCCAGAGGCCAACAACTGTAGCCTCCTGGGGTGGCATTGGGGGAATTGCCAGTGGGGGCGGGTGCCATGTGGTGGGGGGATGGAGGTGCTACCATCACATGCCCTTTTCTGCCAGGGTGCTGCTAAATGTGGTCCCTGAAACTGTGACCGAGAAGTGTCTCACGAAAGGAGAAGGATGAAAGAGAAGGGAATTCTTGTAAATTTTTAATCTGAAAAATAAAGAAAGTGTGAATGAGAATTAATGCAGGTATTAAATATTTAAACTTTCTGTACTCACTTTCATTTCTAACATATTCCTCCCTCAAAAGCCTCGATAACTGTTTGTCAGATTTGTTCTCGAGCCGTCCCTCTCTCTCCACCCTCCCCCCAGCCCCAGCCCAAAGTTACCCCCAAAGAACCCCGCAGGTATTCATCATCCTGATGGAAATTTTCATTTTATTTCTCCTACAGGAACTGTCTGATCTCTCCCTCTCTTTGTATTTATGCTTTCTCTATATGGCAGCATAAATAATTAATGCCGTTATAAACACATCCTATGCAAAATATTTATTAGAAAAAATAACTCTTTAATTTGGCGTGTCATTTAGTTCCACTTTGTAATCGTAGCACATGGGCTGCAGTTAATGCCAGGGCTGGAGAATCCAGCCTGTCTGCTCGCACTCGCAGAGATGTGACGAATCTCTGAGGGGAAGACCCCTTGGCCATTGGCTACGTGTGTGTTTAGTTGATGGAGGTAGATGGTGTCTACTGCCCAGCATGGGACTGAGAGTGAGGCTAGAAGGAGGTGGGATGGCCAAGGTCTCTTCAAGTGCATTTGGCAGCCTGCGTCCTTCAGGATGCTGGGACTTAGAGATGTAGGCATTCTTGGATCTTGCGTGTGGAGGCAGGGGTGGTGGCAGTCCTTGGGTTGGGTTTTGTTTTCGTAAGTTCCCATGAAGGACTGGCTAACAAATAGTTTCCTAGAGATCAGGGTTCTTGCTTGTATTCACCGAATTTTTTTTTTAGTTTACTGAGTGCTTCTTCTGTGCTGGGCATTGTCGTTGGCACTAGAGATGCGAGAGCAAACAAGACAGGCGATGGAGAGGAGAACGTCGCGGGGTCCTGACTGTTCCCCCATTGCCTCTGCGCATCTTCTCTCCCCGTTAATAATCTTTCTGGCCCTTGAGGAACCTGTAGGAGAGCAGCTCCACCCGCAGGCTTTAAGATCTAGTATTTGAATAGCTCAGTGTTTCTGGATTTCTTGCTGCCTCTGGATGTAACCCAACCTTGCTAAATCCCGAGGAGGGATCCTGAGAACCAGGCAAGTGACATCCGCATCCTTTGCTCCTGGACCCCAGTGTGGTCCTTCCTCTGCAGAAGGCGAGTGGCTGAGTCCGATCCTGCTGTGACTCACCCCACAACGCTTCATCCTAAAGGCCCAGACTCTGGGCTGAAGTCCCGGGGGATTCAACTTTAACTTTAATGTAGCATTTGTCAGTCTCTCCCCTGTTGGGTGGCTTTTCAAATTGTCCCCAGGCCTGACATCATATCTTTGTTCAATGTGCATTCCCAAGCTTCAGATCTCCCATTCACTTATGGTCCAGACTCTCATGAACTGGCTGGTGGGGTAGAGGATAATGAGAGGATAACAAATGCCTTGGAAAAAATCTTTATTTTGTACTTAGCCACGTGTTACTCGTCGTGGTCTGGAAGGCCAGTGCAGCCTCCCCAGCCTGGAATTTCATTGAGGAGAAAACTGGAACAAGTGGTGCCTAGCTCCCTGCCCACCTTCCTAGATGCTCTTGCATTTTCTGTCTCCCAAAATAGGATGATAGGAAGAAACATGGAAACCAGAACTGACACCCGCTCTCCTACGCTTGGGCGCCTGGCTCTGTGTCTGTGACAGGCGTGGGCTCTTTGGGGCGGGTGACGTCTGACCCAGGGGAAGGGTTTTCCAGGCCTGTCAGGGGCTCTCACTTAGCTGGGATCAAAGAGATTGAGCCTCTGCTGGCTTGAGGGTGAAACAGAAGGTTCTAGACAATGACACCCAGTAGCATGATTTCTGTGTCCTTCACAGGGGACCGGTGTTTCTTCTAGGGGTTGAGGGACAGGAAGATGTGAATACCTTTGCTGCCCTGTGCCGTGTCACCTTCTCCCCGCTACGGCAGTGGCCACAGTACCCTCAGACTGGGCTCTAGCCAGGCTCTGGGCTATATACGCACCTTCCTTGTCAGTCTTTCGTGTTGCTTCTGCCTTTATAAGAACACATTCCCATTCGTCCACTGTGTCCTATGCGTAAAGAGATTCGTAGTCTCTTTCTGGACTTCTCGGGTCTTGAACGCTACCTGGATGTGTGTTTCACGTCTGAATTTTCTGAGTGGACTTTCTCTCCCATCGTTTGCACCTGGACTGCATACCTGGCTCAGCTTTCAGCCCCTCCCCTGTCTCATTCTTTCATTCACTCAATACTCTGTGCCTTAGACATTCTACAGGGAGCTTGGTTTTCAGAGGAGTCTTGGTTCCTGACCCCCGAGGCTCTTGTTTCAGTTCTACTCAGTCCATCAATGTCTGTGCTATCACAGAACTAGCAGAGTTAAGGGAACGGTAGCAGTAACTTGATGACTTCCTCAAGAGAAAAAAAAAAACAAAAAACCACCAGTTCTTTAAGGAGTCATCTCCTCTGCATGCCCTGCTCCAGCTCACGGGCCAGTTCCTGGCTCCACTCACTCAGCCCACGGAGCCCAGAAATGAGGTAACTGCAGCTGGAGCCGTGGAGGGGCCCGGCGTGCTGATGGGGAGGCTGCCACTGCCCGTCCCCCCAGGACAGATACACTACTCATCCCTTGGCCTGTTGATAAAACCCGCTCTTGCTTTCCTGATGTCTAGCACCTGGAGTTTCAGGGCCAGGGCCACCAGTGCTATGGCGACAAAGCCAGAGAGCATGACAAGCCCAGAGCCGCTCAGGGCCTTTTATTAAACCTGACATCCAATAACCCAGGCCTCTCGCCTAGTCTCCTGGAACATTTGGAACAAATTGCACGGAGGCCTGGAGGAGGGGCAGAGATGAGAGCTGGCAGCTACGGTGCCTCTGGGTCTCTGAGAGCGGGGCCGTGAGGACAGCACGGCAGGTGTTTTTCCGTGCATCTGTCTCGACGGGACTGATTCTCGATCCTGGACGATTGATCCGCTGATGGAATGTCTGACTCTGGATGAGTAATCTATGACATTTCCGAAGCCCTTCACCACTTACTGATGCTCCCATTAACCCTGAGATGGGTCCTCATCCCAGGTTTTTAACTGAGATGACTGAGATGCTGAATGTTCGACTTGCCGAGGTCACATGACTAATCCATGGGCCGGCCAAGACTCAGTCAAGATCTGATTTTATACCCCAGGTTTCTCTGACTGCTTGTGTCCTTTGGTGCCCTCCTCCTTAATGTGAGGGATTCCGGTCCCTTTCCACCAGGGACCAGGCTGAGGATTAAGGAGCTCTTCCTCAGGCTTTAGTCTTGTCAAGTAAATAGAGTCCAAGGGGCAAAGCTTCAGCAACCCCCAGAGGAGCAACCTTCTTCTCCCTGGTGTCCCCTTCCTTTGTCATTCCCACCTGTTCCCTGGGCCTCCACTGCTGGGCTGGGATGTACAGAGGAGCAGCAGTGAACAGTGCCTTCTGGAAGCTGTTGGCTGGAATAGGGGGGATCGTCTTCCCCGGATGCCTCGCTGTTCCCTTGTTTGAGAGGTGATGAAAGCACTTCTGAGATGCTCTCTCTGGGTTCTGGCCACAGTGCAGGGAAGCCGTCCTGCAAGAGGAGGAAGGGCCAAAGGCCTTGCATGTTCTTGACCCAAGCCAGTCCACTGCCTCAGTCTCAGATTTATGAGATATTGCAGCCTGTCTCCCTGAAAGTGTGCCCTGCTCTCCAGAAGCCCAGGGTGAGGGGCCGAGCGTCAGGCCAGGAGACAGTGGCCGTGCTAGTCAGGAAGCAGCTGATAAGATGCACAGATTCCCCGGTGAGGCTCAGAGGTCATGGCTGTGTGTTTGCCTTTGCATCCCACATTGCTTCTCGCTGCTTGAAATTCTCCTAAAAACCCAGAGGAGCAGCTGAAAATATCCCAGGTAATATGAAAATGAATAACGGCTCAGCAAACAGAGCCCAGCTCTGAGCAAACAGCCAAAAAGGCAGGCAACCCAGGCGAAAACGAGAAAAGAAGAGAATGAAAAAGGAGGGGTGGGCGGATGGAAAAAGAGAGACCAGGGGTGCAGAGGCCAGCAGGAACCTGGTCCAGGGTCTCCGCTGCCAGCCCTCTTGGCACGGTGCTGCCCTCTCTCCTGGAAAAGCCCCTTCCACCACTTTCTTCCTCAAGGGGTGAAGAAAAACAAAGCACAGAAAGAGTTTCTCGGCTTTGGCTTGGTTGGAGTCACTTAGGAGTGACGTCCCTTGTGGTTTGGTGCCTTACACGTGCTTTTCTATAGTGGGAGGGAATTGGGAGCAAGCTTAGGTGGGCAGGGTGTTGTCCTGAGTTAGGAGGCTCCAGCTCTTGCTGTGTGATCTTGTGGGGGCCTGTGGGCTCCAGTTTCCTTTTTTTAAAAAAGAAAAAATATATATATATATATTTATTTGGCTGCACCTGGTCTTGTTGCAGCATGCAGGATCTTTGGTTGTAGCATGCAGGACCTTAGTTCCCCGACCAGGGATGGAACCTGTGCCCCTTGCATTGGGAGCGTGGAATCTTCGCTGGACCACCAGCGAAGTCCTTCCAGTTTCCTAATTAGCAGAATCAGAAAGCAGGACTAGATGATTTCTGGGAGCACAGGGAGGATCCTTTCAGCTCTAACATATTGCAGTTTGTTTTTGTTTTGTTTTTCCCCCATAATCAACAAAGACTTTGGTAAGTTCTAAGTCCTTCTTAAGCTGTGAGATTCAATAGAGGGTGGGCGTGATTAACCCAGATCCTCTGGGAACATACTCTCTGAGACTCCCCTAGGTTGGTCCCCTGCCAGGAGCAGTACCAACAGAAGAAGAATCTTCTCTCTTCCCAGTCAGACCAGGGTGAGGCCCGATGAGAAGTTCCTTCCTCCCAACTGTGGGGAAGGAAGTGTTACCAAGCTCTGGAGCCAGAGGGTGGAACTGGAGAACCTAAAACCCATGGCCACTCTCATTTCTCGAGGGCTTTTGGTATATCCATAGCTGTGCTCGGTGCTTTGAATCCACAACCTCATTTACTTTCTTACTGATCCCTTGAGCTCAGTGTTATTAATATCCCCGCTTCACGGCTGAGACTCAGAGACCCAGGTAACTTGCCCACGGTCCCATGAGCTGAGTCTTACCCAGGTCTGAATGAGCCACATCCCTAACCACATGGTCTTCATGACCTTAGGGTCCTGGGAAAGGGAACATCTGACCCTAGAAGGGTGAGTGATGTTCAGCAGTCAGTGAGGCACCCCAGCTCCCAGAGGGGGGTCCTCGGGAGAGCTCGGATGGAGGGCATGCTTCATGCGGCTCCATCACTGCTATGGTTCTAGCCCGGTGAGCAGTGGAGGGTTTGTCCCCTAACTGTGGCTGTTTTTTATTTTTTCACCATTTGATAAACTACAGAACCAAGTAGACAACAAGAACACAGGCAAGGATGTGCAACAAGGCGCACAGGGGGCCAGGGGGTGGGGCACAGAGTACAGTGCTGACCGGGGGCCGGAGACGGCCCCGCCCACCCAGGCTCTGTGGGCAGTGGTCCAGGCTACCCTCTCAGTTGCTGGGCTTCCTCACTGAACATTCGAGGATCTCGGAAGGCTCAGTGACCACCTGGCATCAGAGGGATGTCTGAATACAGGGAAAATCCTGCTTTAGGTGGAGGGTTAACCAGGGCTTCCCTGGTGACTTCCCTGGTGGCTCAGACGGTAAAGCATCTGCCTATAATTTGGGAGACCTGGGTTTGATCCCTGGGTCAGGAAGATCCCCTGGAGAAGGAAATAACAACCCACCCCAGTACTCTTGCCTGGAAAATCCCATGGACGGAGGAACCTAGCAGACTACAGTCCATGGGGTTGCAAAGAGTCGGACATGACTGAGAGACTTCACTTTCTTTCTTTTTCTTTTAACCAGGGCTGCTCAGAGAGCATCCAGCTCCAAGATGTAATAATGCATCCCATATATTCCCCATCCTCAGGCTGTGCACCAGGCACCGGGAAGCGCCAGTCCTGGCACAGAGTGAGTGAGATGGCAGAGCATGCCCTCACCACCTCTGCCCCCACACCTAGCCACAGACTGCTCCCTTCAGGCAGGCAGTCAGTAAATGCGAAGTTCCTCCTGTGTGCAAGGCCTGTGGTAGGTGCAGGGGACAGTGCTAAACAAGACAGGGCCTCTGCCTGGAGGGAGTCCTTGTTCTAAGTGGGAGGGGAAAACAAACGAGAGACAAGCATGGCAGTAAGAAAACGTTAGGTGCATATTCAGTCGTGGTGACCCCACGGACTGTAGCCCGCCAGGCTCCTCTGTCATGGGATTCCCCAGACAAGAAGACTGGCGTGGGTTACCATTCTCTTCTCCAGGGGATCTTCCTGACCCAGGGCTGGAATCCGAGTCTCTTTTGAAGATCCCATATACCATATAGCAGATCCCATGGCAACTAAGCCCTATGAGTGTGGCAATTACTGAGCCTGCGTGCTCTGGAGCTCCCAAAGCCACAATAGACCACTGCAGGATCTGCAATGAAACATCCCAAATGCTGCAATTAAGACCCCACATGGCCAAAAATAAATAAAATATTTAAAAGAAAAAAAAGAAAGAAAGAAAGTAAGAAAATGAGGACAAAGCGGGGTCCAGGGAGGAGTGAGGTCCACGGAGCATTTATTAAAAGGAGGTATGTTAGCATGCTGGTGGAAATGACTCATAAAAGAGGGAGGAATGATAATGCAATGGAGAAGTTGCAAAAAAAAAAGTTATCAAAAAGGGACAGAAGAATGGGTTTAGAGCCGAGTGAAGGTGTTGACCTTGGGGTAGGAGCCAGGATTCTTTTTCAACTGAATTGGGGAAGGGGCCAGCAGTGTATTTGGGTTCGGGTGCAGATACAGTGAAGGACTTGTCCATGGGAAGATGAGGTAGTTATCATCTTACAGAAATCTATTTTCTCTGTGAAATATATGACAAGGTCATCAGCTGGAGAGCGGGACTGGGAAGCGTGTGTTGGAGAGTCAAGCGGAGAGAAGGAAGTGTGATGGTTTCCTCAGAGATTGGGAAATTGAATTTTCTAGGGAAGTATAGTAGGTTTTTCTGACAGTGTTGAGTGAGATTTGTGGTCATGTTTGTAGCAAGTCTAGTCAGCAAATTTGCGTCATTTTTCTCCAGCAATGTTCAGCTGCTCTGGTGCAGGCTTCACATAAGTGGCTAGGACACCAGGCTGGACTGGATCAGCACAGCAGGAGGAGAGAAGCCAGAAGTTTTGGGCTATTGGCCAGGGGGTGGCTGGAGTGTGGATTTTGGAATCGCGAGCCGGGCAAGGAAGAAAGTGGGCATGTGTGGGGAGTGGCAGCAATAGATGACAAAAAGAAAAAGTGTTTTATTTTTTTGATGAAATGAGATCTTTTCTTTTTTTGATGAAATGAGGTTGGAGAATGACTGGAGTGGGAGTGTTGGAGTAAGCTAGCCCCAAGAAGGGTGGTGATGGTCAGAAAGTGGGAGTTGGAAATCTTCACTTAGAGGGTGATTCAGTGATTGGCGTGACCAAGTCTAGGGAAAAGCCCTGTGAGTGGAGCAAAAGCTCATTGGAGCAAGGAAAGTCCAGGAACTAAGAGGTCAGGATGTGGAATGGACCGTCTTCATGGATGTTGGAGTCTCCAACGATGATGGCAGCAACAGTAAAGAAAAGCCTCGGTGATACGAGTGCTGCTCACTCAGCACGATGCTCATTCGTCCTCCAGGAATGAGGGAGAATGACCAGGAACTTGGTAGAATGATGGCGTTATATATGTAGGGGGAGGGTCACGAAGTCTGATGATAAACTTTTCAAAGGAGCTTGGAATTTTGAAAGCAAAAAGAGACAGCTGAGACAGCTTCCTTGCTTAGAGGAGCAAGGAAGATACGTACTCACCTTCCCATTCTGAAGTAACGTTGGATGTGGGAGACAAAACTTCTTCCACTAGGAAGAAGGGCTTCCAAAGAAATATATCCTGGGGTGGAAGGGGGACACCAGGATTCATTTAAAGCAAGAAAGTGAAGGAGATAGAGTGGACCAGAATTCCTAGAGGGCACAGTAAAAGGATGTGCGGAGAGAAGGGGGAGGTTAGGGGGTCAGGGGGACATGCACAGCTTGGACTTGAGTGTCCACATGGCGATGCCAAATCTGGGAGGTCTGGGGATGGCGACTCAGGGGAGTGAGAAGCTGAGGCATGACGGGATTTGTCCTGAAAGTCATCACAGTCTATGGTTGAGGACAGTGGCAGTGCCGTGCTTGGCTTGTGATGGGGAAGTGGTAGCCTCAGCGGGAGACCTCAGCGGAAGGGCTGAGTGGCTGGAGTTAGCGCCACGTGGTGACTGAAGATCTGGGTGGCTAATCCCGTCCACCACTGGACATGTGTCAGCTGTTGGCATATGGGAATGGAAGATTAGATTTGTATCACAGAGAATGTAATTGTAGATATCCCCGGTCAATGCCTTTATTTTTCACGTGAGAAAATTTAGGCCCAATAACGTGAAACGATTTGTCCACAGTCATCAAGCTAAAAAGTGGAGTTAGAATTTACTCAGCACAGAGGTACGGGACTTCGCTGATGGTACGATGGTTAAGAATCTGCCTGCCAATGCAGGGGACATGGGTTTGATCCCTGGTCTCGGGAGATCTCACATGCCACGGAGCAACTACTGAAGCCAGGGCTCTCTAGAGCTCGTGCTCCGCAACAAGAGAAGCTACCACAACAAGAAGCCGATGATTCGCAACTGCAGAGTAGCCCCTGCTCACCGCAACTAGAGAAAGCCCGTGCACAGCAAGAAAGACCCAGAGCAGCCATAAATAAATAGATGAAGAAATACAAGTTTTAAAAAACAGAGGTACATGTATAGTTTATGGGTGCAGCTCGTCTAATGGCTGAGGCAGAAGGAGCCGAGGCATAGCGGCTGTGGGTGGGAGGACACTTGGTCTCACCTCATGGTTTGCTCCAAACAGCAAAGGTGCCATTGCAAACCAGAAAGCTTGGACTCGGGCCTCCAGCCCTGTCACCTTCAGGGGCGCCTTAGTCGAGGGCCCTCGCCTGTCCACTCTAGGACCCCGTCTGTGATGGTGGGCTCAGCTGGGTGGTGAGAAGCAGGTGCAACGCCTGCGGTGGGTGAGGCTGCACCCAGCCCTCTCAGGACCAGGCTGTGGTGTGCCCCTGAGTGGGCTCCTATCTGATGACACGAACAAATCGCTTACTGTGTGTCTACCTGAAGCCCAGTGCTCCTTCTGTGAAGCTCAGAGTTGGCTTGAGGAGACCAGTCTTGCACACGGGACTCAGGCTTAACGCTCAAAGATACCTGGGAGGTGGTCGGATTCAGTGGCCTCATGTTTCAGGTAAGGACATGCACGGGGAACAATAGAAAAAAGCCCTCACCCAGGCTCCTTAACTCTTGGTCCAAAGCTTTGCCACCTGTGTGCCCTACATTTTTATTCAAATTGCAATGGCTGCTGGGTGGCCCACCATTGGAGCGGCTCCCCATGGGCCCTGTCCCTCTTTTTCCCTGCAGAACTCAGAGTTCTCTCCCTCAGCCCTGAGCCAGGAGCCTGTACTGAGAGCATTATGGGGCCTGGGGGGCCCTTGGGACCTCAGAATAGGATGCCCATGAATGTGGCCCAAAGAGCCAACTCCTGCCTTTCAGCCCCTCTCTCCTTTCAGCCCGTGCAAGTGTTAAATACAGCATCAAATTAAACAAAATTAAATACATTTCCATGAAGCATTTTTCTCTTGACTGAATCAAACAATGCGGTTGCCATAGGAACAGCCTCTTCTGAAAAGGTCACCTGCAAGAAACTGTGTTTTAGGTACAACTCAAGGAGATTATGGGGGATTAACTCATTTTATACATATATATTAAATATATATTTTTTTCTTTAAAGTGGCTGTTATGAAGGAATAATATCCAACTGAGCTGGAAGATACCCACGGAAAAAAATTTTAAGTCCCTGATAAAGGGTTTTTTTTTTTTCTCCTTTCCTCTTTTTTTTTTTTTTTTTAACCAGCATGCAATGGGGGTGATAACTGAAATGGCGACTCTGTGTTTTTACTTGGCTTTAATTAAACCTCAGTCGGGGCTGAGAAATGTGGTGAAGCGAGATAATTGCACTATTCCCAGTACAGTTTTTAAACTCCGGCTTTGATATGCACCTCGTGACAGTCTGAACCTGCACCCAGACTCCTGGGGCTGCTTGAAGCTCAGCTTATAACCACCCCTCTTAACCTGCTGGCATCTGGGGAACGACACTGGGGATCTTGAATGGGAAATTAGGGCCGGGGGAGGAGGGGGCCAGGCCATCTGCACAGAGGCAAACGGAGGCCGTGTCTCCCCTAAAAAAGTTCCTCTATGGCATCCAGGAGTTCTCTTAGCATCAAAAATTTTGGGAAAGGATCAGCCCAGGTCAGTCTGAGTCAGGGAGAGAAGGGGATGGGTCCTCTCTAGCTTTCCCCCCATAATTTAGAGAATACCTGGACTATCTGGAGGAAATCCTTATTGGATCTGAGTTCTAATGGGATGCTCTGGTGTAGGCTCCTTTGTGAGTGTCACAGGCAGTATTGGGGAGGAGGGGGTGATACATGTTTCTACTTGGTGCTCCATGTAAAGACCTGGCTGGAGTCCTCCCACAGAGGAGGCTCCAAGTTTCGTGTGCTCACCCCTTACATGTCCTCCTGGGCTCCCCACGCCCCACCCAGCCTGGCCAGTGATAGCACAGGCATGGCAAGGTCTGGCTGTCTGTGGTGCCAGGGTGATTGGACATCCATGGCTGAGTTGTGCAAGGATTATTCCTGGCCCCTTCCCTCCTCCAGTCCTGCTTGCTTTCCAGGAAGCAGGGGGTTCGGGGGTGTCTGTGTGAGGCCAGGAGGCAGAAGGTCTCCAAGCAGAGAGTTAAGACAGAAGGGGAGCCAGAGGGACCTGGGGATCTGAGTGATCCCACTGGCTCCCCGGACACTGGTTAGACAGCTTTCCTGGAACCCGGAGTTGCTCACACTTTAAAGATTATTCAGAACTTGCTGGTCAGGGCTGACAAGCCCAGCTGTCACATCAGGGTTGCCCAGAGGTCAGTATCCTCTGGAACCCAGACCACTTGCTTGGGCCAAGCCTCCCCCTGGGGCTGTAGGAGTTGATAGAATCAGCTCAGACCTGCCTCAGGAGGAAAGGAATTGAGAGACTGGGATATAGACATGGGATTCGGTCAAGCGTGATTCTAGGAATATGTCAAACAGGCCCAATTTATACAAATCCGTTTAGAACTATTCCTTCGAAGTCTTCCCAGAGGTTGACCTGCCGTCACATAAAACGAACGTCTTTCCTTTTTTGTGTTTATCAGGCTGGTGTGCCTGAGATTTTCTTGTATTTGTCCCCAGATCCCCAGAGTCCAGTCCCTTCCTTAATTTACCCCAGTGCCAGAAAGAGTAAGCTTGGATATGTTGTAAATAGTGAGAAATTGCAAAATGGGCCAACCTGGGTTTGAATTCTGACTGGCCACTTACCCAGTGAATAGCCTTCTTTCCTCATCTGTTAAATAGAGGTAATAATAATAGCCACTGTCTTAAATAACAGGTCCCGAGAGAGTTGTTCTGAAGATTAAATGAGATGACCTGAGGGAAAGTATCTGGATAACATAGGTGTTCAGTGGATGTTTGTTGGATGTTTCAGGAACATAACTTTTGTACAAAACAAATCATGTGTTTCCTTTGCTGTGAAATCCAACTTGCCAGCCTAGGGACCACCGTGGAGATTAAAGAAGGAAACAGCAATTTCGAGCTCTAATCCCCTATAACAATCACGGGAGGTTTTCTTGAACTCTTAAGAAAAACAAATTCACAGTTTTCCAGGGAAGAACTTTATTTTTAGAGCAATTCATTTCTCTGAACTCACATGTACCCTTAAAACAAGATGCCTGAGTTTGGGCTGGCCAAACTAGAAAGACCCAGAAAAAGACCACTGTCCTGAATGGTGGAGGCTTGGTCTATAAATTACCCAAATCCAACTCATTTCCCGACTTGGGACATTTCCCCATTTGGAGCTGTTGTTGCTGGGGAACTGCTGTTGTCATGGCTGCTCCATGGGAAGTTTGGCCTCATCCCTTTTCCCGTCTTGGGTTCCACTGTTCAGCTTGTCAAATGAGAGAATCTCCAAGTACCTTTAGTTGGCAGGAGGAGCTCTCTGCTAGCTTCAAACAAGGGGCTGTTACAGCACAGGCTTTAGAAGTCATACCAAACTGGGTTTGAAAACTGCCTCTGCCAACCGTTAAGCTGTGTGACCTTGGGCTGCATGTGTGCATACTCAGTTGCTATGTCATGTCCAACTCTTTGCAACCCCATGGACTGTAGCCCTCCAGGGTTCTCTGTCCATGGGATTCTCCAGGCAAGAATAGTGGCGTGGGTTGCTGTGCTCTCCTCCAGGGGATCTTCCAGACCTAGGGATGGAACCACGTCTCCTGTATTCCAGGTGGGTTCTTTACCACCCTGCCACTGGGCAGTGATCTTGGGCTAGATGCTTCCTATTCAGCACCTCAGTTCCTTATCTGTGAAATGGGACTATGATGTTTATCTCACAGCATTGTTGCCAGGTTAAGGGGGAATAATACTTGTAGGAGCTCGCTGCCATGGCCGGCACGCAACAGTCTCTGAACACTTGGCATCATTATTTATCTACACAGTCAGACCTCAGAAAGCGTGGGTTCCTCATATGTGGATTCAACCAACCTCTGATCAAAAATATTCCCTCCCCCAAATAGAGAAGCTTACAAAGAGCAAACCTGAATTTGCTGCACTCCTGCAGCTATTTAGATGGCATTTACATTGTATTAGATATCATAAGTCATCTAGAGACGATTTAAGGTATATAGGTACATGTGCATAGGCTATATACAACTATTATCCCATGACATATAAAAGACTTGAGCAACCACGGATCTGGGTGTTCTTGGAGGCCCTGGATTCAACCACCAAGGGACACCGAGGGATGCACTAGTGCTTGGTGAGCATGCAGAATCCCTGGAGCATTAAAGTGCAGATTGCCCGAGCTGCAGAGTCCCTGACTCGGGTCTGAGATGGGGCCTAAGGATTCCCGTTTCTCATCAATTCCCAGATGACAGGATCACACTTTGAAAAGTGCAGGCTTTACCATCCAAGGGCTTCCCTGTTGGCTTGATGGTAAAGAACCCGCTAGCTAATGTAGGAGATGCAGGTTCAGTCCCTGCATCAGGAAGATCCCCTGGAGAAAGAATGGCAATCCACTCCAGTATTCTTGCCTGGGAAATGACATAGACAGAGGAACCTGGTTTGGGCTATAGTCCACAGGGTCAAAGAAGAGTCGGACACTAGTTATTGACTAAGCAACAACAAATGCTGTCCAAAGAAAGGAAAATAGTTAACCATAATCCATTAAATTTGCACCTTATAGATATCCAACCTAGTTTACAAAAGCTTCCACGTGAGTTTAGAGGTCTAAATTATCTAGACACAGGCTGTCCAGTAGAACTTTCTGCAGTGATAGTTATGTTCTGTATCTGTGCTGGCCAATTTGGTAGCCACCAGCCACATCCCGTGACTGAAAACTTGAAATGAGGCTGGTATAACCGAGGAACTGAATTTTATATTTACATTTGAATAACCATGTGTGGCCAGTGACCGCCATATTGGACTGAGCAGACTAGTCCCATAGAGCTTGTGACCTGTGCTGTGTGTGCTTAGTCAGCCAGTCATATCCAGTTCTTTATGAACGCATGGACTGTAGCCCACCAAGCTCCTCTGTCCGTGGAATTCTCCAGGCAAGAATACTGGAGTGCGTTGTCATTCCCTCCTCCAGGGGATCTTCCTGACCCAGGGATAGAACCTGTGTCTCCTATCTCTTCTGCACTGCAGGTGGATTCTTTAGTCGCTGAGCCATCAGGGAAGTCAGATAGAACTTAGTGAGGGCAAATTTCCTGTTACCCAGGAAAATACATAGTTAAGTGGATGGCAGCTCAATAACCAAGGCTAGGTTAAGACACAATATTACAGCCACCTCCTCCTTCAGTGAGTTCCCTCTACCTAAGGACCTTCTCTAGAGTCAAGTAATGAAACCTCTGCCTTCCTTTGTGAAAATGAATATCTAGGTATATTGCTCTCTGGGGGAGACAAGGATAGTTGGAATATACGAAGAGTAGGGTTTGGACATCCAAATAGAATGAATATGATGGATCTCTTAGGGACAATGTCAGCAGCAATACACCAGGGTCGTGACCTATGTGTTACAGGGAGAGAAAACAATAAAGACATTTTCTGGAAGGAAATAGGAACCAGAAGGCAGTATGATTTGTTCATGGTTAAGTTGGGAAAACGAAAGGGTCAGGTTGAAAGGGAAAAGGTTCTTGTTCAAAACTAGCTCTGCTACTTCCGAGTCATAGTGTCCTACATGAATTACATAACCTCTCTAAGCCTGGGTCTCTCCATCTGTAAATGGGAATAATCTTGATACCCAAGTACAGGGTTGTTTTGAGAATTAAATGAAATCATCGGGCTCGTGTGCTTTACATGATGTACTTTCGAGATGGGAACTATTATTTTGTTCCATACATCACTGACCTCAGTCGTACTTTCGGCAGCCAGTGGCCCCATGGGCTGTCCCATAAGGGCAGCATAAGGGTTAGACTCTGGGAGTCCTTCCCTGGGTGAGTGGATCGGGGAGGGGTGTCCCTTCCTTGGGTAGAGGTGACCCCTAAGCCTGTAGCCCCCCTCCCCGGGAGTGAGCCTTTACAACAACCATGATGGATGGTGGTGTGTGTTAGCGCCAAGACACAAGAAATAGCATCACCAGAGAACCAACTTAAGCCTGGCCTGATTTAGTACAGAGAAAATGACAGCTGCTGTGCTCGGCTGGCTTCCACCCAGCAGAAGGCTATTTTTTGCAAATAAAATGGTAAGTTGCTAATCAGAAAGATAAATTAAGAAGCATTAAGATAATGATGGTCTAATCACCGTCCACACAGAGAATTGCTAGAGTGAATATCCAGGCTACTGAGTGCTTGAGCGCATTTGGCGATTATTTGTGTTATGAAGGGAATGATGGATTCCAGGCCTGTAATCCATCTATCTCAGGGAACCCACAAGACCAGCCTCCTTGGGGAGAGGACACCAGAGACTTCTGGAGGTCATTTGAGCCTCTGCCCATCCCCATCCCCAGATCTGAGCAGCCTCCCCCAGACCATTCCTCATTCATGGCTGTTTCACTACAGAGGTCCCCCATCTTCTGTGAGGGCACCTACTGGTCCAGCTTTTTAGGTAACCAATACTCTTCTTGAAGACTGACCACATGGGGATCTGCTCTAGTTTGGGAGAAGTAGAAGAAGCCGCATCTGGGAGTGAGTTGGCCACACAGAGGAGAATGGAATCCAGGCTTGCCCCTGTGCTCTCTGTAGGCTATTAGGCAGACACTCTGTCCCATGAGTCTACAGTCTGGAGGGGGATCAAGATCATGGGGACCGTTGTTCCCCCTCTTCTTCAGCTGGGGACCCCAAGGCCTCGGGTGGGTAATAGGTACAATAAATCAGAGACAGAGCCAAAGTCAGAACCCAGGATAGTGCTCCTACACATCTCTTCTACCTTGTAAAAGGCTCTCACACTAGGCAGAGAAAAACCTTCCCCAGATTCCCAGTTCTCTCCTGAAATCCACTGGAGATAAGGTGTTGAGAAATGAAACTGAAAAAAATGGAGACCCAATTGTCTGGTCCATAGCCTTGACAGTTAGACTGAGGGGCTTGGATTTGATCTAATGTTGTTTAGTTGCTAAGTTATGTCCGATTCTTTATGATCCCATGGTCTGCAGCACACCAGACTCCTCTGTCCTCCACTATCTCCTGGAGTTTGCTCAAACTCATGTCCATTGAGTTGGTGATGCCATCCAACCATCTCATCCTCTGTCGCCCCCTTCTCCTTTGTCTTCAATCTTACCCAGCGTCAGGGTCTTTTCCAATGAGTCGGCTCTTCCCATCAGGTATCCAAAGTATTGGAGCCTCAGCTTCAGCAACAGTCCTTCCAATGAATGTTTAAAGTTGATTTCCTTTAGGATAGACTGGTTTGATATCCTTGCAGTCCAAGGGACTTTTCAAGAGTCTTCTCCAGCACCACAACTGGAAGGCCTCGATTCTCCAGTGCTCAGCTTTCTTTGGTGATGGACAGGGAGGCCTGGCGTGCTGTGGTTCATGGGGTCACAAAGAGTTGGACACGATTGAGCAACTGAAGTGAATTGAACCGAACAGCTCTCTTTGTGGTCCAACTCTCACATCCATACATGACTACTGGAAAAACCATAGCTTTGACTATACGGATCTATGTTGGCAAAGTGAAGTCTCTGCTTTTTAATACGCTGTCTAGGTTTGTCAGAGGGGCTATCAATCACTGAACTTCTCTGAAGCCTCACGGTAGGGGTAGCCTCGCTCGGATCCTCATCTGTAAAATGGGGGTAATAAATGACTTAGCCCATAGGTTTGCAATGAGATGCCAATGAAAGGTTGCATTTAACATGCTGTGCTTGACCTCATCCTTCTTCCTGGGGATCAGTGCAGTGGTGGCAGCAGCAGTGGAGGCAGCAGCCCCATCGGAGCAGTAGTTTGGTCCTAGGCAGTGGGGTACCAGGGCCAGCGTGGGCCAGCTTGCCTGAGCTGACTCTTAAATTTTTAGGAATTCGGCAAGCCAAAAGCATAGTCATTATTAAAATTATGTAGGCTTAAATTAAATTATATTGAACACAAAGGTAATAAATACTCAAAACTCATGGGTTCCTGGGCATTCTTTTATATTTTACTGTTATCTATGCCCTTGAGGTTGTTGATGCTTATTGGGTCTGAATGGTGGAAATACTATTATATATGATGGCATACTACTTACTCTGCATCTCTGCCCTTATTGGTATGTTTAAATAGGCCATGTGGGAATATTATTCCAGAGAGCAGTTTGTTGTTGAATATTTACCAGCAGTCTACAGGTCCTGGGTGGGTCATGAGTGACCAATGAGGCGTTGTGAGGGCCTGGTCATGAGGATTAATGAGGGACCAGTAGATAAGGCCCCATCTCAGCGTTGGGCACACAGAGTACACTCAGTTTTTTTTTATTAATTAGTTGATTTCTTTATTTTGACACAGCTGGATCTTCACTGAGGCACGCTGGCTTTCTCTACTACTCTTTAGTTGTGGTGTGTGGGCTTCTCATTGCCGTGGCTTCTCTTCATGCAGAGCACAGTCTCAAGCTTGGTAGCTGCAGCTCTCGGGCTTATTTGCCCTGCAGCGTGTGGAACCTTCCTGGAGCAGGGATCGAACCTGTGTCCCCTGCATTGGCAGGCAGGTTCTTATCCACTGGCCTACCAGGGAAACCCTGCACACCCAGTAAATGATGGGTGGAACTGCAGAGACATGGAAGGAAGAAAGGAAGGGGGAGAGCAGAACTTGGGACAGGACACTGATGCTGACAGGTGGGTTAACATGCAGAGTCAGCACCTGAAAGGGATTTTAGTGTTTCACCAGCTTCAATTCCTGAACACTTTGTGTGCCAACTGGGTTTTTTAAAAATCAAGTAATATCCTAAAGTTATTAGGAAGCTGTCACTGAAACATCTCCTGGTAAACAATTCTGTAGAGGAAAGAATCCTTCTGAAATAAAAATTTCTTCCCCTCAAACCGAAATTTTGTGTAAAAATGGATTTGGACTCAATTCCTTCAAAGTAAAGTTCATCAGATTTCATAAAGGGATTGAGTCAAGGTCCTGGTGTGTGCTGACCGACTGTGCCATCTCTTGCTGCTGGCTGAGGTTCTGGGAGCCCCTTTCCCCACCGCTCCCTGCCAGCCCCTGGGGCTGGGGGCACCCTGGCCTGAGGGCGCTGCTGAGCCTCCCTCCAGGGTAACTACTCGGCTGGCTGCATAAGGGCCAGGGCAACGCTTTGCAGTGTGTTCTCCTTCCCCTGGTGGCTCAGACAGTAAAAAATCTGCCTGCAATGCAGGAGACCTGGGTTCAATCTGTGGGTTGGGAAGATGCCCTGGAGGAGGGCATGGCAACCCACTCCTGTATTCTTGGAAATATCCCTGGACAGAGGAATATGCCTGGAAATATGCCTGGAAAGTCCCATGGACCGAGGAGCCTGGAGGGCTACAGTCCGTAGGGTTGCGAAGAGTCAGACACGACTGAGCGACTGAGCACTCCATCCTCTTTCCCCTCCAAGTTCCGTGTGCGCCTGGCCTCAGGCTCCCTCTGGGAGGGACATCTGCAGCTGGAGCCCTTGGCCCTTCCCTTCTCAGGGGGTTGGCATGGCTGTTTGGCCCGAGTTCCCAGGGGTGGCTTGGCCAGAATGCGTGGAGAAGGACGGTGCGAGGCAGCGTACAGCTGGAGGTTCTTCTTGTTCCTTCCTGAAAGGGGCGGTGTCACCGATGCTTTCATCCTGGATGTGGGTCTGTTCATGAGACCAGGCTCAGGAGAGCTCATGAGAGCATGCCCTTCTGAATGCCCTGCTGCCCAGCTGCTTGCCAGCCAGGGATGTGGAGACCCTTTGTCTTGGGCCTTTCTCTCCCTTGGCCCCTCACCACTAACCATCTTACTGCATTCATCCTCACCATCACCGTATGAAGTACAGATTTTATTATCCTATTTTATAGATGAGAAAACAAAGGCACAAGGAGATCATGTAGCTGCTACACAGTGGCATGGGGACTCTGTTCATATCTGTCTGACCCCAGGGTCCAGGCCAGTGTGAACACTGTAGCATTTAGAGAGTGACTGGTGGGAAAAGGAAAAGCAGCGTTCTTTGAGGAAGGATTCAAGTGGAGGCTCAGCCAAGGCACTCTGCATGCAGGCTACTCACCCACTCCCAGTTCCACCAAGCTAACTGAGCATCTCTCATGGGGTGACTTGGCAAAGACTACTCCCCAACCCTGCACAGAGCCACGCGGGCTGCAGCCTGGGGAGAGGATATGTTAGCAGCCAAATACTCTGGGGGTCCTTGTAGAAACAGAGCCCAGATCCCCCACCCATGTTGGCAGGGAGGAAGGGGTCCTCAGGGTCTCACCAGATGGGGTAGTCACTCCCTCTCCGCTCTGTCTAAAGCCTTGGAATCTACAGGCAGAGAGCAACACGTGGCTCTGGGCTAGTTCCCAGCTAAGGGGGTTGGGCGGTGGGGAGGAGGAATGGGGCTGGAAATTCCTGAAGATTTAGTCTTCTGAGGAACAAACGAATCTTCCTCCTCCCGGGTCTCCTCGGCAGCTGCCGCCGAGCTGCAGGATTTATCGAAGGCCTTCACGCGCTATGACAGACTGCTAATGAGGGTGGCCAGGGCTTCTGCGCTCTTCGGTTTCTAATTTGCCTGGGATTCTACCCCCGAGAGGGGGCAAGTGACTTGGAAGCCAGGAGGGCCCCCCAGAGCCCTGCAGCCTGTCAGCAGGGCTTGGCTTGAAAGGCCCCTGCCGAGGGCCACCCAGGGGGCTGCTCCCAGGTACCTGCCAGGGATGTGAAACATGCCCTGGGATTAATGGGAACCAGATGGGCAGGGCGGCCCCTCCACCTGGCCTCCACCGGCGAATGCTCAGATTTCTGGCATTGTGGTGAAGCTTTTCTGAGGATTTCTATAATACTGGTTTGGGGTTTGGTTTTTTTTTTTTGGTTTTTTTGTTTTTTTTTTTTTTTTTGCTTCAGCCCAGATGCCCAGGAACAGAAGCTGGGAATTCTGGAGCTTTCTGTCCAAATGTAAAGATGAGGCGGGTGAGGAGGACTTTTGAGATCGCCCAGTGTCATGGTCTCCACCCAGGTCTCCCCTTAGAATCACTGGGGAGCTTTTAAAAACGACCTGGGCTTGAGCCCTACCCCAGGTCACTGCATAAAACCCTCCAGGGAAGGATTCCAGGTGTTTTATTTTAAAAGCTCCCCAGATGTTTCAACGAGCTACCCAGGTTGGGAACCGGTGAACTCTCCCTTTATAGAGGAGGAAAATGAGGCCCAGGGTTAGGAAGCGATCGGCTCACAGCCCCACCATCAGGACCAGTTACTCTGCCTCCAGTCCCAGCTGAAAATGTGTTCTACCAGGCCATAAGGGGCCCTTTTCTGTGGCCCCATAGCCTCTTGCTCCTTCCCTGATGGCTCTGCAGATAAAGAATCTCTCCTGCAATGCAGGAGACACAGGAGACGCAGATTCGATCCCTGGGTTGGGAAGATCCCCTGGAGGAGGAAATGGCAACCTACTCTAGTTTTCTTGCCTGGGAAATCCCATGGACAGAGAAGCGTGGCCAGCTATAGTCCCTGGGGTTGCAAAGAGTCGGACACGACTGAGCGACTAAGCGAGGCAGGCAACTCCTCGCTCCCAGAGCCTGTACTGAAGATACCTATGTCCCTCCTTCTCCTCAGAACCGGGCATCAGCGCACCTCCTGCAGGACCTGTCCACCTGAGCTCCTCTGACTTGTCATAAGGGACCATACAAAGCCTTACTGCTCAAAGTGTGGCCTGAGGACAAGCAACACCAGGGCCATCTGGGAGGTTGTTAGAAATGCCTCTGCCAGTCTCAGCTCCCAACCCAGACCCTCTGAACCTGCATTTGAGCAAGATCCCCAGGTGATTCATAAGCACCGGGAAGGTGGAGAAGAACTGGTGTTTGTTCTTTAACACCCACCCTCTGTCAGGGTCATGCGTGTCGAGATTTTGTGTCTCAACAGTAGAGTTGCCTTCTTCTTGAGAAAGGGGACCGTGGCTGTTGGGTCTCACACAGAGCATGGAACTCAGAGCACAGTCCTAGGCACACAGTAGGTGCTTTTTTCCTGACCTGGAGCAATTGTGTGTGGACAACTCAGGAGAATGGACACAGAGTCTGGAGTCCATAGCAGCCAAGGGCCCTGTCACCCAGGGAAGACCTCTCAGCTGCCGGCTGGGAGCACCCCCCAACCAGTGGAGCAAGCCCACTTCCCAGCCGGGGCAGCAGGGGAGGACAGAGCATCTCTTCACCCATCTCAGCCACTGGCCACTGTGTGACCTGGGTGGGTACTGCAGACTGGTCCCCCAGGTTCCTTTTCTCTGAAATAGAGGGGATAGTATCTGTTCCACAGACCTGCTGAGGCCACCTCGACTTTGGGGCACCTGGTGAAAGTGTGAAAGTATTAGTCGTTCACTAATGTCTGACTCTTTGTGACCCCATGGATCGTAGCCCACCAGGCTCCTCTGTCCGTGGAATTATCCAGGTGAGAATACTGGAGTGGGTAGCCATTCCCTTCTCAGGGTATCTTCCCAACCCAGGGATCAAACCCAGGTCTTCTGCATTGCCGGCAGATTGTTTACTATCTGAGCCACCAGGGAAGGCAGGGGATACCTGGTAGGCAGCCGGTAAGTGCTTTGAATGAGAATTCAATGAGATAATCTGCGTGAAAGCCCTTTGCCACCTCCAGCCTGATTTATTTATAAGGCCATTTTCTCTTTCAGTCCATGGGGTCGCAAAGAGTCGGACATGACTGAGCTACTTCACTTTCACTTTCTAAAATTTTTTATTTATTTTTAATTAATTTATTTTTGGTTGTGCTGAATCTTTGCTGAGCCTCATGGGCTTTCTCTAGTTGCAATGAGCGGGGTCTGCTCTCTAGGTGCTTGGGCTTCTCATTGCAGTGGCTTCCTTGTTGTGGAGCACAGGCTCTGTGGTGCAAGGGCTTCAGTAGTTGTGGCTCCCAGGCTCTAGAGCACAGGCTCAGTAGTTGTGGCACTCGGATGTAGTTGCCCCGAGGTGTGTGGGATCTTCCTGGATCAGGGATGGAACCCATGTCTCCTGAATGGCGGGCGGATTCTTTACCACTGAACCAAGGAAGTTCTAAGGCCGTTTTCTTATTCTTCTCTTTCCCATTTTCTGGATGATCAAACTGAGGCCCAGTTCTCAGCTCTAAGCTTCGGGTTCTGGGTCAGATTCGAGCAGAAGCATTTGCCCCATGATGCTGCAGTCGGAGACTCCGTGGGAGGAGGGGGTGTTCATGGAGGGATGAAACAAGGGTCACCCTGGCCAGAGCACGGAGTTCACCTGACCAGGTCCTAATGGCAGAGGAGATGAAGGTGTGGGTTGGAAGACTAGGACCTTAAATCACTTAAAAAAAATTGCTGCTTACCACCAGCATGCCACCCGGTGCTCATTAAATGTGTAAGCACCTTCACCGGAGGCCTGTGCCGTCTGGATGCTTCATCCTTTGCCCAAAAACCGTTAATCAGCCCGCAGCAGCAGCACCAGCCCTGTGAGGGCTGGGTCTTGCCTGGCAACCACAATCTGTTCCTATTTCATCTAAAAATAAAATGGATCGGAAGTTGTGTTTCTCCCCCACCCCCAGCATGAAAGAGTGAAGGATCAGAGCGTTCTCCCAATCCCCACCCCCACCCTTGATGAAAAATTAACCAGCTGTGCAGAGCGAATGAATCCCTAAAGGGGAATGAGGTCTCTGATGTGAGCGGGGCTGGGTTCCGGGAACTCCAAAAAATCCTCCTGGTTGTTAATTCTCTGGTCCCTGAATCTGCGGAGCAGCACGGACAGGTGTACATAGCATGCTAATCACCCCTCTGCCCGCAGCCAGCTGTGCCAGCAACTGGTGGAGCCAAGGAGGCCTGGCCGGGGTTTTGATGTGATGTAAGTCCCTGTGTGCTTTAGGGGGAGATGGAGTGGCTTGAAGCTCACTGCTTGTTTATCTCGGGCTCCTTCTCTTCTTCAGTGGGCTTCCTGATGGCTGAAGCTGAGTGTAACTTGCATCTGAACCCCAGTACCTAATGGAGACGGACACTTAGCCGTGATTGTAATGAACAAAGGAATGAGTGAGGGCTGAGGGTCTGCTCCCCATTCAGCCCTGGGGATACCATTCATTCGCTCACTCACTCGTTAGGTCAGTCAACAAACACTCATCACGGTTACAAAGAGTGCGCAGTTCATTCACTCATTTACTTTCATTCATTCGTTCATTCAATAAACACCAGGGCCCAAGCCTTGTTTGTCCTGGGAATGCACAGATAAAATGCTCGCTCTCTGCGGGGGAGACACATCAGTAAGCTGAAAGCATCAGTGAGTGCACGATGACAGCCTTGAGAGTGGATTCCTGAGGTGCTGAGGAGCCCAGAGAGGGGTACCCAGCTCCACTGAGGAGATGGGGGCTTCCCAGGGCGGTAATACCTGAGCTGAGTCTGGAAGGGTGCACAGGAGTTAACCAGGCAGCGCTGCGGGGAGAAGGGGTCTCTGAGAGGGAGCGGAGCCGGGTCCAGACTGTGACATGACGATGCCCCAGCCCAGAGCTGGCAGCTGGTACAGCGGGGAGACCAAGGGGGCTCAGGACAAGTGTTGGTGGAGTGGGGGTTCACCGTCTCAAGCATAGAGCAGGAGGCAGTGGGACACTGATTTGCTGTCTCCCACCCTGGGAATTTATAGTAGGCTCTCTCTCCGGAGCCAGGTGGGTACCTGGGGAGGGGCTTACGGGGCCAGGCCATCAGGCCCCACTCTGAAACCTCTAAGCTCTGGACTCCTCTTCTCACCCTGGGCCACACTGGCCAGGCGAGAGGGCTGTGCAGTCTCCAAAGCTGGGATGCCCAGAACACGCCTTCTAGAGCTGGACTGAGTCATCCCCTCACGTCCTTGGCTAGGCACTGGGAAAAACAGTTTGGCAGTTCCTCAAAAAGCTTGACATAGAGTCGCCACATGCATAGCCCAGCAATCCCAGTCCTATGGCTATACTCTAGAGAATTGACCACTGAGACTCCAACAGACATTTGTGTACCCACGTTCACAGCAGTATATTCACAATGGCCAAAGGTGAAAAAGTGGCCATCAACAGATAAATGGATAAACAAGATGTAGTATATACATACAAGTACAGGGGACGAGTGTCCAACCGTAAAAGCGAACTGATTCTGCTACAGCTTGCATGAGCCTTGACATCATGAGGCAAAGTGAAAAAAATTGAACAAACCAGATACGAAAGGACAAATGTCATGTGAACCCACTTAAAGAAAAATTATTTATTAATTTTTGGCTGTGCTGGGTCCTCCTTGCTCCGAGGGCTTTCTCTAGTTGTGGTGCACAGGCTTCTCACTGCAGTGGCTTCTCTTGTTGCAGAGCTCCAGCTAAAGGACATGCATGTTTCAGGAGTTTCAGCTCCCGGGCTCTAGAGCACAGGCTCACGGGCTGAGTTGCTCCACGGTATGTGGGATCTTCCCGGATGAGGGATCGAACCTGCGCCTCCTGCATTGGAACAAGGATTCTTTACCACTGGGTCACCTGGGAAATCCCTGTACAGCTCAATGAACTGTCTAGAGCAAGCAAATTCATGAAGACATAAAGTAGATTAGAGATAGTTATCAGGGGCTGGGGGCATCATGGGTCTGGGGAGTTATTGCTTGAAAAAGAATATAGCAATCCCATTTGGGATGATGCAGAAGTTTTGGAAATGGGTAGTGATCATGGTTGTATAGCATTAATATAATTAATGACACTGAATTGTGCACTTTGAAATAGTTAGAATGGCATATTTATGTTATATATGTGACCACCACTTTTTTTTTTTTTTTCTGAAAAGAGTCCTAGGCTGGTTTTTGCAGAAGATGAGCAAACCAATCAATACTTGATCTCATGGACCCTCTCTGGCCCGCCTCCCCAGCAGGCTTTTCTTCCCCCTAGGATTTCTCTCAGCATTGAGTTCTGCCAGGCTGGCGTGTTTCATTTTTGTTTTTATTTCCTGCATCTGCATCTGCTACCACCAGAATCTATTACTGCTCTCCGGGGCTCGTGCCCCTGACAGCGATTATTTGTACATGTAAATCAGAGCGCCCGGGACAAAGCTTTAATGACAGTCTCTGGTGGAGGCGGCAACGGTTGCAGGATTGGAGTGAGTGCCAGCCCCCCACCCCCCCGGCCCAGGTCCCCTTTGGTGTGTCATGTTCAGGAACTGGGTAGGGGACGAGGGGCTGAGACCAGCTGGTTCAGGTTCAAGGAACCCTTGCCAGTGGTAATGTTGATTATGGATCCTGGGGGCACTGCTGTGGTGTCCTTGCAAGGCAGGCTTCATGTTTGACTTCCCAGATCCTACTACACGGCTGGGCACGTAATGAGTCCCCAGTTTAGGATCGTCAGGACTTAGCGGGTCCAGTCTTGAGCGGAAGATGGCTTCCATCCATGAGGCTGGCTGCGCTCACCCCTTCCTTTCCCCGCTTCCTTTCTATCAGTGACTTTGCAGCCCTAGAAGGCAGGCAGGGGGTCCTTTCAGGCCTGAGTCCACGCTACTTTATACCTAGAAGTGTTTGCCCTGAGAGAGAGGAAGTACAATAGGTCAAGACTGGAGACTGTTATCCACTCTCGATGTGCGTGGGAAAGGTGGAAGCCGGGGAGAAGGTGCGGGGTGAACAGGAACCCAGAGGGTGGGGCAGACTGAGGGTGTTACAGGCTTGCTTTGGGGGAAGGGGAGCAGCCACCATGGACCCACGAAGCTGTTTACAGGCCGATCAGGGACCCCCTACGCTATTTACAGGCCAGCGCCAAAGGGGCTAAACAAAGTGCACAGCAGCACCCTAGAGCATCCTGCTCTTTGTGTCAAAACAGACCTGTTTGTGTGTGTGCACAGAACAAACAGCCCTGGGAGGGAGATCTAGAAATTGTGACACTATTCGCCTCTGGCTGTGAGGAGGAAGAATGGGGATTCAAGGTCAGAGGAAGGAGAAATGCTTAGGTTTTCATACTTAACGTTTTGTGCTCCTTAAATTCTTTACCTTCTTTGCTGTATGTTTTTAAATTTTAATTAAGAATTAATTAATTTTTGGTTGCACTGGGTTTTCCTTGCCGCTCGGACTTTTCTCTAGTTGCGCCCAACAGGGGCTGCTCCCTGGTTGCAGCGCAAGGGCTTCTCATTGAAGTGGCTTCTCTTGTTGCGGAGTGCAGGCTTTAGGCGCTTAGGCTTCAGTAGTCATGGCACATGGGCTTAATCGCTCTGCAGTATGTGGGATCCTCCCAGACCAGGGATGGAACCTGTGTCCCCTGCATTGGCGGGTGGATTCTTATCCACCGAACCACCAGGGAAGTCCTGCCGTATGCTTTTAATTGCCTAATTACAGGAACAAATTTTAATTGTTTTTTTTTTAGCCAAACCACGTGTTGAAAGTAGGCAGGTGGCCAATGGGCAAGTGATGGAGAGGTCGCTATCCACCCACCCCTCCGTGCCCTTGCGGCTGCCCTTCCATGGATGGTGGACATGTGGGCAGAGAGGTGCCCTTGTTCCCCAGGGAACTCATCCAGGTGTTGGGTGTTCCTGGCATCTCTTTTTTAGGAAGAGAAGTTTCTTCTTCAGAATTCATTTGCTTGGTCTTTGTCCAGCCTCCTGGAGGAATACCTCTGTCCTTGTGTCTGAAAGACTCCTGCTCTCCCTCTCAGGGTTCTTTTGCAAATCTTTTCTCTTTAAATTTTGGGGTGAATTAGGCCTTATCAATGAGCAGCCTCATGTTGAAGTTTTTGTTGAATAGTTGTAACACACACGCGCGCGCACACACACACACACACACACACATCCCTGGAGAAATACAACGTCTCCCTTCTCACTATAGCCCTCTTACTCAAATGTCTTCAAAATGGCTGAGGATATTACCGTTAATCTCATTTCCCCAGACATTGATGGAGGGAGAAAAACACTCAGAGTGTTACAGAATATTCTGAGCAATGGAAAACTGTGTGCTAAGGAAGGAAGTTGTCTCCTGAGCTAAACTCTGTAGTTCACTGCCATTAATGTTGTCATAATATTTTTCTTAAATAACAAAGCTTCCTAACATGACTATCCCACTTAACTTGTAATTTCAGACAGTTATTTCCATGTTAACTGGAGGAAATTAAGACATTAAACTGAAACACAAGTGATTCTTGCTTTAAGTTGTTTTGAATGTCCCTGTGAAGGAACTAGTTGTTATTTTATTTTCATTATTTTCATTTCCACAAGTATTTATGGGCCCTGACAGAACTGTGGGATATTCAGGAACCTGAGATAAGCCCCCTCCCTAAACTTAGGAGCTGCCAGTCATCTTGGAGACATTCTCTGCCTAGGCGGCCAGCAGAGAAGTCCAGAAAAGAACAGAAGCATGAAAAGGAAGGAGAAAATCGAGCTGAGTAGAGAGTCTAGGAGAAATGGAATTGGATGGAGAAAGAGCCTTGGGAATTGGCCATGGAGGATGAAAGATAGAGGGGGGAGGAAAAGGTGGGTGGAGAGGCGGTGGTCAGCACTTGAGCGAGCTGGGAAATGAGATCCAGTTCTCCTGCGAAAAGATTCATGCGTGTCTAGGACCCTGTGTGATTTTGATGGGAAGGGCGTGAGCTTTAGACTAAAAACACCTACGCATCGATGTTGCTTCTGCTGTTCATCAGCTCCGTGGCATCCAGGATGTCGCCCTACCAAGAATCCTTTTCTTCATCTGCATGCACAGTGCTGGCATGTCACACAAGGCTGTCTTGAGATTCCATAAGCACATGCGTGGTGCTACTAGGTACCTGGCAATCGCTAGCTCTCTCACCACCTGCCTCTTGTGGAGTATTGGGCTCCAGTAAGAGGTACGAAGGGGCTTCCCTGGTGGCTCGGTGATAAAGAGTCCACCCGTGATGCAGAAGATGCAGGAGACCTGGGTTCAGTCCCCGGGTGGAGAAGATCCTCTGGAGGAGGGCATGGCAACCCACTCCAGGCAAGTATTCTTGCCTGGGGAATCCCATGGACAGAGGATTCTGGCAGTCTACAATCTATAGGGTAGCAAAGAGTCAGACACGGCTGAAGCGACTGAACACATGCAAGAGGTAGGAGAGAGATGTGGTTGCAGGGAGAAGTAAACACCAGGCTGAAGAATTGGAGCTCTGTCTTGCCAGGCACAAAGACTCAGAGAAGTGGAGTAGTAAGGGTCAAGCTTTAGTTGCATCCTTCTCATGGTGGCCTCTGTCCAGGAGGACTGGCCAGGCAGGGGAACTAGAGGCAGGGCCACAGTATTATTGCAGGAATTCTGTCATGGGATATAAGGAGCATCTCCTAGAATGTAGGGATCGGGTCTAAAGACTCCGTGGATAAGAAGATGGGCGGGGGAACAAGCCAATGATGAACCTACACCTTGGAGCCAGAGTGTGGAGACTGACATGATGCTATGGACAGAAAGGAGCCAGGTGCCCTGAAAAACTGATGGGGGGTCGGTACTGAGCACCACTTAACTTGAGGTGACAGCCCGACATCCAGAGGAAACGTCAGGCTGAGAGGAAAGTCCTAGGGAGAGCGGTCGGCTCCAGAGGACTTTGTGAGAGTCAAGCCCTCCCGTGGGTCGAACCTGCGGGTGTGCACGGCACAGTTGTGCCCGTGCATTTGTGTATGGGGCTCGTGTGTGTGATCTGCATGTGTGCGCCACTCGCAGAGCCAGAGAGCATCATGAGGGCTCGAGGCAGCCTTTGGTGGACGCCTGTGTCCACGGTGACCAGTGGGGGTGGGGCCACACCGAATAGGGTGGATCCCAGGGTCGTACGGGACACCGAGTTAAAGGGAAACGAGGTCAAGACAAGGCCACTGGATTTCGTGAGAAGGTGACTTTCAAAGAGGGCGGTTTCAAAGCCTGAGCCGACACAACTGCCCCCTTCCTGCCCAGCCGTAACCTTTCTTGTCTGGGCCGTGCTTGCGTTTGGCTTCAGTTGTTTATTCTTTCCTAGATTGCTGGGTCCCCCTCTCCCCTCATCTGTACCGCCTGTGAGTCTCCCCCTGCCCGAAGTGTGCTCAAGCATTTTGAGAATGTCCTTTTGCTGTCTGCACCTCTGCACACCTCGCCCTTGGGAGGCAGCTTCTCCATCCAGTGGAGGATGAAGCCGAGCTCCCAGGTGCTCAGGAAAAATACCTCGGGGTCATCCCAGCCCCTCTCTTTCTCTCATAGTTGACACCCATGAATTCAGGAACCTGGTGGGACCAAACCCGTCAGCACTGGTGTTCCCACCTTGGTTCCCGTCTCCGCTGCTTCACACCTGGTGTGTTGTGAAAGCCCCTGACCCGCTGTCCTGCTTCACCTCTTCCTTCTTTGGTCTGTGGTCAGGCCCGCAGCCAGAAACTCCAACATGATAAGAGATCCCACCACTCCACTGCCCAAAAGCCGCCAATGGCTTCCCACTTTGTCCAGAATGAAGATGCAAGCCCAGCCCGGCCCTGCCTGACTGGGTGCTTGCCAGTTCAGCCACATCTCCCAGAGCGGCCACACTGGCCTCCTCTCTGTTCCTCCAACATCCCCTCCTGCCTGGAACAGTGTCCAGTATCTGCTCTGCGGTCATCTAGCCAGCGAGACACCTATAGGTTGTCACCAATATGACCTCATAGGAAAGACCAACCCCCGCCTGACTCCTGATACCCCATCCCTTTTTTTCTGGCTTATTTTTGTCTGTCTTGAGTACTGTGCATTTGCTTGTCTATTTATTATCTAACCCAATTGTATTCTTTTTCTTAAGATTTTTTAAAATGTGGACCATTTTTAAAGTCTTTATTGAATTTGTTACAAAATTTTTCTTTCTTTTATATTGTGGTTTCTTGGCCTCAAGGCATATGAGATCTCAGCTCCTGGACAAGGGATTGAACCCATACCCCCTGTGTTGGAAGGCGAAGTCTTAACCACTGGACCACCAGGGGAGTCCCTAAAAGTGTATTCTATGAAGATGGAGAGTTTGTTTTCTTTATTGCTGTGAACTCAGTGCCTAGAACAGTGCCTGGCACATAGCGGGTGGATAATAAACAGGAGTTGAATGAAGGTAAACTTAACATTTGCAGGGTACTTAAGATGTACTGAGCTGTGTCTTGAACACTTTGAATAATATTATTACTCTAAAGTATATCAAATAATACTCTACAGATTCCTCAAAGCAATCTGTAGAGTATTACTACTCCCATTGTATAGATGAGGAAACAGGTAAATACAGATATAAATCAATATTTATTATTCAAGCTGAGGATTCAGATTAGAGGCAGAGAGCAAGGTAGAGGAGATGAGGAGATCATTCAACTTCCATTTGCTCTCATTCATTCACCCATAAAATATTCAGGAAGCACTTGAGTATGTCACGTCCTCTGTTAGTTTCTGTGGATCTGAAATTGAATAGAACACTATTCTCAGTGTCCAGCCTGATGGTGGAAACAGCTGTTTAAACAAAACTTAGAGCAATATGGTAGGTGCTAAAAGAGATAGAAACTTATCATTCAGAAAGCATGGGCAAGAAAGTGTTTCATCTAGAGAAGTCAAAGAGGGCTCCCTGGAGGAGGTGACATTGGAAGTGAAACTCTGAATGAGTGTTATGTGTTCAAGAAAATCAGCTCTTCCTGGAAGGATACAGGCCAAGATCTTTTTTTTTTTTTTAACGTGGACTGTTTTTAAAGTCTTTATTGAATTTTTTACAACATTGCTTCTGTTTTATGTTTTTAGAGGGTTTTAGCCCGAGGCAATGGCACCCCACTCCAGTACTCTTGCCTGGAAAATCCCATGGACGGAGGAGCCTGGTAGGCTGCAGTCCATGGGGTCGCGAAGTTGGATACAACTGAGCGACTTCACTTTCACTCATTGGAGAAGGAAATGGCAACCCATTCCAGTGTTCTTGCCTGGAGAATCCCAGGGACAGCAGAGCCTGGTGGGCTGCCGTCTATGGGGTCGCACAGAGTCGGACACGACTGAAGCGACTTAGCAGCAGCAGCAGCACCCCCGAGGCATGTAGGATCTTAGCTCCAGGACCAGGGATCAAACCCTCATTCCCTGCATGGGAAGTCAAAGTCTTAACCACTAGACCATCAGGGATTTTCCTAGGCCAAACTCTTGAGCCTGGCATGTGGGGCCACAGCTGAGTCTGCACTCGACTCATGGCCTTGTCTCCTCCATAAACTTCTCATTGGTTCCTGGATCACGTTGCTATTTCCTACCCTCGCAAATGCCACTTCCTCTGTCTGGACTGTCCTCATCCCCACCCCAGTGTCCCCTCCATCCAAGGATGGCCGTATGCGCTCTTTTGAGCCCCATATTACCCCCCTGACAGACTAGCTCACTGTCACAGCTGTGTGACCCCCTCTGAACCAGGACCCCTCTGAGGGCAAACAGTCCTAATCCTGTCATTCCTGCTGTTCTGTGACATCAGGAGACCTCTCACAGGGTGGACATTCAATGTATATATATATATATATATATTTTGGTCAAATTGCACAACTTTTGAGATCTTAGTTCCCCGACTAGAGATTGAACCCGTGCCTCCTGCAGGGAAAGCGTGGAGTCCCAACCGCTGGAAGGGAAGTCCCTCAACATACTTCTGCTGAACTGAGCTGAGCCTGGGCTGGAGGGGAGAAGAGAACTTTTGTGGCTTGGGAAGACCCACCAGTGTGAGAATGGCTGGGAACAGCAGCTGAGAAGGCCTGGTGAAATGAGCTTCAGACTGAGGTCAGGTCCCTCAGGAGGTGGCGTCAAGGAAACAGGAGCTCCTGGGCTGTGGAGTGTGGGTGGGGCACACAAGGGGCCCTGCATAAGGCACCCTTACAATGGACTGTGAAGAAAAGCTGAGCCTGCTGAGAGACATAAGCCCTGGGGGCCATCTGTGCACGTGAGGGTCCTGGCCAGAGACCCATGGGGGGCACCTTGGAATGGGAATTGGTCACAGGGTTGCAGGAACATCACTGCCTGCTCACTGCACACCCAGCCTGCCGATTGCCCAGCCTGGCCACCTGGTTGGAGGGCTCTTCCTAAACCTGGAATGAAGCACTCCCTACCAGATTGATAATAACAAAAATTAATAATAATAGCAACAAGCGGTTTTTGAACACTCTGCACTAGGCACTGTGCTAAACACTTTGCATATGTATCCTATTCAGTCCTCTCTGGGGCAGGGGGTGGTTATTAGTATTATCCCTATTTTACAGATACAGTCAGTGAGGCACAGAGGGTCCCCCAGCTGGCAAGAAGCAGAACCAAGATTCAAACCCTGGCAATGAGAATTACTTGGAAAGGAGGGGTTTGTTTTCTGTGCTCACTCAACTTCAGTCAGCTCCAGCTCTCATAGCCCCATGGACTGTATCCTGCCAGGCTCTTCTGCCCATGGAATTTTCCAGGCAAGAATACTGGAGTGGGTTGCCATTTCCTCCTCCAGGGGATCTTCCTGACCCAGGGATCGAACCCTCGTCTCTTGTGTCTCCTGCATTGGTAGGTAGGTTCTTCACCACTAGTGCCACCTGGGAAGCCCAGAAAGGAAGGCATAGTCCATTAATGTAGGAGAGTCGCCTCGGGGTGCTCAGCGTGCTTGAGGGTGCCTGGAGTGCAAGGGGTGAGTGTGTGTCAGTGTGTGTATTTGTGTGCATGGTTGAAAGAAAGAGAGATGTGGGTGCAGAGAGAGGGGTTTTAGTGACTGCTGATGTCAGGTATTATTTGTCCGGACAGGACATACCCAGATCCAAACAGGCAGAGCCCCAGATTTCACCTCTGCAGGGAAACCTGAAAACAAAGGCTCCAGACCCAGGGAAAGCTTCCTGGGACCTGGACACATGCCTGGCACAAGGTGGGCATCTAATATGTGTTAGATGACTCACAAATATAGACACATTTCTGACCTAGGGGTGGGAAGATGAAATTCTGAGCTCTAGCAGATTGTGGCGTGTGGCCCTGGGCGAGTCTTGTCCTCGCTCTAGTCCCCGGCTCCCTCCTCCTCCCGGAAATGAAGGTGATGATAATAGATGCTTATTTCAGCCCCGGGCTGAAACTTGGCTGCACGAGTTGAGAGTCCAAGCTCAAAGATAGCAGCCTGTTCAGGCTTCCTCCGGGGCCCTGGCCTGGCTCTGGCCCACGAAGCTTTTGTTTGGAGTCAGATCAGATGCTGCCAGTCTACTGAGGGAGGTGGGAGAACTGGAAAAAGACCACAGACAGTGAGGACAGAGGGCAGAGAGAAAAATGTCTCAGCTCATACTGGCTACCTCAAGGATGCACGACCCTCCAGCCCATATCCCCTGGGGAAAGGGGGGCGGCCAGGCCATCCTTCCCCTTGGGTCCATCAGACAAAAGGTCCTAAACTCTCATTGCCCAGGACCCTGGCGTAGGGACAGTGCCTCCAGAGTGGGACTGACTCCTGCGTGCAGGAAGGAACGTGGCATCTGATTTCACTTCCCACAGCTGCTAGCATAAAGTCGATATTTTTTTGTGGCTGCAGACAGAGTAAAGAGAGAATAAAGTGTTGAATTGTTTGGCATTATCAAGGATTTCAGCTCCCCAGGACTCCTGCATAAAGAGATGGAAATAGAACCGCTGGAGCCAAGAAACACATAGAAGTATATGAATTTATTACGTATTATCTTTCCTCCTTCCAAACAGCCCTGGAAATGTCAAAAGATCATCTATTGTTTCATTGCAGGCTTTGGGTTTGAGGGGCTCTGGGCTGGGGCATGAGACAGGCACTAGGAGAAGAAGATACACATGTTTTCCCAGGGCCAGCTTTCTCATTCTTTCCTTTCTCGGTGTGAGTTTCACAGACGGATTGGCTGATATTTAGGCCAGGGCAAGCACGAGATTGCACATTTCACGCTTGTAAATGTGTGAGTGCCTACTGTGTGCAAGGCTCTGAGTGTGGTGCTACTGGAGATCCCAGGGCTGGTGCGAGGGGCCCTGGGCCCAGTTCTGATGGTCCACTATGTGGTCATGGCATCTTGGACACAGATGGCTCTGTCTGCCTGGAGAATCCAGAGAGGCTGTGATGCCTGGAGGAGATCCAGGAAGGCTTCCCAGAGAAGGTGACATCCGAGCTGGACCTTGAAGAAAGAGTAGGCTTTCTGCTGGCCCAGGAGGGGAGCAGCAGCATCGCAGGCACAGAGCAAACAGCAGGATGGCAGGAGCTGAAAGGCCACACTCAGGCATCAGACCTAGAAGTTGGGCCTGGAGGGCAGAGGGTATCTAAGCCCAGAGCTGCCCCAGCCCCTGGCCACCCACTGAGTAACTGAGGCCTTGTCTGAGAGGAGATCTGCTTTGTTCTCTCCCTGATGCTGCTGTTGTTCAATCTCTCAGTCATGTCTGACTCTTTGCAACCCCATGGAATGCAGCATGCCAGGCTTCCCTGTCCTTCACCATCTCCAGGAGTTTGCACAAACTCAAGTCCATTGAGTCGGTGATGCCATCCAACCATCTCATCCTCTGTCGTCCCCTTCTCCTCCCGCCTTCAATCTTTCCCAGCATCAGGTCTTTTCTAATGAGTCAGCTCTTCTCGTCCAGTGGCCAAAGTATTGGAGCTTCAGCTTCAGCATCAGTCCTTCCAATGCATATTCAGGATTGATATCCTTTAGGATGGACTGGTTTGATCTCCTTGCAGTCCAAGGGACTTTCAAGAGTCTTCTCCAGCACCACAGCTCAAAACCATCAATTCTTCAGTGCTCAACCTTTTTTATGGTCCATCTCTCACATCTGTACATGACTACTGGAAAAACCATGGCTTTGACCTTATGGACCTTTGTTGGCAAAGTGATGTCTCTGCTTTTCAGAGACTAGACACTGTCTAGCCTCTGATGCTGAGATGGGTGTGGTTCTCCACATGAGGCGCTCCCTCTGACCACCTGGCCCCACTGCCTTCAGCAGGCTGGCCTTGCAGCTGGGCTCAGAGCCCTCCAGGAGGAAGCTGGCCTCTAACTCACTCCCTGGCTGCCCTCCTCAGGCTGGAGAGAGGACCACTATTGGGGAACTCTTGGTCACCCCGTGTACAGGGACGCCACAGGGCAGAGGAGATTGGGTCAACCCTCCAGGGTCAAGGCCCTCAAGGCTCCCACTGCCAGGAGCCATCAGTCTCGTGTGTACATGATGCCTGACAAGGAAGCAGGGCAGGCAGGTGGGCCAGGAGCTCCCACCCCCAGCCTTTCCTCTTTGACTGGACACCCCCTCAATGGGAGCTTCAGTATCCCCTCCTCCCAGCTCTCCCCACCTCTCTTTCCCCAGGAGGTCTCAGAAGTCAGGGGATGTCTGTGTTTTGAGAGACCTTGAGGGCCGCACAAGCCTTTGGTACAGTGTGGTTGTCTAGCTTCAACCTGAACTCCCCAGCTCTAACCCCGCTGGCTCTTCCTTTCGTCCACCTGAAGGCTTCCACACATGGCTTCTTCCTAAACAGGGAGGTTCGTGAGCGGCCAGTTGCCCAGAGGTCAGTCCTTGTCAGCGCCAGGCTCTAGAAGGGACAGGCCGAGGGGGCCCAAGTGTCTTCCTGGTTTCCGCAGCAACTAACTTGTTGACGCTGTGGTGGGTGCAGAGAGCCGGGCAGAAGACTCCTTCCACCCGGACATCTGTGTCTCCCATCTTCCAAAACCTTAATCCCCACGGGGGTGCGAGGATCCCCAAGCCCTGGAAATAAGCATAACCTTAGTCCCTTACCTTTGGAGTCTGCTTTTCAGTTTTCATCTCCGGTTTGCAGTTGTTTCTTTTGTGAACCTCAGACTCCCCTGAGGGGTAAGGAGAACAAGCATTGCCTCACCATCACTTTTAGAGATGAGCACATGGGGGTCCAGCCCGGGTGCCGTGTCTGAGTGCGTAGAGCTCATTTGCGGAGAGCTGGCACTGGGCCCCAGCCTCTCTACTGCGTCCCCAGGGAGGCCCCAGGCCCTGGGAAAAGGGCAGGTGCAGTGGTGGGTCCATCCCCGCCCAGAGCCAGCGCCAGTCTGGAGACTCCGCACCTGGCCTCAGCCTCCCCCGCCCTGATTCAGGAAGTCCAGTGCCCGGGCCTCTGAGATGCCTCCTATCCTCAAGGCTCCTGCTTTATCAGAAAACTGCTGTTTAAACATTTCTCCTTCTGCTTTGGGGAAACGTTGACAGGAATGGAGGACAGAGCTGAATCAGCATCGCAGAACTGTGGGAGGAATTGGGCCTCCATGTAGGAACAGGCATTAGGAAGGTGACACAGAGAAAAACCCTTACCGCTGGAGGACGCGGAGGCCGGTGGGTGAGAGCAGGTGCAGGGGTCCTCACCTGCATGATAACATGGAATTGTGTTCACTGCCTAAGTCTCTACCTGCCCTCCATCCACACTCCCTCCCTGCTGCCTCAAGATGGACACGTGCAGCCTGTCTGAATTAGGGGCTCTGTTCATTTGTTCAGTTGCTCAGTCACGTCCAGCTCTTTGAAACCCCATGGACTGCAGCACACCAGGCTTCCCTGTCCTTCACCATCTCCTGGAGCTTGCTCAAACTCATGTCCACTTAGTCGGTGATGCCATCCAACCATCTCATCTTCTGTCATCCCCTTCTCCCCCTGCCTTCAATCTTTCCCAGTGTCAGGGTCTTTTCCAATGAGTCGGCTCTTTGCATCAGGTGGCCAAAGTATTGGAGCTTCAGCTTTAGCATCAGTCCTTCCAGTAAATATTCAGGATTGATTTCCTTTAGGATTGACTGGTTGAATCTGCTCGCTGTTCAAGGAACTCTCAAGAGTCTTCAACACCACAGTTCAAAAGCATCAATTCTTCAGTGTTCAGCCTTCTATAATGCAGGCCAATCCCAACAGGCTTACTACAGAATGCAGGGAGGTTGATGGACTCCAGGAATGGCAAGGGAAATGGTTGGAGGTGACCCTCATCACCCGTGGAGAGCGAGTGTACGTAAAGGAGATTGGCAGCCTGATGGAGCCAGAGAATGGCTCTGAATCTCCACAGGGAGGGTTGCTCAGGTGGGGCCGCTGAGAAAAGGGTTTGTTTGGGTAGAGACCAGAAGAGCTGGTGCACTGGACTGTGGTCCCAGCCCCAGGGACCTGTCTCGCCCAGCTCTGGCCCTGAAAGAAAGATTTTCCATTCCCCTTCCCAGGAAACCCCCTCGCTTACGGGAAGCTGGGTGTTATCTTAAGGTCTGTAAACGGCCTGCCTGCTTTTCCAGCTGGAGCTGTTCATTCAGGACAATTAGCACGCAGTTTAGAGCTCAAATGGAACATATGGCGGGGGGTCCCCAGGAACGAGAATGTGGCAGCCTGAGAAGAAGGGGAGCAGCCTGGCTAGGAGCCGAGGTGTGTTTGGAAAGGGGGTGCTCTAAGTAGGTACCCCTGCTCTCTGGGTTGGAGGGAGCAGAAGTGTGGACTTGCACACACACCTTCTGCCTCCCAGGTCATGACTGCATCCGATGTCCCTTAAGCCGGCACTTTGTCAAGAACCTGGAACAGCCCCGTGAGCCTGGGGGATGTCCTCCTCTAGGCAGCTTCAGGGTAGATGTCTGGGGTCTCTCTTGGGTAAAGGTGGGGATCCTGAGAAACTCCTATTTATCCAGACATCCCTGGATGTTCGTTCATTCCCTAAATACTGAAAATACTGATGACAGGGGCTACTCTGTGCCAAGAACCATCCCAGGGGTTAGAGAGACGTTGTGGAGGTGATGAACCAAGACCCCTGCCCTTGTGGAGTTTTCACTCTAGCGTGGAACCTCAGATGTGGCACAGCAGTCAATTGCAGGTTTGCCTTCCCGACCGATAAGGTCAGCACTATGATTGCCTTTGTACATGCAAGGAAATGGAAACTCAGAGTTTGTAAAAACCTGTTCAAGTTCTCCGAGCTAGGAAGTGGCGAGGTCTGGCTCTAAACCCATTGGCCCCATGCCCGTGGCGCTCACCTGGCCTCAGGTGCAGACAAGACACTCCAGCCCACAGGGCCGGCCTCCTGGTGGTCTGCACGGCCTTAGGATCACCGACTCCCACTCAGGGAGGTGTACGGATTGCTCTGGCTTCACTTTCCCAGAGGAAAAATGGCTCCTGGAGATTTAGTGACCTGCCTAAGGTCATGTTCAGTCACACTGTCGTCCAACAGGAGCCTGGCAGTTTTTTCTAGGGAACCATGCTGGCTTGTCAGTTCTTCTCAGCACGCCCGCAGCTGTGTTCCCATTAAGATCCAGCCCTCTGCCAGCTCCAGAGGCCAGGCACCCCCCTATCAAGCCCCCCTGCCCTGCCTGTCCCGGGTCAGAGGGACCCACGGGCTGGACAGGGACTGACTCCCCTGGGCTGGGTTCTGGCTACTCCAGGGAGGGGACCGCTAAGCAGTGTGGCTGCGCCACCCCCAGCCCAAGTCTGTGCTCGAAGGAATGACTGTAAACAGGTGTCAGGTGTCTTGCAGGGTCAGGAGCTAAACAATACTCTGTCTGGAAGAAAAATTGCAGTCACAGCATCGGGGCAACTGCAGAGGTGAAGACAGGGGTGCCGGCATGTGGGGGGAGAGGAGAGGCAAAATGACCGTTGCACAGCAGTTATGAGACTTAAATTGAAGCCCAGGGCAGGTAAAGAACAGAGCTATAAATCCAGCCTCCTGAAGGAAGATTCTGGAGATAGGAGACACGAGTTCACTTAAAATATGTCCGAGATGAGAACCAAAGATCGTTATTTTTGAGTAAGGATATAAAATGCTAAACACTGCCTTTATTAGTCCTTTCTAAAAGCCAGGTGTAAAATACTGCCATTCCCAAGATCGTGTTTTTCCTTTTTTGTCTTTTAATGGCAGAAATTAAAATCTCCTTAAGCCATTAGCCATCACTCCTCAAGGTGAGCCCGCAAAGCAGTTGTGCCAGGGACCCCTCCCCTCACCCAGGGGGCAAGCTGGGTGCCCCCCTAAACCTCACACACCTTTCCTCAGCCCTCCCTCGGCCCCCACTGGCACGGAGTGCCCGCCTGGCAGCAGGTGGCTGAAAAGACTGAGAAGTTTTATGGGTCTGCCCCAGTAGACCCTGTCTCCCACCAGTCGCCAATTTGGCCGGTTGCTTCCTGCTCACAAATACCTAATGCTGAAGATATTCGGCCCCTGGAGCGCAGCCAGGCGGGCCTTCCTGGGGGTGAGCAGCTCACTGGCTCAGTCCAGGGTCCTCTCAGATGGCACTTCTGCCCCCCATGCCGGCTCTCTTTCTTCCTTCCCACCCTGTCTTTCTTCCTTTTCTTTTTCCTTTTCTTTCCATCAAAGGCTGATGCTACCAGAGAAAAAGTTCATAAAAATGTTATGTCCACCATAAAACCCCTAATGTGGCATTCTGCATGATCCATGCATTAACATTAACATTTCCCAGACAGTTATTGTGAGATAATGGTCCCAGCCATAATTCAGCGGCAGCGTTCCTTCGAGCAAATGTTATGGAGGAATAAATGACTTGCCGAGTGTGCTGCTGCATTGGGGGCGGGGGGACGTGAGCGGCTGGAAAATGCAGACTCTGGACCTTAGAGACCCCAGCATGGCTGCAGAGGGGTCTGGGGCTCATTCTAAGTCTGACCACGGACTCTCTATGGACCACGGGGCCAAGCCCTTTGCATTCTGTCCCTGCTTCCCACCATCTCCATCCTTCTTCTTAGGGCTGTATTAGGAGGATTGGGCAGGGAAAAGGATGCAAGGCACCAGGCTCACATGCAGGGCTGAGAGGATGATGAGCAGTTTCGGTCCCTTGACCAGCAGCATCCTTCTTTCCATCACTCCCCCTGTGGCCCCAGCACACCACCCTCACCTCTGATACAGCACTTTCCACCTTGGGTTTTCATTATCTGTTTACATAGCCGTGTCCCCTGCTATAACCGTGCCCTCCATATAAGCAGCAAACACATTTTAGTCTTTTTGGTGACCTAGCCCAAAGCAGATGCTCATTATGTGTTGGTTAAATGTGGGGAAGCATGGATGGATGGATGAATAGGTGGATGGATAGTTGGATGAGTGAGAGCAACAGAAAAAGATCCAGAAATGAAAGCAGGCCATAAGATGAACAGGATTTGACGTATGTGATAAAGGAGGAAATACCTAAAACAACATTTGTGGAGCAACAGCATAAGCGTGTGGGCTCAAATGGGCCTTCAGGGCTTGCCGCTGTGCTCCTTTTACTCTTCCTGAACAGGATGCCTAGCAGGCTGGGCTCCAGGCCAGGACGGGAACTCTGGACCACAGGCTCAGCACTCTACCGCCCGTCATCTTGCCTCTGACACGCAGGCTAATCACAGGCAGGAGAACCTTTCTTTATTCTCAAGGAGCTTGCTTCCCAGTGCAGGGGACACATGGGGCACAGAATCCACTTAGCGGGTGAGCCCGCAAAGTGGTTGTGCCAGGGACCCTCCCCTCACCAGGGGGCAAGCTCATGGCGAGTCCCACGGTGGGAAACGTCCTCAACTGGGAGACTAAAGGGCGGGCCAAAGGATCTGGGCCTTGGAGGATGAACAAAACCAGAAAAGGCAAACTTGAAGGCCAGGGAGAACATTAGAGAAGAGGGAGCCATGTGGGCGAAGGCACAGAGATGGCTGGAAATAAGGATCCCTCGCAGATGCTTAATTCATATCCCCGGGTGTTGAGCGCACGACCCTAGGAGACCATTTGGCTCTTAGGTCGGCCTTCCTTAGAACCTGCCCCTTTTCTGCTCCTCGCTGCTCCCTCCTGACCAGTTATCAGCTTGTGGTCACGCTCTCAGACACATGGCTGGCTCTCTGGCTTGTGCCCAGGCTGGGCTCTGCTGGCTCCACTGGCCCTCAAAGCTCCACGGATGGCAGCTTCTCTGCTGCCTCTGCCCAGTCCTGCTCAGGCTGCGAGGGAAGATCCAGCAGGAGCCCACCTTCCTTCCTGAAGTGCTGGGATCGGGGGATCTCTGTGGGGAGCACAAAGGAGCATGAGGGCTCTCTTCCAAATGCCACACGCCCTAATGACTATGATCTTTCCCAAGAGCAGTGCCCAGAATGCAGGACCAGATTTATTATGCCGGCGAAGGAGATGGCAACCTCTGCAATGCATTCAAGGGACCCAGGAGAGGCTTAGCGCCAATCAGAAACACCTTCCTCCCTCAGGGATCTCGTCATGTCCTAGAGCCGGCGGGGATCTCGGAGGTCAATGGGTTTAACCTGCCATACCATGAAGGCACTTCCAGCAGCAGACTTTTGTCCCCTTCCCAGTAACTCCTGGGGAGGGCGGCTCTTCCTGCTGGGGCAGCTCTCATTGGTCGAACGCCCTCACGTGATGCGGAAATTTGCCTCTGTCACCTCCACCTCTCTGTCTCAGTTCTCCAGGCAGCCCAGTGTAAAACCAGCGTGTCCTCGGCGTATGCTGCTGCTGTGTTGTGTGTGTGTGTGCGTGCGCAGTCGTGTCTGACTCTGCGACCCCTTGGACTGTAGCCCCCCAGGCTCCTCTGTCCATGGGATTCTCCAGGCAATCATACTGGAGTGGGTGCCATTTCCTCCTCCAGGGGATCTTCCCGACCCAGGGATGGAACTCCTGCACTCTTGCACTGCAGGCGGATTCTTTGCCCCTGGCCCCCTTTGCCACCTGGGAAGCCCCTCCTCTGCATAACCGTTCCTTAAATATTAAGGGTAGTACGCACTCCTCTCCCCACAGCTTCTGTTCTGCAGGTGTCTGCCTTTCTGTGGCATCCAGGCCTCCCTCCCCAGATGCACGCTGATGCTCAGTGCTCCCCTTCGGACGCAAACACAACCCTCCAAAGTGGTCTGAGCCATTATCCCCTTCACCTGGACTCGTAGGAGTGCAGCCTCAGATTGCAATTACCTTTTTATTGTTTTTGGCAGCCACATCATAACACTGGTACCTATTGAATTTTTTTTCATATGTGATGCTTTTAAGCTCCATCTCCCTCACTTACACTGTCTGCATTTTACTCTCCCAGTGTAACTTTATATTTCTCTCTGTTGGACATCATCGCCTTGCTTTCAGCCTGTGTTTCCTGCCTCACAAGCTTTCAATCTTAATTCTGTCTTTAAACACATTAAGTATCCCTTCAGAGTGTGGATGGTAGACACACCTTCTACAGTGGTATGCAAATTGTTGGTAACGATGCTCAACAACCCAAGCTGGTTATTTCCACATGAAAGATCTCCCTTTATGCTGAAATCTACTAATCAATACTGATTGGGGACAATCACAATCTGGCTAAAAGTTCACCTACCACTTTTCCCATCCAACTTACTCCTTTTTATTGAAACATAGTAGACATGCAATATTATGTTAGTTTCAGCTGTACTGCCTAGTGATTTGATATTTGCATGTATTACAAAATGATTCCCATGGTGGGTCTAGTAACTATTTATTTGTCCCCACGCATCCAGCTTACGCTCCCATCTTATCCTATCCAGGCAGATATTGTGGAAGATGTCACAGAGCTTGCTAAAATCAAGATAGGTCTTGGAATCTTCCTTCTCTACCAGCCTAGGGATTCTAGGTGTTCTTTAAGGGCAATAAAGTTAGTTTGATGTGATTGTTTTTCAGTGAAACTATTCTGGTTTGGGGTCACTTATTTCTTTCCTAAATATTCCAATTTGGAATTTTTGTTAGCAAGGAATATCAGACTTACTCTCAAGTAGCTTCCAGAATCTAATGTTTGCCACTTTAAGAAAATACAACTTCTGGGACTTCGCTGGCAGTCCAGTGGTTAAGATTTCACCTCGCAATGCAGGGGCTGCTGGTTCAATCCCTGAAACTAAGATCTCACATACCTTGTGGCCAAAAAATAAATAAAATAAAAAACATAAAACAGAAGTAATATTGTAACAAATTTAATAAAGACTTTAAAAAAATGATCCACATCAAAAAGATCTTTTTTTAAAAAAGAAAGACAACACAACTTTTGCATTTGCCATCTCTAGAAAATGATTTCTTTCCATCAGTTCACAAATAGATAGCAGTGGCTCTACAGTTCGAAGTTCTTTCCTTACTCTAAGATGTGATTTGCTGGTGTCTGTAGCCTTGATTTTATTTAAAGCTATAAGATGCTCGTTTACCATCTCCTCACCTATCTCAAACTTGAAACCTTTATAAATCATTTTTCTGGCTTGATGATCACTGTCCTTGAAGAAAACAAAGCGAAGTGGGAGTTAAATCATTTGCTTTCCTTCTGTCATCTGTATCCTCCTCCGTCTGCCCCAGGCTGTGGCCGCCTTCATCCCTTATTTTTGTCTCTATCCGTTTGCTTCAAGTATTGCTTTTTTTAAGAGAGAGAAGAGAGGGAGCTTGTGAGGCAGGGGTGCAGGGAGGAGAGTGGTTTCAGTCTCCACTTCATTCTAGTCTTGGCCTTCCCAGCGCACTTCTAACGGGTTCAGGCTACTCTTGTGTCTTGCTTTTTGTTGATAAACCGCTCCTTTCATCTTCTGCACATGTGCTTCTGAGCCATCATGGAGCTCAGATTTGAAAATGCAGGCAAAAGATGCGATGTCCATTACATTTCTTATTCCCCATTAGAAAGACATAGGTCAAACCCTCTTCTCTTAAAAACATAATTAGCAATGAAATTCAGCCCAACCAATATTTCCTCTTTTGCCCAAGGCATAGTTCTAAATATAGTGGGTGATACAGAGGTGAGCAAGAATGTCCGCACGATGGACGAGGCAGACACACAAATTACCATAGCCCTAGACAGGATGAGACAAAGATGACAGTGCTGGCTTATACAAAGTGTTGCCGGAGTCCCCAGGGAAGAGGGACCATTTGTACCTGAGAAGATCAGGGAAAGATTCATGCAGGAGCAGGCATCTGAAGTGGTCATGGAAGGCTGGAGAGTGTATCAGAAAGCAGAGATGCAGAGAAGGCTGTAAATTCCTTAGGGAGGCACAAAGGTGAAGAAACAAGATGGTGTTTGGATAACAGCAGGTGACTTTATGGAGCTGGACCACAGCGTGGACTGGGATGGACTGCTGCCCCAGACATGCGTTCCAAGCTTCCCTCTACCATGGTGCCCCATCCAAACACTGGGAGGGGAGTTTGGGGGAGAGAGAATACGTGTATATGTATGGCCGAATCCCTTCGCTGTTCATCTGAAACCATCACAATATTGTTTGTTAATCAGCTATACCTCAATACAAAACAAAAAGTTAAAAAACAAAACACTGAGCACAACACACTCTCAAATAAACTCATCAATACCTCCTCTAAACCTCTTATTCCCCTGTTATCACTTCCCTCATCCACCTTTCTTGGTGACATCACCATCCTCCAGTAAGTTGAACACTGAACTTAGAATCAAAAGATCTCCACATGAATCTTGGATCCAGCTCCTCATTTCTCTGAACCTTTATTTCTTCTCTTTCTTTTTTTGTCCATTTTGGCTGTGCTGGGTCTTCCTTGCAGCATGCAGGAAGTGCATGGGGTGTGTCAGCTTCTGAGCTATGGCGTGTGGGCTCTAGAGCACGCAGGCTCAGTGGTTGTGGAGCATGTGTTCTCTAGTTGGGGAACTCAGACTCAGTTGTGGGCTCTTAGTTTCCCGGCCAGGGATCGAACCTGGGCCCCCTGCATTGGGAGCACAGAGTCTTAGCCACGGGCCACTAGGAAGGCCCCTGGGCCTCTATTTCTTCATCTGTAAAGTGGGGGAACAGGGCCTGACTTCCCTCCTCACATAGAAGGGTTGTGAGGATGAGACGAGAGAACGTGGAAGGAACTGCTTTGTGAATGGTAGTGCTTGTCACTCTGATATGCTGGTCCCTCCAGGGGCGGGAGCCCAGGGCAGTAAGTTGTCGGGAATGAATCTGTGGTTTCCTGTGGGCGGTGCCCAATGCTCCTGTCAGTGTAGAGACTCGTGAAGGGAACTGGGAAGGTGAGTGGGGCCGGGTGGGGAGCCCAGAGACAAAGGCAGAGATGGAAGGGGGCAAGGCCATTCGGAAGTCGCAGACCCAAGCCCATTTCGGTTGGGGCTGTTTTTGAGACTCTTCAGAGCTGCAGGAGCTCACGCTAAGTGCTGGGCTCTGTGGGAAGTCACCCTGCCTTGCCACCGGAAAGCAGGCTGTGAGGTGAATCGGGAATGTTCTCGGTGCCTTGCTGCAAGATTCCTAATGCAGAAAGGCAGGGTGTGGGGGGCGCGAAGGCAGGGCCTGAAGGTGCTTCAAGCCTCAGATAACTGCTGGTGCAGACACACCATGCCCTGCCTGTCCACCTCCCGCCACACACTGCACCCTGTGGGCCCTCTGGACACAGGGATGACAAAGCCACCGTCTCTGACCTCAGAGAAGGCCAGGGGAGATGCCAGAACTCTTAACCCAAGGTGGTTAAGTGCGTATCAGAGAGTGCTCAGGGGCTCAGGAGTCACCAGCTGCCAGAGAAGGATACTCAGCAAAGCCTCCAGCGGGAGAAAGTCCAGAGACATAGCATGTGTGTCCAAGTAAATGAGGCCAGCCTGGGTATTCCAGGAAGAGCGGACAGCAGACTCAGAAGCCCGGGGCACAGGGAAGTGTGCTGAGCGCCTAGAAATGCCTGTTTACACCATGTGGTTGGATCACGGGATGATGTGAGAGAGGGAAGAGATGGCAGAGCCGGGAGCATAGACAGTGGGTGGGAAGGAGAGAGTCAAGTACCTTAACAGTGAAATATCAGACATGATGGGAAGGAGATGAGAGAAGCGGGAGGAAGGAAGAAGAGGAGGTGAGGGTGTCTCCAGGTTTTCTTCTTTTCAAAAAAATCTTTTTTGTTTATTTATTGGGCTGCACCGGGTCGTATTTGTGGTACATAGACTCTTAGTTGCGGCATGTGGGATCTCTGTTCCCTGACCAGGGATGGAAGCTGGACCCCCTGCATTGGGAGCACGGAGTCTCAGCCACTGGACCACCAGGGAAGTCCCCAGGATTCCTTCCTGAGTGACTGCGGCGACAATGATGCCATTCATCCAGAAAGAGGAACATATGTGGGGAGCATGGGCAGAGTGGGGCCGGTGGGGCTCACAGCTGGGCACGGTTGAGTTTGGGGCAGGGGGTGGCGTGGAGCATCTGGACCACATCCGACCTCCTTCAGTCATGCACCTAAGTCCTGCTGTCCCGAGTAGAATCAGCTGCACTAGAGCCCTTGAGGGGAGAGACTGGATCCCACTCACCTCTGTCCCCAGTGCTGGCATGTAGCCTGAGCCCTCCACGGTTACACGCCATCTCTTTACCTTCTCTGCCTGAGTTTCTTCACGCTCTCGAGAATGCCTCAAAAGGCAGTATGGAAAAGCAGACAAACCCAGTGATTCCAGCCTGTGCCCCTACCAGGCTTGGGGTATGGAGTGTGCTGCTCGACCCTGGAGTCCGTGCTGTCTCGTTTGGTAGGCACCAGACACACGTGTCTATTAAAATTAAAATGAATTTACAAATTCAGTTACTCAGTAGCAACAACCACAGTGCAAGTGCTTACCAGCCATGAGGTGTCTACGGCATTGATACTATTAAGAGAGGAGAGCTTAATAGTTCTGTGGGGTGGTGCACACAGGCATCACCTCACAGGGTCCCCAAAGGTCAACAAGGTCACGTGGGTAAAGCTGGGTGAGACGGCTGGCTCACGGGAACCTTCCATAAACTTCGGCTGTAATATTCACAGTGAATGGGGAGACAGTCCAAGATGAAAAGCCACAAGTGCCTGTGAGTGCCCATGTGACAGCCCCTGGCTCTGGGAACAATAAATATTCACATAGGGAGAGCTGACAGAACCTCAACTTGCACTTTGAGTATTTTGGGGGTGATGCAAGCAGCGGTTCCTCAGGAACCTCCGGAAAGAGGCGCTGCGGGGCGGTGCCCACGGTGACATCATTTCCTTGTGGATCTGGGTGTGGGTCGGCTCTGGGTCCTGGACTGTAGCAGATGGGCTGGGACCTGGGGGTGGGTGGTGAGTGGGGCCCCTGGCTCCGAAGTCCATCTGCGGTGTAGTAGCGGGAAAGGTATGGAGCACGCGTCCAGATGGCCCGGCGATGTCTCTTCCTGAGCACGTGCTGCGTCTCTGCAGGTTCCTGAACCTCTTTTGTGCCCTGTGTGTCTGGGGCCAAATGAGCAGGATCTGTCACTGACCTGGGAGTCAGCAGGGAGGGTGGAGGGGTTGTGGCTGGAGGCCCCCCGGGCAGCTGGGACAGAGGAGGAGGCAGTGATGCTGGGAGCCTCCCGTTCTCAGGGGCCATCACAGCAAGCCTCATCTTCCATCCCTGAGCTGGGCACCAGCCTGGACCAGAAGGTAGAGATATCCCAACGAGGAGGTCCCAAGGTCCCTCAGCCCAGCAGACAGCCCTATCTGAGGGCCTCTGATAGACGGACACGGGCTTATCCCTGATCCGCTACTTCCCTGAAGGCAAAAGCAGAATATTTGCCTTGGCTGGGCAGGGGGAGTGGGGGAGGGAAGTCTGGTGCAGTGGGAAAGCCCCAGGCCGCCAGACTCCGGCCTGGACATGCACTCTCACTGACTCTCCGTGTGGCCGCGGAGTCAAGTCCCTTCTATCCAGGGGCTGGACAGGTCATCTGGAAGTCCGTCTAGCTCCCTGTTCTACCACGGTGTGTGGAGGTGGCAAGGAAGGGGTGGGAGTGGGCTGCAGTTTTCCTTGGGCTGAGACCTGCTCACAGACAGAGACTGTCTTCTCATCTGAGGGGCCCTGTGCAGCTCTCTACCCCACCGCCTCCCTCCTCTGCTTCCTAGCAGGATGGATTGAGGCAGTGTGGAGAAATCCGAATAACTAATCAGAGTCCTCATTAACCCCCTGCCGGGATGCTCAAACATTCACTTTGCTGTTTGTGAAGCAGAAAAAAAAACCCTCTCCCTACATTAAAATTGATACGTTATTAATCCCTGCGCTCCTGACCTGGGGGCCCCGCTCGCCCCATCCTGCCTGAGGCCCAGCGGCTTGGTCGCTACCTCGGGCCACATGCACTTTCTATTATTCATCGGCCCCGCGCAGAGAGGCCGCTCTTCGCAGCAGCGGGCTTGGTGCCAGCTTAGAGGCAGCCGCTTTGTCTTCTCCCTGGTGGGCTGGGCCCCACCCTGGGGTGCAGCTGCCCGGTTGCTGGGCTGGGTGTGTGGGTGGGTGAACGGAGGTATGGACGTGTCTTTCTCTGACCCGAGAAGGTGTGGTGAGCCGCTCTATATTGCAGGTGAGTCAGCCCAGGGAGCAGGCAGCCTCTTTGTCTAGCATGGCTGTGAAGGCCTGAAGGTTGTTCTGGACCTTTCTGCACATCTCGGCCCACAGTGCCCTATGGGCTCCCTGGCACCACCCACACCAGGCCTGAACACCATCCTCTGGCTCTGCATCTAGGCAGGCAGCCCACATACCCTGCACATCAGAACAAGAATCTACAAATGTGAGTCCTGGGCTGCACCTTGAACCAGGAGCTTTGGGGAGCCAAAGCCACGCAGGGCCCACCAGTTCCTACCCTCAGAGAGATTGCCCGGCAGTGGGGTCAACATATACCCTCCACCTCCCACCCTCCCAGGCACAAAAGATCCTGGGGAGGGGAGGGAGGAAAGAGGAAACCTGGGCGGTACTAAGGGCTCCTCTGGCTTCTCTGAGCCCAAGATGCTGTGGAGGAGATAAGACGTGCTGGGAGGCCCTCATTCCGTCTGCTTGGTGCTGGCTCAGCCCTCTTACTACTTGCTGGCTGTCTGCCCTGTTGGGGTCTGTCCACATCTCTTGCCAGTCTTGACCTGTGAACTCACAGTCAGCATCTAGCCCCACGTAAGCTCCATTTTGTGGTCCTCTGTGTTATAGGTCCCTAAAGACAGCTTTGTCAGGAGAATGAGTAAGAGCTAAAAGTGGAGGATGAGAAGAGAGAGGACTTTAACCCCCAGCTCTCACTCCCAACCACTTTAATTTATGACACGAGAAGGGGCTGGAGGTCACCTTCCTGATCTTTGGCTCGTGTTGGCGTGGATGATCATTCAACCAATGTCTGTGAATGTCACTGTGTGCTAGGAGTCAAGGTGAGCTGAGCTAACCTGAATCCATGCCCACAGGGAGCCTAGTGGAGAAAACAGGCTTCGCCCACACCATCGCAGTTGAGTACGTAATTATAAACAGCAGTAAGGGGGAGTAAGCCTGAAACGCAATATACCAAGGAGGCCTCCCTGGTCTGAGAGGTCGGTGTCACTCCCCTGGAGGAAGCAGGTCCAACTGAGATGTGAAGGTGAAACAGACTTGCTAGTGCCAGGTGGATGAGGGAAGAGCATCTTGCAGGAAGATGGGGTGGCTGTGCAAAGGCACTGTGGTGGGAAGAAGCATGTCCTGTTTGAGAACCAGAGGCCTGGATGGCTGGAAGGCCAAGAGCCAACTAGATGAAGGAGGAGAGGTGGGCAGGGCCAGACCACACCTGGCCTTCTGAGCCAAGGTAAGGATTTTGGTCTTGATCTCAAGAAGAGTGGGAAACCAGTAACTGAAACCAGTGAGAAGAAGGCGAGGGGTTAGAATGGAATTTTCACTTCAAAGAGGTCTCCCAGCTGTTCAGCAGAGAACAGATGGCGAGCATCTAAGTATTCAGTGGGTCATCTTAGTCCCTAGCTGTTTGTTTCCTAGCTTCCACTTTGGTGAGCTGAAGTCTGTAGAATGTGCTGGAGCTTTTTTTTTTTTCTTTTAATATTTATTTATTTGGCTGCACCAGTTCTTAGTTGCGGCATTTGGGATCTTCAGTCTGCATTGCAGCACATGGATCTTTAGCTGCAGCATGTGAGCTCTTAGTTGTGGCCTGTGGGATCTAGTTCCCTGACCAGGGATTGAACCCGGGGCCCCTGCATTGGGAGCCTGGAATCTTAGCCATTGGGCCACCAGGAAAGTCCCCTGTGCTGGAACTTTATGAAGGGAGATGTACATATACCTAAGTTCTGATCACCCAGCTCGGAACTTGCAAAAATAAACTCTCACCCTTGAAGTGGCATGCCCCTTTCTCTAACTCTGCAGAGACTCCTGTAGCTGTAACCACCTGCCTGGGAGGTGCCAAGAGGGGCAGCAGCTGAGTGGATGGATGGGGAGAGCAGGGAAGAAGGGGGTAGGGGCTGCAGAGGAGCAGGGAAGCAGAGGTGGGACTTCCGGAGGATCAGACACTATCCTGGCTCTTTAAAAAAATAAATATTTAAATGTATTTATTTATTTTTGCTGTGCCAGGTCTTAGTTGTGGCACAGGAGATCGGGTTCTCTCACCAGGGTTGAATCCAGGCCCCTTGCCTGGGAGTGTGGAGTCTTAGCCACTGGACCATCAAGGAAGTCTCGTGCTGGGTATGCAGGCACAATGACACAGACACAAGTGTGCAACCTCCGTGGACTGCAGGTGCCTCTTCCCTGCTCTGACTAATGGCTCCCCTGTCTCTGTTTCCAGCTGCTGCTCCTACAGAAACTGCTCTTGTTTAGGCTGGAGCTCTTTCTCTTTCATTTCGATGGACATTCATTGATCTCAGCCTATAGATAAGGATGCTCTAATGGCCAAAACCCCCACAGTTTCCTTGCCCTGGAGCAGCCTGCCTACTGGGGGAGCCAGGTATATAAACGATTGACCCATAGGAGGCAGAATGAATCAATGTAGGACCACTGGACAACCCAGTTTGCCTGGGACTGTTTCAGCTGAAGCCTTGCAGTGTCAGTCATTCAGTCGTGTCCAGCTCTTTGCAACCTCATGAACTGTAGCCTGCCAGGCTCCTCTGTCCCTGGAATTCTCCAGGCAAGAATACTGGCGTGGGTTGCCATTCCCTTCTTCAGGGGATCTTCCCAATCCAGGGCTGGAACCTGGGTTTCCTGCGTTGCAGGCTGATTCTTTACCATCTGAGCCACCAGGGAAGCCTTGAAGCCTGTAGTGTCTGTGTAAGTATTAATCGTGCTCTCCTCCCCTCTCAAAATTGTTCAGGTTTGGTGGTACCTTGTACATGGTCACCCTAACAAAGGGTCATGGCTGTACAGAAGTGTGAGCCACTCTTTCCAGGAATCCAGGAGACATCACATGATGAATAAAGTTTCACCTGAGCCCTTAAAGAATGAGCTGTATTCCAGCTACTAGAGCAGGGAAATGTAGCATCTTTATCTTGGAAAGCAGGACCAGCGCAGGCGTCGCAGAGGCTTTGAGGAGTTGAGCACAGCTTACCTGCAACCTAGACCAGCTCAGCAAACATTTTATGGTACAAAACACAGGCAGCCTCAGGATTTGGCCTGAGTGTAGTTTGCCAGCCCCGACCTAGAGGTTGTGAGGAGAGTTATGAGACATACGCCTGGAAAGTTCCACAGGACTTGAGAGGTCTCAAATAGCTGACTTATTTATGTCAATAATAAAAGTGTTTGTGAACACAGGAGTGACTCATCGAAGCCCCTAGGGTTTGGAGGGCACTGGAGAGAAGCAGGGAGCGGTGAGGAAAGCAGACTGGCTGGCCCCACCCAACAGCCCCCTGGAGGCAGGTCTGTGGATGTGATCCTGGATTCTGGTCATCCTCTGTAGAACCTTCCCTTTTGTTCTGACATACACACCTTTCCTACTCCCTGTCCTCAGGGGGCTCACACTCTTGTGGGCAGACACTGTGACAAAGTGCCACCCCCTCCTTTCCCGTGGAGGCAAGGCAATTAGAGACCACCCTCTGCTTGCCTTCCGGCTATGCAGGATGGCTGGTCAGGGTCTCATGACCACGGGGGTGCCCCGAGACTCTCCCCGCTCCATCCCCAGCACTCCCAAAGGATGGACTCTGGTGCCTTCATGGTTTAATTATTATGGTGGACTCCTGGCTGCAGAGCTGAAAGGGGGCGCAGTTAGCCATGTGTCCCCCAAGCCTACCGTTCCTGTGAACATCCCCAGAGAACAAACCACCCGTGTGTCCCCCAAGCCCATCGTTCCTGTGGACATCCCCACAGAACAACTGGAGATGTCCTCCCACGCTGTGGAAGACCCAGCTTCTCTGGAGCTCCAGAGAGAAGGGACATTAGGCTCTCCTGGTCTTGTTTTGCTTCCGGGTCTTGTCAAGCAGAAAGCCTTGCTCCCCTTCCTCCCTCTGTCCTGGGGTCCTAGGCATGCGGCCTCCTCGGCCCCCCAGCACAGCTCTCTCCACTGTGGGCAGGGGCCCTTCTCTTTCTTTCTTGTAACAAAGCTGCTTGGTACATTTTCACAACACTGGGTACATTTTTACTGGTGCCAGGCTCACTCACCCCAAGTGGCAGATGGCTAACTGCACCCGCTTCCAGCTCTGCAGCCAGGGTCTAACCCCAGGCATAACTTTAAGTTGTTGTTATTTAGTTGTTAAATCGTGTCCGACTCTTTTACGACCCCATGGACTTTTGTGACCCGCCAGGCTCCTCTGCCCATGGGATTCTCCAGGCAAGAATACTGGAGTGGGTCGCCATTTCCTTCTCCAGGGGATCTTCCTGACCCAGGGATTGAACCTGAGTCTCTTGCAGTGGCAAGCAGATTCTTTACCACTGAGCCACCTGGGAAACCCATAACTTTAAGGAGGCACCCCCAAATTCAGCAATCAAGAGAAATTATATTTTAATGCAATATTTTTAGACCTCCAAATTAATGACAAAAATGCATGATGAACAAAGCATCAATATTTTCAACAGTGGCAGAATCGGTATTACTGATTCTTCAAGTTAAATTCAAATGTGTCTAAGCTCGCTTACGGGTCCTGATTTCTTCCCCATTACTGAGGTTCTGGGAGCACCCTTAAACTTTGTGGCCAAGGCAGGTACAAGGGCATCTCCCAGCCCCAGGAGATGCCAGAGGAGTGGGTATGGCTATAGGGCAGGGGGCAGAACAAGTTAAACTTGATGTAGGAGATAATAAGTTCCTTAAATCCCTCTCCTATCCTCACAAAAGAAATTCCTCCTCACTGTCCATTTTCTCCTTCACAGCCTGGCTTGCCACCTTTTTACCAGCACCTTCCTGCTCCTCCCTTCTGCTCTGAGTTTTATTCTCCTCTATCTTTATAAGGCTCTGGCCTAGATCTGCGGGAAATGAGCGGAGAACTTTCAATTCCCCAAACTCCCTTTCATTTACCTTTTCTCCTTTGCCCTTGTTATTCGACCCTGTCTATTTTATTTACTGTCTTGTTATCACATGTCCACCACTCCCATCTTGACCAGACCAGAAAGTAAACCCCATGAATGCTGAGATTTGTATCTGTTTTGTTAACAGTTGTGAACAGTTCCTGGCACATAGCAGACACTCAATAAACATTTGTTGAATGAGTAAATAACAATTGAGTTCCCTTTTGTTTTCCTCTTTCCCCTCCTGGAGTAGGCCTGGCTTCCCCTTTAACAGCCAGAAGACCTTAAACCTTTCTCCTAAATGAAAGAACATCTGCCCTGGCCTCCACCCTCAGCTATGCAAAAAGGCAGCAGAAGCTTAGAAATCACAGTTTTTACTTAACAAGTCCAAGCTGGCCAAAAGAAACAAATATTTTCCAGAGCAAATTTCAGGGTTTCCAAGGTACGTTGTACATTTCTTTCCTTTTTAATAGAGAATGATGTCCAAGGGAAGATTTAAACTTCTTGTAAATTGAATGAATACTGATTGTTTTTGTGACCTTGGCCAAGATACTCTAAGTCTCAGTTTTGATTATTCCATCCGTAAAATGGGTGTATTGATTCCAGTACTACCACAAAGTCACAAAGTCACTGTCTAGCTCAAGCAAAATGTTAAAAGCTAGCTGGACATGCTTTGGGATATGTAATCATCGTGCGTACATAGAGGTGTGCGAGGTCTCATTAGCAGCTGGCCGAGTTTCCCAGGTGGCACAGTGGTAAAGAGTCCACCTGGCAGTGCAGGAGATGCAAGACACTTGGGTTCAATCCCTGGGTGGGGAAGATGCCCTGGAGTAGCAAATGGCAACGCACACCAGTATTCTTGGAAACCCCCTGGACAGAGGAGCCTGAGGGGCAGTAGTCCATGGGATTGAAAAGAGCTGGACGTGACTGAGCACACTTGCAGAAGGCAGAGTCACGATTCACCTGATGAGCCCGCAGCAGGAGTGACCATCCGGTCTGATCTTTCTGTCCTTACTTTGGCTGTGGTGGGTCTTCATTGCTGTGCTTGGGCTTTCTCCAGGTGTGGCGAGCAGGGGCTACTCTCCAGCTGTGGGGCTTGGGCTCCTCGCTGTTGCAGACCATGGGCTCTAGGGCGCTCAGGTTTCAGTAGTTGCGGCACACAGGCTTAGCTGCTCCACAGCACACGGAATCTTCCCAGACCAGGGATTGAACCCACGTCCCCTGCATTGGCAGGCAGATTCTTAACCACTGGACTACCGGGGAAGTCCCAGGCCTACACTTCTTACTTTATAGATGGAGAAACTGAGACCAGGCGGAGGTGTACCCAGGGTCACATCCCGCGCTCAGCCAGGAGGGTGATGGATAGAACCCAAGTGTCCTGACTTCTGGTGCAGTTCTTGGTCTCTCTGAGTTCCTCAGTTGCTGATTCCACAAGAACAGGGATCCTGGGTGCTGCTGTCAGCCCAAGTCAAAATCACCATGGCTGGAGGGGAATTCTTGACTTTTTCAGCTTTCCTTTCAAATCCCAGCCCTTCCCAAGCAGTCTAGGGAGGGAGATATTTTAAATAAAACTCGTTTCCCATCCCTTCCATATCTGAGATTCATTTCTGAGAGGTATCTGAATGAGAATTTTACAGACGTTTCATTTCTCAGCCTTTTCCTGGGTCCTTTGTGGTCCTCCAGGCATTGGTTATGACCGAAGCCTCGGAGACGCAGGAGGTGTGAATCCAGAGTGGGGACTTGATGCCTGGGGTACAGGTCATCTGATAGGCAGCCTCTCCAGATGCTGTGTGATCATCACAGGAGGGAACAGGGCCCTGCGAAGGGCACGGAGGCATGGAGAGATTAATTTCTTCAATGTCAAGCTTCCTGTGCGTCCCTTAATGACTGAAATTTACATGTGTGGGGAAAATCGCCATTTCCCCTGGAAGGCACGGAGGGGAAGTCACAGCCATCAAACTGTTTTGCAAGTGGGTGTGTCCACAGGGCTCTGAATTGACCACACTTGCAATCTTTTGGTGTTTTACAGGGTGTGTGGCCACAGTCGTGACAGAGAACTGGAATTTATGCCTTTGCATGTCTGTGTCTCAGGGATTATTCGTGTGTGTGTGTATGTTGCCATCACTTCTATCTTTGTGACCATGTGTAGATCAATGTGTGTTTCTTTTTTTAAAAAAAATTATTTCTCATTTCCTGCATAAATTATTCCAAGTAAAAGGCCATCCGGAGCTCAGTTCCTAGCATCCTTTTTCAATAAAGCAATATTATCACAGCCTAGTCCCAAAACTGGTCCCAGGAGAGGCTTTTCCTAGATTCTTTGTCAAACGAAATGTCACCGACTCACCAAATGATGAGAAGAAGAATTCTTCTTGTTTATTTCCCAAGTGAGGCAGAACAGCAGCAGCTCAGCCTCTGTGCATCCTTTCCCTGGCTGGGCAGGGAGGAGAACAGGTGGGCAAGGGGGCAGAGGGGCAGAAGAGGCCAGCCTCGGACTCTGCCCTTTCCCTTCGCCCCTTAACCAGCTTTGTGACTATACAAGTCACTATTCTAACCTCAGTTCCCTCTTTCAAAAATAGGGACTAATAATACCTCCTTTACAGGGTTGTTGCAAGGATTAAGTCATAAACTGGGCAATGTAGTTCTTTGTAAGGGACATAGCATGTTGTGTCCCTGCTGAATATGTGTATGTGTGCACTCAATCTTGTCTGACTCTGTAACTGCATGGACTCCTTTGGCCCACCAGGCTCCTCTGTCCATGGGATTTCCTGGGCAAGAATACTGGAGTGGGTTGCCGTTTCCTACTCCAGGGGATCTTCTTGACCCAGGAATTGAACCCGAGGGTTTTACAGCTCCTGCATTGTCAGGTGGGTTCTTTACCACTGCAATACCTAGGAAAGCTCCTCTGCTAAATAGATATATTTATTTACTTCTTTATTCCACCAAAATTTATTGAACACCCAATATGAACAAAACACACATTAGGCTCTAAAGACATTCAGTTTAGGATGATATGATCTAGTGGGGTAGACAAAGAGAGAATCACAATTTTGCAGGATAAGCGCTAAGAGAATTGTGCATAGGGTGCTTTAAGGTGCTAGAAGTATCCTGTGGCGGCCAAGTGGAGGAGGGGGTCAGTTCAGTTCAGTTCAGTCACTTCAGTTCAGTTCAGTCACTCAGCTGTGACCCCATGAGTCACAGCACGCCAGGCCTCCATGTCCATCACCAACTCCCGGAGTTCACTCAGACTCATGTGCATCGAGTCAGTGATGCCATCCAGCCATCTTATTCTCTGTTGTCCCCTTCTCCTCCTGCCCCCAATCTCTCCCAGCATCAGAGTCTTTTCCAGTGAGTTAACTCTTTGCATGAGGTGGCCAAAGCATTGGAGTTTCAGCTTCAGCATCAGTCCTTCCAATGAATATTCAGGGATGACTTCCTTTAGGATTGACTGGTTGGATATCCTTGCAATCCAAGAGACTTTCAAGAGTCTTTTCCAACACCACAGTTCAAAAAGCATCAATTCTTCGGTGCTCAGCTTTCTTTATAGTCCAACTCTCACATTCATACATGACTACTGGAAAAACCATAGCTTTGACTAGATGGACATTTGTTGGCAAAGTAATGTCTCTGATTTTTAATATGCTGTCTAGGTTGGTCATAGCTTTTCTTCCAAGGAGCAAGCGTCTTTTAATTTCATGGCTGCAGTTACTATCTGCCGTGATTTTGGAGCCCAAGAAAACAGTCTGTCACTGTTTCCATTGTTTCCCTATTTGCCATGAAGTGATGGGACTGGATGCCATGATCTTCATTTTTTGAATGTTGAGTTTTAAGCCAGCGTTTTCACTCTCCTCTCTCACTTATCAAGAGACTCTTTAGTTCCTCTTCGTTTTCTGCCATAAAGGTAGTGTCATCTGTATATGTGAGGTTATTGATATTTCTCCTGTCAATCTTTATTCCAGCTTGTGCTTCATCCAGCCCGGCATTTCGCATGATGTATTCTGTATATAAGTTAAATAAGCAGGATGACAATATACAGCCTTGACGTACTCCTGTCCCGATTTGGAACCAGTTCATTGTTCCATGTTCAGTTCTAACTATTGCTTCTATGACCTGCATACAGATTTCTCAGGAGGCAGGTAAGGTAGTCTGGTAGTCCCATCTCTTAAGAATTTTCCACAGTTTGTTGTGATCTTCACAGTCAAAGGCTTTGGCATAGTCAATAAAGCAGAAGTTGATGTTTTTCTGGAACTCTCTTGCTTTTTCAGTGATCCAACGGATGTTGGCAATTTGATCTCTGGTTCCTTTGCCGTTTCTAAATCCAGCTTGAGCATCTGGAAGTTCATGGTTCACATACTGTTAAAACCTGGTTTAGAGAATTTTGAGCATTATTTGCTAGCATGTGAGATGAGTGCAATTGTGCAGTAGTTTGAACATTCTTTGGGATTGCCCTTCTTTAGGATTGGAATGAAAACTGACCTTTTCCAGTCCTGTGGCCACTGCTGAGTTTTCCAAATTTGCTGACATATTGAGTGCAACACTATCACAGCATCATCTTTTAGGATTTGAAATAGTTCAACGGGAATTCCATCACCTCCACTAGCTTTGTTCATACTGATGCTTCCTAACACCCACTTGACTTCACATTCCAGGATGTCTGACTCTAGGTGAATGATCACACCATTGTGGTTATCTGGGTCATGAAGATCTTTTTTGCATAGTTCTTCTGTGTATTCTTGCCACCTTGTCTTAATATCTTCTGCTTCTGTTAGATCCATACTGTTTCTGTCCTTTATTGTGGCCATCTTTGCATGAAATATTCCCTTTGTACATCTAATTTTCTTGAAAAGATCTCTAGTCTTTTCCAGTCTATTGTTTCCCTCTGTTTCTTTGCATCTATCACTGAGGAAGTCTTTCTTATCTCTCCTTGCTATTCTTTGGAAATCTGCATTGAAATGGGGAAGAGGGGGTATGCCTTAGGGAAACTGATTAGGAGGCTCTTGCTGAGCCAGGTGTGGCAGAAGTGAGGGAGAGGAGGAAAATGCAGTTTGCTTTGCCTGGGGGCAAAAGACAACATTAGCTTGTGTCAGGACACACTGGCCTTCTCCCATTTCTGGATTGGGAAGGCGGTCCTAGAACCCAGGGTCATTCAGCAGCAGCCTGTTGGGGTGAGCGGTGGTGAGGGAGCAGGGGCTTCAAGGCTGGAGGTCTGACCATTGGAGAGAGGAATGGTGTGGAGCAGCAGGAGAAGGATGGAGCCCAGCTGAGGAAAAGGAGGCTGTAGACAGGAAGGGCTTGCAGAAATGGTCAAAGGGCTTGTGATGGAGCTGCTGGCTTCCCCAAGAAGGTTAATCCTGCTGGAAAAGTTGAGCAACTAATTTAAATTTGGGGCTGATCTTAGGTGAGTTTAAAGGGCCACTTGCAAGGGACTTCCCTGGCGGCCTAGTGGTTAAGACTTTGCCTTCCAATGCAGGGGGTGTGGGTTCAATCCTTGGTCAGGAAACGAAGATCCCACATGTCTCATGGCCAAAAAACCAAAACATGAAACGGAAGCAATGTTGTAACAAGTTCAATGAAGACTAAAAATGGTCTGCATCAGCACCATCTTTGCAGATTCATAACACACGCATTAATATACAAATTTGTCTTTCTGACTTACTTCACTCTGTACCATAGACTGACTCAAATGCCTTCTTTTTATAGCTGAGTAATATTCCATTGTACATATGTACCACAGTTTCTGTATCCATTCATCTGTCGATGGACATCTAGGTTGCTTCCATGTCCTCAGTTCAGTTCAGTTTAGTTCAGTCGCTCAGTCGTGTCCGACTCTTTGCGACCCCATGAATCACAGCACGCCAGGCCTCCCTGTCCATCACCAACTCCCGGAGTTCACTCAAACTCATGTCCATCGAGTTGGTGATGCCATCCAACCGTCTCATTCTCTGTCGTCCCCTTCTCCTCCCGCCCCCAATCCCTCCCATCATCAGAGTCTTTTCCAGTGAGTCAACTCTTTTCATGAGGTGGCCAGAGTATTGGAGTTTCAGCTTTAGCATCAGTCCTTCCTTCATTGGACTGATCTCCTTTAGGATGAACTGGTTGGATCTCCTTGCAGTCCAAGGGACTCTCAAGAGTTTTCTCCAACACCACAGTTCAAAAGCATCAATTCTTCAGTGATCAGCTTTCTTCACAGTCCAACTCTCATATCCATACATGACCACTGGAAAAACCATAGCCTTGACTAGATGGACCTTGGTTGGCAAAGTAATGACTTTGCCAACCAAGGTCCATGTCCTAGATATTGTAAATAGTGCTGCAGTGAACACTGGGGCACATGTATCTCTTTCAATTATGGTCTCCTGCATTGCAGGCCAGAGAAGGCAATGGCACCCTACTCCAGCACTCTTGCCTGGAAAATCCCATGGGCGGAGGAGCCTGGTAGGCTGCAGTCCATGGAGTAGCTAAGAGTCGGATACGACTGAGCAACTTCACTTTCACTTTTCACTTTCACTTTCATGCATTGGAGAAGGAAATGGCAACCCACTCTAGTGTTTTTGCCTGGAGAATCCCAGGGATGGCAGAGCCTGGTGGCTGTTATCTATGGGGTCACACAGAGTTGTACATGACTGAAGCAACTTAGCAGCAGCATTAGCAGCGTTGCAGGCAGATTCTTTACCTTCTGAGCCACCAGGAAAGCCCCCTTCAATTATCGTTTACTATTGCAGAAACCAACACAATATTGTAAAGCAATTATCCTCCAATTAAAATTTAAAAATAAATTTAAAAAATAGTCCACATCAAAAAAAAAATCTTAAAAAAATAAAATAAAGGGACACTTGCTTTCCATGCTGGATTCCCTATCACCAGGCTCACCTTTGTGTCTGGTCAAATTCTGCCTGGGTCTCTTGACTGCTCTTGGCCCTCCTGCTCATCTGTTCATCCCCTCACTTAATAAACACACATTGAGCCTGATGCTAGGCCAGAGCTGGAAACATAAAAGGTGAGGATGTCCTTGTTCAGCTCAGAACTGAATGAGAGGGACCCCTCTAGTGACACATAATAATAATTTGGTGAGATTCAACCTGGAGTTCATAGCTAAGAACTTTGGGATTTATCTTATAGCAAAAACAGTCCCAATTATCAGGGGAGAGGGAAGGAGGGAGTAACTTGCCTTGTGGGGGAAAGAGGAGCATTGAGAGATAACTTCACAGAGCTGAATCTTGAAGGATGAGTATGATTTTGCCAAACAAGATCTAAACAAACCACCCTACTGTCATTGTCTTAACAACGATAGTCACCATTTATTACAGGCTTTGTCTATGTCAACGCCGAGTCCTTTATTATCCACTGAACACGTCTGATGTAAAACCACTCAGTTCAGTCCCGGTAAACACCTTGTTGTTGAGTTTGGTGATCACAGAGCTAGGAAGGGGGCTTCCCCAGTGGCTCAAGGGTAAAGAATCCGCCTGCAATGCAGGAGACATGAGTTCAATCCCTGGGTCAGGAAGATCCCCTGGAAGAGGAAACAGCAACCCACTCAAATATTCTTACTGGGAAAATCCCATGGACAGAGGAGCCTAGTAAGCTATGGTCCAAGGGGTTGCAAAGAGTTGGACATGACTGAAGTGACTGAGCATACCGCACACAACTAGGAAGAGGGAGATCTAGGATTTGAATTCCCCACTGTACTATGTCTCCCATATCAACTTATTAATATTAAGAGGCATGTGTAAGGAGCATGTGAAACAACCCACTGTTTTCTTCACATCTTTCAATTCAGGGACACACTGAGGCATAGAGAATTGTGATGCCTTTGACAGTGAGTAATAATGACTAAACAGGCAGAGTCTAGCTGAACTGGTTAAGCACTGGTCTGATTTAGCATTTTCCAGTAGTGGTTGCCCTTCCTGTGATAAGAATGATCCTGCTGATGATCTACATAGGCACACCACTAACCTAGTTATACATAGGAGACATAAGAGAAATGGAAGACTCTAGCCTCTCTCTCTGTTTTAATATTTATTTCTTTAACTGAACTGGGTCTTAGTTGAGGCACTCAGGATCTTCAATCTTTGTTGCAGCATGTGAGATCTAGTTCCCTGACCAGGGACTGAACCTAGGCCCCCAGCATTGGGAACTTAGAGTCATAACCACTGGACCACCAGGCAAGTCCCAAAGACACCAGTCTTGTCCTCAAACATCTATGATGCCATTGAGATTTAGACAAACAGGGAAAGCAGAAGTTCACAAAATAAGGGCCAAAATAAAGTAAGATTCAGGGCCAATCATAGGATGGAGGAGCAAGAATTTGACTTCACTCAGCTGCAGAAATTCAGAGACTTGAGGGTTGGCTAGGACCTGAGTATCGCAGAGGAAGGAGGGCCACCAGCCAGGCAGCCCTGGTGGGCTGAGAAAGCAGGGAAGAGGGCCCAGACATGGCGTGTGCTCAGTTGTGAGATAGGGCAGGCTGGTATGGCCGGAGCAAAGGCTCAGGCTTGAAAAACCAAGGGATTAGGTAAGATAAGTAGGTTGGGGTTGATGATGAAAGACAAGAAAAGAGGCCATGAAATTTCAATTTTGTCTTCATAGACCCTGGCTGGTCATTGCAGACTTCTAAGTAGGGGAGAAACAGTATAAACAAGCCTGTAAACTATTTTAGCCTCCAAGGAGGCCCTCTCTTCCTAGAGGATTGGAATCTGGTCTGTTTGAGATGGTCCTCACAGCTCTGGTGAACTCTGAGTCTTTTGCTGGGATGTTTGAGTTTGATAGCTGCTCCAGAGCAGTCAGAAAATGGGGTCATGTGAGAATGGGGTCACGGTGTCAGCTCCCACCTCTTGCATGCAGACAGCAGTGATGAAGAGTGATGATGATGGGGATGGACTGGAATTCAGAGGTGGAGGGTTTTGTGCCACAATGAAGAGCAAGCTCCTGGCAGAGCTGGAACCAGCCACCCCAGTGGGGAGGTGGGAGGAACCTCTATCTTTGGGGAAATGCCGAGGGTCCTAGTAGACAAATCACATGGCTGCCCTATGCAAAAACAGGCCCTGGGAGGGTCTCCAGAGAGAATGGATTCTCTCAAGGCTCTTGGGCCAATGAGGACAAATACTCCAGTGTTTCTGCTCGTGGGACAGATACCAGGGTGGGGCAGCTCCCTAAAGTGGACAGGGGCAGGCCTTTGGTTTGGGTGTCTGGCCAGAATTCCAGAGGCTCAGTCCTCAGCACTGCCCTGTTCATCTGAAAAGTGTAAATCAGACCCGCTGAACAGGCAAAGGTGTTCTCCAGGGAAGCCTGCCATCCATCAGAGGTCAGAGGGCGCCCTGGTTAAATGCCTCAGGGAGGTAGGGAGGGGCCTAACCAGAGCTAAAAATCGGGGGTAGGACCACTGCTTTCCTTGGGGATCTTGTGGGGACAGAGGGAATTTTTCTTCAAGATGAAGGTCCTGGTTCCTCCTGTCCCTTAAGCATCTTGGCCATTGGGTCACATGGGCTCATGTCTCCCCATCTGTCTCTCTGTCCACCTCCATGCCTATCCAGCTGCCTGTTAATTGGACCCCAGCCCAGCCCCGGGGTCAGGGCAGCAGTATTACAGACTGCCTGCAAGCCTCTAGAGGAGAAGGACTTTGTATGGTGACAAAACAAAGGGGACTGAGTTTTCTCTGGAAAGATCTAAAAAGGCACACATGGGACCCTCCTCAGGGCAAGGTGGGCATGAGCACTGGGGAGGATGGCCTTGCCCCCTGGCCCAGACTGTCTTTCACTCTCCTCAGGCCCTTCTGCCCTGTGAGTTGCCCTGTTATGCTCAGAGGAAGAGACGGCAGTGACAGAAAAAGATGACAGACTCTCTTTCTGCCTTGAAGCTTTCTCCAGGCTGGTGGGAACTAGGCAGTTGTCAGTTCTGGAAAAGGGGAAATCTGTGTGTATTGTAGCCCTGAAGCGGTGCCCTGCATAGGACACATGGGCATCACCGGGGACTGTCCTTCCCCTCTCGGCTGTGTATTTATTAGTCCCCAAGTGGGGCAAGGTTGGCGTCTTCCCCTAAACTGGTGTGACTCCCCTCTGTGCTGTGTTAGGGGTGAGGGCAGGGACAGAAGTACAGCTGGAGCAGAAAGAGAAGCAAGACCTGCAGCGAGATGCAGAGAGGGAGCTCTGGCCCCTCAGGGCCAGAAAGGATTGCAATTAGAAAGAGGGGCTGCTGGACACACTGGGGGGGCAGGTCAGCCTCCTTCTGCAACCCTGACTTGGGCCCTGTGCTCTGCCCCTGGCAATGAGGGCTTTGGCAGAGGAGGGGCAATGGGACCAACAACCAGCAGCAACAGCATCCACGCTCGACAAGTTATGCCCTCTGAGATATGGAGAGCTTCAGTGTGTATGTGTGCACTTCAGCTTTGCATGCTCAGGCCCTAACACATGGTAGGTTCTCAGTACGTGGAGTCTACACTGAAGCAGTTTGCATCTGCCCAGAAGAAGGGAGGAGGCAATAGTTAAAAGTCTACCTAAGAACAAAGCTGTCCTCTGCCAAAATAGGTCTCAGACCCCTGGGACACGAGGCAGGGGAGGCTGACATGAGCTGAGCCCCCAGGAATGGCCCACCCCACTACCCAGGACACATCACCTTGCCTCGTCCTTCAGGAAGCCCAGGGTTTTCGCAGCATTTACACTGCAGGCTCTCCCTCTGTGCTGGTAGGAAATATAAGAACGCAGAGAGGTGGGGAGGTTGGAAGAGCGAAATGTCCAGAGCCAGAAGGCATGCTGTTTGCCAGCTTGTCTTCTTAGGCAAGTCTGATGTTCGACTTTGCTCAGCCTTGATATCCACCTTGATACAATGAGATCAACTACCCAACAGGCAAAAAGGCATTCCGCATAAATTGCAGATGTGATGTAAAAACATGTGACCTTCTGCAAGTCCTTAGTTGATATTCTTTTAAATGAATATCCCTTTAGATCTGGCAACTCCACATCTATAAACTTCTCCTAAGATAATAATCAAGTCTGGAGCAAAACTCAGCCATAAGAATGGGCTTTATGGGACTTCCCTGGTGGTTCAGTGGTTAAGACATTGCCTTCCAATGTAGGGGTTGTGAGTTCGATCCCTGGGTCGCAGAGCTGAGATCCCACACGCCTCCTGGCCAAAAAAACCAAAACATAAAACAGGAACAATATTGTAAAATTCAGTGGAGGCTTTAAAAAGTGGTGTATATTATTAAAAAAAAATAAAAGAATGGGCATTATTTGTTTATAGTAGCAAAAACTGGAAATAATAGACAATTGGTTGGATAATTGTAGTACATCTGTAAATGGAACACCACATAGTCACTAAGATTATACGCAAAGGTATTTATGGTATGCTGCTAAATATAAACAACTGCTTCCAGAACAAACAATATGTATAGTATGATGCTGTTTTGAAGAAAGAAGGGTTTTACCCTTCATATTAACTGTGATTATCTTTGTATGACAGGATCACAATTCACTTTAAAATTTCTGGGATTTCCCTGGAGGTCCAGAGGTTAGGAGTTATTACTTTCACTGCCAGAGCCCAGGTCCATTCCCTGGCTGGGTAACTAGATCCCACAAGCTGCAACACACCACCAAAAAAAAAAAAATTCTCTGTCCTCTTTATCTATTTTGTGCAATAAACATATATTATTTTGTAAAGGTAATAAAAATTGTTACTATATTGAAATGCCTGCATACTCAGTTGCTCAGTTGTGTCTGACTCTTTGCAAGCCCATGGACTATAACCCACCAGGCTCATCTGTCCATAGGATTTTCCAGGCAAGAAATACTGGAGTGGGTTAACATTTCTTTCTCCAGGGGATCTTCCCAACCAAGGGATCCAGTGTGAGTTCCTGCATTGACAGGTAGATTCTTTACCACTGACCCACCTGGGAAGCCATTATATTGAAATATTGCCCTGTAAAGATTGTTTAAAGAGTTAAAGAAGATATTACATATCAAAGTACTTTGTAAACTGAACAATTACATGGATGCAAGACAGGGTCTCTGCCTATGAGGAGCCGCCAGCTTGGAAAGAGATGAGGGACACGTAAGATAACTAGACCATGATACGGAATGTGGCGAGAGCTTTCAGAAGATGACAAGCAGCGTGTTCCTAGGAAACACAGAGGAGATACGATGACAGCTGGCTGCAGAGGAAAAAGCCAGAATGTTCACGTTGAACACTGAAGAATGGTGAGGGTCCTTTCAGGTAGAAATGTAGAACTGGGGCATTGAGAACAGTGGGAGGTTGTGGGGCAGATTGGGGAATGGAAGGTGTTGTGAGTGGTTGGAGGGTAGACAGTCTACAGGTAAAGGGTAGACGCTGAGCCCAGAAGGCAGAGTGGTTTGCAGCGAGACTGACCTGTAGGCGCCTGTGAGGAGGGAGTCACTGTGGATTCTGGAGTGGGAGGTAACACAGCTATGCACCCATCCCAGGCGGGGTCTGGATGGATGCAGGATGCAACTGGCTGCCTGGGAAGTGTAGCCTGGAGGTGGCTCACAAGTTGGAGGGACTTGGCCCGCATGACCAGGAAGGAGAGTGGAAATGTTGCAGGAAGGGGGAGCCCGGGCCGAAACTGGGCTCTTGTCTAACACTTAGAAATGAATTGTCTGAGGAGACACATATGCTGATAAAGCAAGAGAAAGGGCGCCCAAGCAGAGAGCAGGAGGGTAAGGGAACCCAGGAGAACAGCTCAGTCACATGGCTTGCAGTCTCGGGTATTATGGTGATGGAATTAATTTCCAGGTTGTCTTTAGCCAATCATTCTGACTCAAGAGTCCTTACTGGTGGTGCACTGCCTTGTTCAGCCAAGATGAATGCCAGAGAGGATTCTGGGAGATGAATGCCAGAGAGGATTCTGGGAGGTGGTCAGACATGTGGTATCTCATTTTGACCTTTCCTGAACTCTTCCGGTTGGTGAAGGCTTATTAGTCCCGTGTTCCTTACCAGGACCTCCTGTGGTAAAACAACTCATGCAAATGGTTACTATGGTACCTGGCCAGGGTGGGCGGTTTCAATCAGTGTGCTTCCCCTAACAGAAAGGCTGGAGACCATCTTCCGCCTGGACTGGAAAGGGATGGGAAGTGGGGAAGTGACAGGAGGAAGACATGAGGTGGGGCTTAGGGAGGGAAGAAGTGGGCTTGTCCCCCAGGTTTGTTGCCTGAAGGTGGGGACAGAGAACTGGGAGTCACTCACAGAAGTCACAGTCAAGACCAGTGGAGAAGAAGTGGCCTGGGGTAGCAGTACCTTGGTGCTCACGGCATCCTCTCTGGTCTGTGGCCAGGGGGCCAGAGCCTCCTGCCGCTTTGAATGTCTCATATCCACCATCTCTCCTCCGGAGAAATCTGAGTCCAGGGTGGGGAAGGGGGTTGTTTCAACCCAGATTTTGCTCATGGAAATTCATTAACCACCCTGCCTGTTCTTGGAGCTCTTCTCAGCTCATCCCATCTCCCAGCTCCCCTGCTTCCTTGGGCCTGCAGCTGGGAATTCATGCACCCCTCAGGATCCAGGATGCTGCGCTTCTGCCATCCTCACCTCCCAGCAGTGCATGCACACCAAACACACACACACACACACGCACGCACTACTCCCAGGAAGGAAGTAGGGAAGTCTTGTTCAGGCAAATGTCTGAATTTCCATTTCCCAGTGCAGCTCCCAGCCCAGCCACTGTTTAGCTCCTCCTGTTGTCATGTCACTAGTTAATTACATTCTTTACTAAGGTGCAAATGTGTTTTTACAGGGAGACTAAGATGGTGTTAACTAGGAAGGAATTATCAATGTTAAAGACACACTTACCTCTGGTTGCAGGGCTGGGGCTCTTGGCTGGAGGTGGTCCCTGAGGCTGCCCTGAAAACAAAGCTCAGGTATAGCTGCCCTGCCTCCCAAACATCCCCATCCCATGACCCCCTGTCATCCTTGCCCCAAGCACAGCCTCAATTGGAGTCAAATTAGCAACTTGATCCATAAGGAGAAATTGAAGTGTTTGGAAAGTGTCAGGCCAGGCCTTATACCAATGCTGACCACCAAACTCATTTCTTAACATTTTGGTTCATTTCAAATGTTGAGAAACAAAATTAATCCATTTTAATCTAATTATTTAGAAAAGGCAGAGGAACCAGAGATCAATTTGCCAACATCCGTTGGATCACAGAAAAAGCAAGAGAGTTCCAGACCAATATTTGCTTCTGCTTTATTGACTACACCAAAGTCTTTGACTGAGTGGATCACAATAAACTGGAAAATTCTTAAAGAGACGGGAACACCAGACCACCTGACCTGCCTCCTGAGAAACCTGTATGCAGGTCAAAAACCCACAGTTAGAGCCAGACATGGAACAACAGACTGGTTCCAAGTTGGGAAAGGAGTATGTCAAGGCTGTATATTGTCACCCTGATTATTTAACTTATATTCAGAGTACATCATGCGAAATGCCAGGCTGGATGAAGCACAAGCTGGAATCAAGATTGCTGGGAGAAATATCAATAACCTCAGATATGCAGATGATACTACCCTTATGGCAGAAAGTGAAGAGGAACTGAAGAGCCTCTTGATGAAAGTGAAAGAGGAGAGTGAAAAAGCTGGCTTAAAGCTCAACATTCAGAAAACTAAGATCATGGCATCTGGTCCCATCACTTCATGGCAAATAGATGGGGAAACAGTGGTTGACTTTATTTTCTTGGGCTCCAAAATCACCGCAGATGGTGACTGCAGCCATGAAATCAAAAGACCCTTGCTCCTTGGAAGAAAAACAGTGACCAACCTAGACAGCATATTAAAAAGCAGAGACATTACTTTGCTGACAAATGTCCATCTCGTCAAAGTTATGGTTTTCCCAGTAGTCATGTATGGATGTGAGAGTTGGACCATAAAGAAAGCTGAGCGCCTAATAATTGATGCTTTTGAACTGTAGTGTTGGTGAAGACTCTAGAGAGTCCCTTGGACAGCAAGGAGATCCAACCAGTCAATCCTAAAGGAAATAAGTTCTGAATATTCATTGGAAGGACTGATGCTGAAGCTGAAGCTCCAATACTTTGGCCACCTGATGTGAAGAGCTAACTCACTGGAAAAGACCCTGATGCTGGGAAAGATTGAAGGCAGGGGGAGAAGGGGACAAGAGAGGAGGAGATGATTGGATGGCATTACCAACTCAATGGACATGAGTTTGAGCAAGCTGCAGGAGTTAGTGATGGACAGGGAGGCCTGGCATGCTGCAGTCCATGGGGCTGCAAGGAGTCGGATGTGACTGAGCAACTGAACTGAACTGAATCTAATTATGGTCTTCCCTGGTGGCTCAGATGGTAAAGAGTCCTTCTATAATGCAGGAGACCCTGGGTCAGGAGGATCCTCTGGAGGAGGGCATAGCAACCCACTCCAGTATCCTTGCCTGGAAAATTCCATGGACAGAGAAGCCTGGTGAGCTACACTCCATAGGGTTACATGGAAAAGACCCTGATGCTGGGAAAGATTGAGGGCAGGATAAGAAGTGGGCAGCAAAGAATGAGATGGTTGGATGGCATCACTGACTCAACGGACATGAGTTTGAGCAAACTCCGGGAAATGGTGAAGGACAGGGAAGTCTGGCGTGCTGCAGTCCATGGGGTTGCAAAGAGTCGGACATGACTGAGTGACTGAACACCAACAAATCTAATAATAAATAAGTCATGCAGCTGAAGCCCCCTTTAGGTCAAGGCTGTTCTGCACTGCTTTGGGTCCTTTGCCCTCCTGACTCTTCCTTCCTGCTGCCCACCAGTGCCCTCCTCCCACCATCAGTGTTGAGACCCCCAGATGAAGCCTGTCCGCTGGGGAGGCATCTGAAACTCCTCCACACATCGGAGCAGGTGGCAACTGCCACTCTTTCTGAGTCCCCTACAGTTTAAAGCAAGAAGCCAGCTGTGCTTCCCCAGGTTTCACAAATCACTCAGTGACCTGACCACACTTGGGGCAGAGGGGCTGTCTGGTGCCAGGAGACCAGATGGGCAACCACAGGCCATCTCCCGCCGAGACAAGGGCTGGACTCTAACACGGCTCGGTGGGTCTGAACACCCAGAGAGGAGAGGGGCTTGAATGGTCGTGTATCAGGAGGTCTGCAGAGCACACAGTGTATCCTGCACCACCAGCCTGGGAGAATGGGGTACAGAGTGGGGTCTCCTTTATCCCTGCTCTTCTAGCCTTCCCTTCTGAGCACTGCTCTGCCCGTTCTCACAGGTGCCCTGGTTCTGGTCAACAGGAAGGATTGCTGGCCCAGCTGGAAGTGAGGAGAGGACTGAGTGCCCTGAGGGCCCTCCTAGAGGCCGCCGGGATCACCCAACAGTAAGACACGTTCTCCATCCTTTAACACGTGGTTAAACCCTCCAGGCTTCCCTGGTGACTCAGATGGTAAAGAATCTGCCTGCAATGCAGGACACCCAGGTTTGATCCCTGGGTTGGGAAGATCCCCTGGAGAAGGGAATGGCTACCCATTCCAGTATTCTTGCTTGGAGAATCTCATGGATGGAGGAGCCTGATGGGCTACGGACCATGGACTCGCAAAGAATCAGACACAACTGAGTAACTAATACTTAGCAAACCCTCCAGGCAGATTGTCTTTTCTTCTGAAAACCTTGAGAACCAGCCCATAACGTTCAGTTCAGTTCAGTTCAGTAGCTCAGTTGTGTTCTGACTCTTTGCGACCCCATGAATCACAGCATGCCAGGCCTCCCTGTCTATCACCAACTCCTGGAGTTCACTCAAACTCATGTCCATAGAGTCGGTGATGCCATCCAGCCATCTTATTCTCTGTCGTCCCTGTCTCCTCCTGTCCCCAGTCCCTCCCAGCATCAGAGTCTTTCCCAGTGAGTCAACTCTTCGCATCAGCTGGCCAAAGTATTGGAGTTTCAGCTTCAGCATCAGTCCTTCCAATGAACACCCAGGATTGATCTCCTTTAGAATGGACTGGTTGGATCTCCTTGCAGTCCAAGGGACTCTCAAGAGTCTTCTCCAGCACCACAGTTCAAAAGCATCAATTCTTCGGCGATCAGCTTTCTTCACAGTCCAACTCTCACATCCATACATGACCATGGGAAAAACCATAGCCTTGACTAGACGGACCTTTTTTGGCAAAGTAATGTCTCTGCTTTTTAATATGCTGTCTAGGTTGGTCACGTTAGCTGCCACTTACTGCACATGACCTCAGAACACACAACCCTGTATTGTTTCTCCTTGGCTCCTGGAGGATGGGGCGAGAGCTATGCGTTGTCCCTGTGTACCTCTGTTTTACTCTACATATTCCGTGAACAATAAACTCTTATTGCTATGGAGGGATGGGCTGTTGCTCACACCCATGATGGTAATACTTGTCCAGTTCTCTGGAGCCAGCCTTGTCTCCAGGGGTGTTTGTGAAAAACTCAGTTCCTGGACCTCACACCAGAGATCCCAAATTGTGAGTCTAGGTTTAGACTGAGAATCTATACCCTGCCCCCAGTGTTTCTGATGAACACAGAGGAAACTGCATCCAAGATGTGTGTGATGAACTATGAGAACTAGTTTCTTAGAGAGTATAAGCAGAGAAATCTCACTTAATCCTCTTATCAGATAGGGTTTTTAAAATCCCCTTAAGTAACCTGATGATCTCACAGACCTAAGTAGCGGTATAGGCAGGGGTTTAGAAACCCAGTTATCCAAAACAAGTCTTTTTTCTTTCCAGTATGCCATGATAAGGGCTGGATCTGTCATGATGAGATGGGCTCCACCCCCACCACCCCAAATCCACAGGACCCTGCTGGGGTGTTTGTAAGTTTCCCTGATGTGTTAGGGCCACCACGATCTTCTAGTTTCCTAGTCTTCGTGAGCCAATATGTGCTCAGTACTCAGTCACATCAGACTCTTTGTAACCCCATGGACTGTGACCCACCAGGTTCCTCTGTCCATAGGATTTCTCAGGCAAGAATACTGGAGTGGGTTGCCATTTCCTTCTTCAGAGGATCTTCCTGACCCAGGGATCGAATCTGTGTCTCTCGAGTCTCCTGCACTGGCAGGCAGATTCTTTACTACTTCCATCTGGGATCCAGTCTTTTTTTCACTGGAAAAGAGTCTGATGCTGGGAGGGATTGGGGGTGGGAGGAGACGGGGACGACAGAGAATGAGATGGCTGGATGGCATCACCGACTCGATGGACATGTGTTTGAGTGAACTCCGGGAGTTGGTGATGGACAGGGAGGCCTGGTGTGCTGTGATTCATGGGGTCGCAAAGAGTCGGACACGACTGAGCGACTGAACTGAACTGAACTGAATCATTGCCAGATTCCTCACAAAACTTGTTTCCCTCAAGAGAAAAAGAAGGAGAGAGGCAGGTAACTGGAAATGTCATGGATATTGAAGAGGACACACACACTCACACTGACCACTGAACCATCTTGCCAAGGGACCACCAGTCTGTTCTGTTCTGGGACTCAATACGGTTGACACTGTTGCTTGGGTGGGTGCAGTCGGCAAGGACAATTTTTGCAGCTAATGCTGGAAGTGTGGCAATCAGGGAGCCGCCAGCTGTCTCACTTAAATTCTTAGCTCTCTCGCTCTCTTTTTTTAAAATCATTTTGCTTACATAATCCACCCCCTTTTTATTTTCTAATTCTCTCCTTGCAAAGCTGGCACCAGAGGGGAAGGGCTGGGGTGGAGGGGGTAGCAATTACACATCAGTTTGGGGAGCATTTACATTTTGCAATTACAATTTAAAAATAAGCCTCGTTAATGATCTCCACGTGTCAACGACAACCCCTAACTGACATACATACTCTCGTGGGCCTGCCTCCTTCTGAAGTCAGAGGCTCCGTGGGGGTGGAGGTGCCTAGGGAGACGTGGGAGAGCCGAACAGCATCTGGGGGTGGGGGCTGGGGCAATGAGGTGCCCCGGCGGGTGGAGCAGGGCAGGTGTGGAGCTGAGCACCAAAAGCCAAGGGTCCAGGCTTCCAGCTTCTCTTGTCCACTCTGTGTTCATGCTCCATCCCAGTGCATCTCCTTCCACGGCCGACATAGCAGGCTCTGTCAGGGCAGACGTCTCAGAAGCAATGTCAGGGCTCGGGGCTGGGAGAAAGGGAACCCCAACTCCTGTTCTCCTCCGAGGTGGGAATTTTCAGGGTCCCACTGGGCCAGTGAATCCTAGTCCCCCAGAGCCAGCCGTTGTGCCTGGGTGTTCATGGATTGGGCAGAGGGCCTGAGTCCATACATAGGATTCGGGAAGTGAGAAGAGTTAGTTTATCCCAGTTTGGGAAAGACACTCTTCCTAGCAATGAGTGACCGCACATTGATTGATGCCCTCTGATTCCTTGAGCAGGGACTTTGGAACAAAGCAGCCCAGCTTCAGATTCCAGCTCTGCCATTTGCTGGCTGCGGAATTCAGGGCAAGTTACATGACTTAGGTTTTCTAACAGTCACTGTCTTGATGGACTGGGACAACCGCATTTACTTTGCAGGGCTTGTGTGAGGATGAAATGCCAGAACTACTGTAGGGCATCTCATGCACATCTTGCACGCGATGGATGCTCCCAGACCCTCCCCAGCATGTCCCCTCCTGCCCACATAGAAGCTGCGTCTTTCCAGCTTCTGTGGACACTAAGGAAGTGTGATCCTGTCTGATTTTGCCCTGGTCTTCCCCAAAGTCAAGCCACCTGCTCCATGAACAGCTCTTGAAGTGGATCCCAGCCCCACACACCGCACCCCCCACCATCTCCCTATGGGCTCCTCTGCAGGGCGCTGGCATCAGGCCCCTGCTCCAGCTTCAGCATCTCTTGGCTTCTTTCCTGCCTCTGGTTGGTAACAAGCCCAACTCCCCCTCTTCTGGGCACTAATTCAATACACTGACCTTCCATCACGCCCCACGTATGTTCTTTATCTGTGAATGTGAAACGCGGACGGGAGCTCTGTGAGATGCCTTTTAGCCTCGGCGTTTGTAATTCTCAGATTTCCCTTCCCCACTTGGTTTCCCCCTGGCCAGTTACTTGTGCGTGAAGCTTTCATCTCCTGGGCAGCTTCATCCAGGTCCATCTTTGAACTTACAACTTGTAGTCAAGAACTTGCATTTGTGACTTGAAACATACATAAAACACCTCTCCCCTATCATAAAAAGAGATCTGCATCTTGCAAAGTTCTGAGCGAGGGAGATGTTCCAGAAGCAGAAACTGGTGAGGCAGAGCAGAGGAACAGAGAGGGGCTGCAGAGGGAGGGTTCCTTGAGGACACTTATTGCATCTTATCAGTTTGGGTGTTTAACTGAACACAGTGAGATTTAAGTTTCAAATGCTGTTCTAAAAACTTGCTTTAAACTAGGCTATATAATGGAGAGTTTTCCAGGTCAAGATAAATCGATCTAGTCTATTGTTTTTGATTGCTGCGTAGTATTCTAAAAATCCTTCCTTCTTTCCCTCACCTCTACCCTCTAGTCCACCATCCAGTCAACCCCAAGAAACAGTTTCTGATTTAGCTGATTTTGTGGCCACTGGCAACCCACTCCAGTATCCTTGCCTGGAAAATCTCACGGACAGAAGAGCCTGGTGGGCTGCAGTCCATGGGGCCGCAAAGAGTCGGGCACGACTGAGCGACTAACACTATTGGACTTCCCAGGTGGCTCCATGGTAAAGAATCCACCTGCAATGCAGGAGACACAGGGTCAGTCCCTGGGTCGGGAAGATCCCCTAGAGGAAGAAATGACAACGCACTCCAGTTATTCTTGCTTGGAGAATCCCATGGACAGAGGAGCCTGGCTGGCTACAGTCATAAGGTCACAAAGAGTCACATAACTGAGCACGTACACACGTGGTTGCTTATTATGTCATACAATATGTGTCAGTCTCTCTCTTTTTTAAGATATTTTATTTATTTATTTGGCCTCTCTGGGGAGCATGGGAATCTTAGTTCCCCGACCAGGGATTGGACACGTACCTCCTACAGTGGAAACTTGGGAGTCTTATCCACTGAACCACCAGGAAATTCCCTCAGTCCCCCTTTTTAATGTATGTATTTATTTATGAATGATCTGCTGTGGAAGTTGGGGGAACAAGCACACATTCTTCTCCTTCCAATTTATATTAGTTTGATCAAACTATATTTGATATTATCTATTTTTAGTCAATAGTTATAATACAGAACATATATATTACAGAGTGCATAGTGTTATACTATTTAGTATAATTTTTGTGCTATCTTTATAAGATTTAGAAGATTTTTATTCTGTTAAATAGCTGTGGGTCCCTCCGCGTGTTGACTATAGGTTGGTAGTGAAGTGAAAGTCGCTCAGTCGTGTCCGACTCTTAGTGACTCTATGGACTATATAGTCCATGGAATTCTCCAGGCCAGAATACTGGAGTGGGAAGCCTTTCCCTTCTCCACGGGATCTGCCCAACTCTGAGAGCAAACCCAGGTCTCCTGCATTGCGGGCGGATTCTTTACAAGCTGAGCCACAAGGGAAGCCCAAGAATATTGGAGTGGGTAACCTTTCCCTTCTCCAGGGGATCTTCCCAACCCAGGAATAGAACCAGGGTCTCCTGCGTTGCAGGCAGATTCTTTATCAACCGAGCTATCAGGGAAACCCCAAAGTGAAAGTGAAAGTCGCTCAGTTGTGTTGTCTCTTTGCGACCCCATGGACTATACAGTCCATTGAATTTTCCAGGCCTTGTCTATAGGATGATAACAAGGTGGAAATGTTATTCAGCCACTGAACTTACTCTTGGGATTTGACCCCAGGAAAAGGAATGGAATCCTGTCTTCACCACTTGGCCACTGCCTAGATTCTCCTGAGCCCCCAGTGAGGTTGTCGCCCACCCCTCAGTCCTTCCAGCTGCCTTCCTCCCGTTGGGCTGCAGGTCTGTTTTGTTTTCCATTGTCTTCTTCCTCCAGCCTCCTTGTTTTTTGAAATATCACCTCTAGTTATTTTTATATTGATGGGAGGGGAGTAAATTGAGTCTTCATGTATCCCAAACAGACTTGATCTTCTCTTTGAACCTGACTGACAGAACTCAGAGCAACGTTCCACACCATTTTTTCATAGATCCTGAAGGTGCTGCTTCACTATCTTATTTCCAGTCTGGCAGTGAGAATCCACTTTTAGTTTCTTTTCTTTTTAAAGTTCTGAATTTCCACCACTGTGTGCTGAGGCTTGAGATTTGGTTTGCTCCTTTTTTATTTCTCTTACTCAGCCCTCGGGATCCCTTGAAATCTGAAGTCATCTATCTTGCTTCATTTCATATCTTTATTTATTCCACTCATCTCTGTTTTCTCCTTCTGGGATGTCCAAGGCCCTTTGCAGAGCCTGGCACATAGCAGGTGCTTAGTAAATGACTGTTGGTTTCCAGGTAGGACCCCCACTCAGCTTGTCTGTGGCCTCGGACAGGATCTCTGGATCGCTCTCTCCTCTGTACCTCTCCTCTAGGCAGCAGTCAGACCCACCACAGCTCTGCAAGCCCTCCGGCAAACTGCTCTGAACTGTCTGCTTTGGAGCCTTGCGTCCAACACTGCCCCTGGCCTTGAGGAAGAAGCTAAGGGTAAGGAGTGAGGACAACGCTCAGCTCAAGCTAGGGCAGCCATAGTGGCCAGCCTCCAGCGACAGACATGTCTCTGAAACCTCAGATCTCATCAGCATCCCCTGAACATTGATCCTGTTGGGGACCTCTCTCCTTGACCTTCCTGATCATTTTTACATCGGGCCTCCTTCTCTCTTCATCTCCCTCTGCCCATGCCCCCCACTCCCCAGACTATCTCAGCTCACGAGCATACATAGCTCCTGCTCGTGAAATAATCCCTGACCAGGGCAAGGGCCTCATTAGGTGAGATCCTTTTTTACACTTTTATGAATTCCAGAACAAAGAAACAGCAGACTTCTCTTCCCAGGGCTGCAGAGCAGATGCTCTGACCTGAGATAGCCAGGCCCTAAAAAGGAGATCAGAGAGGCTTGTGGATACTGGGGATGTTCCCCAGCCTGAGGCCACCTGTGCCCTTGGGGAGCCATCATGGCTGAGAATTCTCACTTTTTCCTCCTCCCTTCCCCAGCGATGGGCTCTGGGAGCAGACCCCTCACACTCCTCTCTCCTGTCCTGCCCAGGCCACTCTGCTCTGGATAAAATCTCTACACTGGGAATTGACATGCTTCACTCCTTCTCCCTGAACGGGCCAGACCCTGGAACACCCAGATCAACAAGCGCTCAGATCCCAAAAGGTCATTATCTGTTCTAATCGAAGTATCCTAATTGGTCCCCCAGGTCCAGAGTCCACTGTGTGAATTTGTCTCCACCTCCCCGCCTCCCCGCCCTGACCTTGCCCTCCATGGGGTCTGTCTTAACTGGCACAAGTAGAAGCACAACTTGAACTTCAAGTCCACAAAATTTCTCTGATGAAGGCAGGATTTCTTTCCACCGAGACCACAATGATAGGGAATTAGTCGTCACTGCGAAGGGCAGCATTTGAGGCAAGTTATAATTTTCGGACAAGCGGCTAGCATTCAAAGACACCCGCTGCTAATATGAAACACTTCTTGGTTGAGTGCGGTAGAAAGGGCCAGCGTATGACTCAAGTTTTCCCTGTTAGAAACCCGAGAACTACTGACCCTTTTTCAAAGCTGGAGGTTGAAGGAATGGAGCTTGGCAGGGGCCAGGGGGATGCAGAACAGAGCTCTAGCCCCCTGCACTTTTGTTTAATTGCTTCCTGCTTTGGAGACTGTGGGTAATAATCCCGTTGCTGGACAGCAAAGATGTCTTTGCTGGTCACCCCTTCAGAAGCTGCCTGAAACCTCTCTGGGCTGAGAGAAGAAGGGGGCAGGCAGTTCTGAAAGGAAGGTTTGCGGGAAGGGGCTTTTGCAGGGGGATAAAGTTAGGACTCAGGGAGCTATGTCAAGGGATGCTCCCTGAGCATGGGGTGCCCCTAACCTGAATAAAAGCCAGTCCTGTTCCATCAGACAGGCTTTCCGCAGATAGAGCCAGGTGCCTCTTAGCCTGTGAGTCACGGCATATTTCCCTCCAGAACAGGGACTTCTTTGCAGCTGTGGGTGGTCCTTGGAAAACCATGGGTAGGGCAGAGAAAGAAGGCCAAGCAGAGACACTTCACAGGGAGCAAGTAGACTGCAGGCCCCCTCCCTCCCCACCCCACCCCACCTGGGCCGCAACACAGAAGGGAGATATCGCCGGCATCCCAGCTGACGTGAGTCAGAACCTGGCCCCGAGCTGCCTGCGTGGTAAGGGATCAGGGCACAGGCAGCCCCTGCCCCCGCCTGGCACCAGCGCCCAGGGTTCTGAGCCCATGGCTGAGACACGTGATCGCCTGTTACATGCAGTCTTCAACCATGTATTCCGTCATTTCATAGTCGTTCTCAAATCTTGTTCTTTCCCTCCATAATTGAAGCCACAGTCTGGTGAGTCCCCAAGGGAGGCTCACACCTGCCTTTCTCAGCACTCATGAAAGCATATCTGTCTTGGTTGCATCGTGTTTGTGAGACCCCGACTTCTCATGGCTGTTAGCAGCATTTTGTTTCCTGTCTTCCACTCATTTTTATACAATAATAACAGCAAATGCAATACAGTGTTTAAATGAATTTGCACACACCCTGCTGTCCAGAGAAGACAGGACTGACGGAAATGAACAGTTGTTGTTTAAGAGGCCTCACCATCCACAGGCATAAAGTATGTGCCTGTTAGTGAGGTGCAAAAGCCCAAATTTGGCAGACGGGTGACATTTAGGTGTGTCGATACGATGTGACCCTTTGACATTCAGGGCACGTGGAAGTGAGGGACCGCCTGTGTTGGGTGTCCTGACTCGAGATGGTAGTTTCTGCACAGTCAGCTTTATCTTTCTTCTGTTCCATTTCCAGGGCTCCACTGGTGTTCCCCGCCTCCATCCCAGACTTCTAGGTTAAACGTTCAGACTCTGAAATCAGGCCTCGTGTCACATGTGAAAACTCTCTCCACCACTCCAAACCTCAGTGTTCACATCCTTGAAAGGGGACAACTATCACACCTGTACCTTATGGTTGCTGGGAAAAATAAAATAGGGTTTTCTGTGACAGTAGCTTAACATAATGCCTGGTGCATGGCAAGGGCTCAGTGAGTCAATGTTGTTAATAATTCTGGATTATCATCTCACTCCAGGGCAAACTGGCTCCAGGGAAACAAACTCATTCTCACTAAGGTGTAAATGACTGCTGGGACTTAAAGATTTATCCTTTCTTTAAGTCCTAGTATCTAGTATCCTTAGATTTATTGGTCTGTTTGACATTTCAACAATAAACCAAAGGAAGTTTTATGTCTATCCAGGCTCTGTAAGGAGGTTGTTATTGTTATTTAGTCACTCAGTTGTATCCAGTTCTTTTTCCACCCCATTAACTATAGCCTGCCAGGCTTCTCTGTCCTTGGGATTTCCCAGGCAGGAATTCTGGAGTTGTTGCCATTCTCTTCTCCAAGGGATATCTTCCTGACCCAGGAATCGAACCCGTATCTCCTGCATTGGCAGGCGTATTCTTTACCACTAAGCCATCTGGGAAGCCCTCCATAAGGAGGCAGACCTTGTAAAATCACATTGCACAGATCTTTTTCCCCAAAAGGAAAAGCAAGGCAAGGCCATGATCTTGTCTGCTGTGGACATAGAAGTCAGTGGGCAAGATGAGACCTAACTGGGAAGTAGGCTTTCCAGGACATAGAAACATATGTAGTGCTAAATCATGCTACATGCCTGAGGGCAGGGCTCCCACTGAGAGGATGGTCCTGGAGTAGAACGTGAAGAGAGGCTTCATGGAAGAGAAGGCTTTGAGCAAAGTTTTGATGCAGGCAGAGGTGTGGTCGTGTAACACAGAGGACCTTGCCAGCAGAGAAAGCATTTCTTGGGAGGTAGACGGGGCTTGTCTGCTAGCTGGGGCTTGGATGCCGAGACCCAGGGATGACTGCCCGGCATCACCCCCTTTCACATGGAGGATGCCATCCTCCCTTCCTTTATCACCCAGGGCTGCCTTTCTGACAGATCAGGAACACGGAGCCAATGTACCTGCTCTAGTTCCAAACAGCCGTGAGGACCAAGGCACCCGGCAGGTGCCCTTTCCTCCCACAAGCTGACCACATTGCTGTGGACTCTACCTGGTCCCCTGTCTTTTCTCATGGGCTCACCGAGGGCCCAGAGTGAGGACAGCTATGGGCTGAGTCAGGAAATATCGGGGATGAGTGGCTTTTCAATGATAAACTGAGCCCAAAGGACTACTTGCTTTCATAGCCCCGATTCTTGACCCCTTTTTTTCCCTCTGGAGGCAGTTTTTAAAAATGAAACCAGATATCATCCAGCCAGATAATGTGGTGCAGTACTTCTCAGAGAGAAAGGGGGCCTGGCTGACCCTCTTAGCATCCTCTGCTTCCAGGAGAATCTGAGAGCATCTCAGGTGCCATGCCTGATAGGTGCCTGGGTCCCTTAGTTCTGGGAACTCCCCCAACCAGACCCCTCCCTGCACCCCCATTCCAGCCCCTCACTTCTATTCTTCTTCCTGGCTCCCAGGGAGGGCCGGCCTCCCGGGTGACTGCCTCCGAGAAGGCAGTTGACTGATAGGAGGAAGCAGGCAGGTAGGACAGCAGAAACTCTCCTTCCATCTGAGCTGTTTGTCTCTGCTGAGTTGCAAGCCTCAGGGGCCCAGCCCGTGTTGTTTTCTCAGCTCAGTTCCCGAGCAGCGGCTGCTGTCAGCTCTCGACAAATAATAATAAACCTGGGATTCAGGTTTGTCGAGGGGGATTTCAGTCCCTGGGTTCATTTTTAGATTTGTTTCTCTCTATGTATGTGTGCAGACAAGGAGCATGTGATGGGGTCCTGGGGGAGCTGGCCAGGGCTCCCAGCTGCCCTGGCAATCCACCCCGGCTGCTCCCACGGAAGAGCTGCAGGGCCCTCCTCTGCCCCAGACCCCTAGGACTGCCTGCACGTTTGAGACAAGAAAAATAACTGAATGAAAGGCCTCGGGCTCTCTCCTGTCTCCGTTCCTCCCCACCTCTCCCACTCATGCTGTTTGGATAGAGATGAAGAGGGCTGGAGATGAAAAAGAGAGGGTAGACTCCCATCTCTAGGCTCGAGAGTTGCCCAAGGGATGGGCGGGAACCTGGTCACAGGCCTGGGGAGAGGCTTCCGTGCCTGGAACCAGCGGTGGCCTCCTCTGACCCCCTTTCCTGGGATGCAGAGACAGGGCAGGAGAGAAAGAGCAACCATGTTCTAAGTCGAGCATCACTGGCAAAAGCAGGACTCAGCTGTGGGTGAAATTTAGGGCCAGACCAATGGGGCCTCTGGGGCAGAGCAGCACTTGCTTGAAGGCAGATTGGAGGTGACCCTTGGAGGTCATTGCTGCCATCCTCCTGCCTTCCAGCAGGACAAAGTACATACCACTTCTCTGTAAGAAGAATGCAGGGCTGTGCTTACCCTTATAGCTAGCATGCTTCCCCCCCACCTTCTGCTTTTTTGTTTTATTTTGTTTAAAGTAACCAAAGGGGGAAAAAATCACCAAGTTGTGAAGTACTTAAAGAGGAGATGAGAATCTTCATCAAAATGCTAAAAGCTGGAGGGGGAGAGTAATGTGAAGACTCTCGCCTGCTATTTATGGGATTGATTCTCAGATCAAGAAGAAGCAAGCAGTTGGATGAAAGGAATTATTGTTAAGCTCCTCGGTAGGAAGATCTAATGGACAATTGCCGCTATCAGGGGGAATTAAATTGCTGTTTCAGTTTGTAAAATATATCAGCGGCTTTTTGAAGCCAGAAAAGGTGTGACAGCCAAGGCAGGGAGAAAAGCGGGGGACTGTCACTTCCTGGTCCCTGTGTGCGAAGCAGGAGTGAACAGGAGAGATGCTGGGGCCACAGTAAAGGCTGCTCTCCAAACTCTGACCCTGGTCCATTTTTTTTTAAACCGAGTTGAACAGTAAAGGGAACTGGGTGCCTAAAGGAAAGAAAGCTACAGCCCTAACTCTGGGTACTGAGGTGCCAGGAGCCCCCGTGAGTGAGAGGCAGTGGGGCAGAATGGGTCTCCTCCCCTGGAAACCCGATCAGGGGTGAGGAGAGCCACTGACCTAGGTCAGAGATTCCCAGCAGCCCTGCAACGCCCAGGGAATGTCACAAGCCCCGCCAACACCCCCCTTACCCCAGCACACACACACGACACTGGGCACAGAGGGGTCCAGAGTGGATTATAAGCCCCTTCCTCCCAGAACTGGGTCTCGCAGCAAGCTGTAGCCAATCCCCAGACCGGGGTCCCTGAGCACAGAAATGACTCCTGGACCCAGCCCCAGAGGAGACGTATTGTTATTCCAGCACAAAGAGTGAAATGGCCTTGGAGTGGGGAGAGAGGAGGAGGGGGAGGCTCCTGGAGGGAGGACCACAGGCCACGGAGAGGACTTCGCTGCTGGGACGGTCCACAGATGGTTCTGACCTCTTGCAGAGACCAAAGGGAGGTTACGGGCTGAAGGAGGAGAGAGGGAGATTTCCCATCTTCCAAGGAGACTGAAACTGGCCGGGCTGGTCAAACTCAGGCTGGACCCACTGGCTCCTCTGTTCCTTGGAAACCAGCATCGTCACAAGAGGTCATGACCTGGCTCCACCTCCCAAGCAGGCTGCCCAGAAAGGTGGCGAAGGGCAGTCAGAGCAGAGGGCTGTGGGTGACCACGGGGGGCCGGAGCTGCCTGCTGTCTTGGTTTTCACCTCTGCTGCTTCTCACGTCAGTAGAGAATCATTCCCCACTGAGAGTTCCAAGCAGGAACCAGAGGGGCGCCAGGGAGGTGGCCCTTCTGGCTGAGACGTTTTGCCAGGACATGGGCTCTGTGCTGGCAGCAGTGACCCCCTGGGACCCAGGTGATGGGGGAGGTGTGACCTCTCAGCCAGCCTTCAGCTCAGTGAGTGAGCCTGGGGAGTATGATCCTGAATGCGAATCCTAATCCTTCCTCCACTGTAAACACCATTACTCTTCCGGCTCCCACGCTGATCCTGGCCTCATTACATTGAGAGGATTCTATCTGCCCCTAGGACTGCAAAGTCAGAAAGATGGTGCGGGGGTGGGAAGCAACAGTCACTAGGCCACAGCATTCCTGTCACCCCAGGCCCTGAAGTTCCGCCCGGCTCCTGAGCACCTAGGGTGAACAGGCAAGCCCAGATCCAGCGCTTGCTGTGCTGGTCGGGGGCAGCTCCTGGGGGCTGGCCCTTTCCCATTCTACAGGGACCCTTCACCTCTCCCTCGCTCTGAAACACCTCCACCAGACCTGCTTACACTTCGAAGCTTCCCTCCCATGGGTGCATCATTTCTCTCACCCCCGTCCTTCCCACCATCTATCCCCACACTGGCCTAAGCCTTGTCACCCCGGTGCTGACTCCAAGCACCAAGGATCGGGGACCAACCAGTTCCTCTAGCCACTCAGCTTTCCACTTGCGGTCTCTAACCTTTACTGGGTTTTGCGAAAGAGACGTGTGTGTGTGTGTGTGGTTTTGCGAAAGAGACGTGTGTGTTTGTGTGTGTGTGTGTGTGCACGCATGCTTGCGTTTCTTTAGATAAATCCACAGAGTCACATGAAATCAGTGACAGGTTGACACCGTTATTTCAAGATTCATCGCTCCGAGTTGCCAGCATAGGAGACGTAGCCAACTCCTTCCCACCACCAACACATTTTTTTTCCCCCAGGCATAATTTATAGCAGCGGGGTGAATTTGTTTCCAAAAGATGAATATCACACTATCAGCAACAGCTGCCTCTCATTTTTATTTGTTTTTAAATTTGACTCAAAGTCCAATTCTCTGTACACATCCGAAGCTGTAAATCCTAAGCCGACTGATTACATGATTTAGTAAACAGGTTATATTATATAATGCAATTAAAGCGGGGGCTCCGCGGCGCCACCTACAGGCCGCTTCTGGGAAGGGAGCTGGGCCGGAGACTCCTTTTGGACCAGGCTCTCCGCGGAAGGAAAATAAAGGGAACTGCCTAGGGTTGAGCCAGCCAGGTTACTAATGCAGACTTTCGGGCCCTCCTGCTGAGTTCACTGTGTTATTTCAGCCTCCTGCAAATCTGTCTAGACGTCAGAACCCTGGCCTGGGCAGCTGCTCAGAGGGGCGGGCCTGGGGTTGGGGGAGGAGGCGGGAGCCACCTGGGGGCCCCTGGGCTGGGGGCGTGGAGGAGGCTTCCTGCCTCTCTTGGACTCTGGGGCCCCTTGCTTCACTCTCAAACGAGGGAGGCTTTAGAACGAAGCTACCAGCTTCAACTGTTTCCGTTCTATTCAGCAGAGCTTGTGTGGTGTGCTAACCCTGGGCAAAGGCTTTGGGAACATTCTAGTGAATTCCCTCGTTTTGCAGACCGAGAGGGAAAGGGACTCCTACAGTCACAGAGCGGTGGCAGAGCTGGGTGTGGAACCCAGACTTTTCTGACCCCCTGCTCAGCCTCCATCTGATCATTAGGGATTTACAGGTGAGGAAATGGAGGCCCAGACTTCCACAGCCTCTTCTTGGAGCAGGGAAAGGAAAATGATAAAATACTACTAGTGTGTGGGGTGACAGAATAGGAGGGCTCCTGGGCCAGGGGGCGCCTCAGTGCTGCCTCTGATTCCCTGATGTGGATGGAGAGGAGGGAGGGAAGATGGGCATGGGGAGGTGGGGAGGGTGATGGGGCGAATGGGGGTGGGTTGGGGAGGAAAGGGGGGAGGGGGGAGGAAAGGGGGCAGGCCCAGGGCCAGAGCTCCCTCCCACCCCTCCCCACCCTTCTTCAGGCCCTGGGCTTTCAAAGATCCTAGCTTCTGCAAAGAGGTTCTGTAAGACAGAGCAATATTACTGAAAAGCTCTCCAAAAGAGGAGACTTACTTCCCAGGGCTAATACAGAACCCTTCCCCTGGTCCAGGGGGTTTAGGGGAAGGGAGGGAAGAAGGGTAGGTGCCCCAGAGGGTGGAAACATCTCCCCACCCTGTCCTGTGCCAGCCACTCACCCAGCCTCCAGTTGGGGTGGGGACAGTGAGGAGCCACAGGGAAGCTGGTCCCTTTGTCCCCTCTCCCACCTCAGACCCTCCAGGGGAGGGTCAGCCGGGGTCAGGGAGCTTGCTCCTGATGCTGTGGGGCTGGCTGGCCAGAGCGTTCCCAATTAGACTTAGTTTCTCATCCTTAAGGCCCTGAGCCCCCAACCGAAGCACCCCAGCCCAATTACTGCTGGGCAGCGTTAACCCCTTGGTGCCCCAGGCCGTTAATGGAATGTTAATTGGTCTAATGGGTTTCTTGTCAACAAGTCCTAATGAGCTCCTTCCTAACAAGCTTGGATCTTTTTTCTCAGTCTGTTTGTCAACAAGCTGGAGTTTGGGCTCCAGTCGAGCCTCACCTTGTGGGACTGGGGAGCTGGAGCTGAGGAGGCAGAGGGAGTGAGTGCTCCCGGGTTGCTCCTCCCTAATTCCTAAGGGATGTCCTTCACGTCCCTCAGCCACCCCCAATCTGTGCACGCAGCCTCCCTCGGCCCCTGAGCTCTGTAAAATGGCAGTTTTAGCTCCTTCGGATGATAATATCAGTGACAAATGATTTCTTCCTGGATATCACTGTGGGGTTGAGTGTTGCATTAGGATTCTTTTTTTTTCCTTCCTAGCTGCCCCTTAATAAAGGTGCTCAGCATTGAAAACAATCCTGTGACGTGGGAAATTTCTCGGTGGTAAACTGTTCCTCGTGTGTCCTCCATTTGCAGTCTTGGCTGTGTCCCTCCAGAGCCCTGGTGTCCGGTGACAGGGGGCTGGGACCTCTGGACAGGGCGAAGCAGCCTCCCAGCGGCTGGCCACAAACAAATACTCCGAGGCCCCCACGCCCTCCAGCCTCCCAAACAAAGCGCTGGAAAGGCAGGGTTCCCCAAAGGTCTTGGCGCCCAGTGATGGCTCACGGAGTTCCCCCACACCCCCACTGTGGAGCCTCGGCCAAGAGAAGTCAGACCCCCACATTCCTCTCCAGGATGCTCCCCCGTGGACCCTCTGCACCCCAAGTCCAGCTGGTGGAAAGAAGGAGCACCTGTTGGGTGAAGAAAAGCAAGAGCTTCCGATGTGATGGTGGGCTCCCCGTCCCCCCGGAGTCAGGTTACCAGAGGCTCTTGCTTGAGCATGTGGGGAAGGAAATTTAAGCCCATGATGAAAAGGCCTTCTGTTTTTTGCAGGAGAAGCCCCCAGAGGGCAGTAGGGCAGTGGCCTAGTGGCCTGTGGTGACCCCAGAGAGAAGGAGAGGAGGGGCAGAGGCCATCTGGGTCCTCAGAAAATTGTTCCCGTGGCCTCTAGACCCTGCTCCATAGCCCAGCAGGCTCCAGATGGAAAAATCTCCTCTCAGCCTGGATGGTGCTGGTTTCTGGGTGCAGACTACTCTTGTGTGTGCGTGTGTGAGTCGCTCAGCTATGTCCGACTCCGTGCAATCCCAGGGACTGTAGCCCGCCAGGCTCCTCTGTCCGTGGACTTCTCCAGGCAAGAATACCGGAATGAATTGCCATTCCCTTCTCCAGGAGATCTTCCTGACCCAGGGATCGAAACTACATTGCAGGCAGATTCTTTACCATCTGAGCCACCAGGGAAGCCCTAGACTACTCTTGCCATCTCTCTTTAACCCCCAGGTAGGGCAGCTCACCAGCTGCTGCAAACATTTCTAAAGTGACCCTTCTTCCCATGCATTGGACAGTGAACAGAAGAATGCAAACTGCAGAGTCCTCTTTGTGGCCTCAGTCTTCCTCCTTTTGAGCTTCTTGTGCTTTGCTTTCGCGATGGCTTTCTCATCTGTGGAATAAGGTATATATGACTCTCGAGAGTCCCTTGCACTGCAAGGAGATCCAACCAGTCCATTCTAGAGGAGATCGATCCTGGGTGTTCATTGGAAGGACTGATGCTAAAACTGAAACTCCAGTACTTTGGCCACCTCATGTGAAGAGTTGACTCACTGGAAAAGACTCTGATGCTGGGAGGGATTGGGGGTGGGAGGAGACGAGGACGACAGAGAATGAGATGGCTGGATGGCATCACCGACTCGATGGACATGAGTTTGAGTGAACTCCGGGAGTTGGTGATGGACAGGGAAGCCTGGCGTGCTGTGGTTCATGGGGTCGCCAAGAGTCGGACACGACTGAGCGACTGAACTGAACTGAACTGACTGATATATATATATATACCCAAGGTGGAAGGGAACTGTGAGCGTACTCAGTCAAGTGCACCCCACCAGGCTCCGCTGCCCATCCTGGAGTGGGTTAGCCATTTCCTCCTCCAGGGGATCTTCCTGACCCAGGGATCAAACCCATGTCTCCTGCACTGGCAAGCAGATTCTTTACCACTGAGTCACCTGGGAAGCCCAGGAGGGAACTAGTTACCCCCAAAAGGGGAGGAAAACTCTGCTGCCAAACTCTGCCCCCAGGCTCCCCCTTCTGGAGGCTTCTGGCCCTACAGACCCGCAGACGTTTGCTTTTTCTGGGCAAGGAGCATTTAAGATTGGTGCTCCCCAGAAGCGATCCTGCCTTCAGGACCCGTACAACCTATCCAAAATTACCCCATCTGCCAGAGTTCCCAGAAAAGCTGAACCTAACACACCCTTGAAATGCCCATATTTCTTTTATTCCCTCCAGGTTTTCCAAAAAAGAGAGATTCCGTGCCCCTTTTAATATCTCAGAAATCTTCATTCTTCCGGTTCTTTCTGATGTCTCAAGGAGTGTATATCCTATGCCCTGTCCCCCAACCCTCTTCACGCCGCTCTCACCTTTCTGGGATGTTTTTCACCTTCTGGACAAGACCCAGCCATGAAAAAGGCATTGGTTTCTCTGCCTGCAGTTAAGCTCCACTGAGGGCTTCCTTCCAAGCCTCTTTGCAGAAGTAGAGCCTGGGTCTCAGTACCTAGTGCATGTGAGATGGGGTGATCCTGGGTGCTTTGGCTGCAAAGACGACCTGGCGGTCCATCTCAGAAGTGAGGCCAGGGTGGATGGGGTACAAGTTCAGTGAGGCCAAGAGGCGTTCCCTGCAGTCTCGGGTTTTCAGCACAGGAAGTCATCCTTCCCCCTGTCTTCTCCACAGGAACCTCGATTCACTGCACTGTCACCTCCCTCCCTGGGGAGAACGCCTTGCCTCTTTTCATCTGTCCCCTCACCCCCAGCAACAGGTCTTTGCATGTAGTTGACTCTTGATAAACCTCTGCTGAATGAACTAAGATCATGGCATCCAGTCCCATCACTTCATGGCAAGTAGATGGGGAAACAGTGGAAACAGTGGCTGACTTTATTTTTCTGGGCTCCAAAATCACTGCAGATGGTGATGGCAGCCATGAAGTTAAAAGATGCTTACTCCTTGGAAAGAAAGTTATGACCAACCTAGACAGCATATTAAAAAGCAAAGACATTACTCTGTCAACAAAGGTCTGTCTAGTCAAGGCTATGTTTTTCCAGTGTTTTTCATGTATGGATGTGAGAGTTGGACTGTAAAGAAAGCTGAGCGCCGAAGAATTGATGCTTTTGAACTGGGTGTTGGAGAAGACTCTTGAGAGTCCCTTGGACTGCAAGGAGATCCAACCAGTCCATCCTAAAGGAGATCAATCCTGGGTGTTCATTGGTAGGACTGATGTTGAAGCTGAAACTCCAATACTTTGGCCACCTGATGCCAAGAGCTGACTCATTTTGAAAAGACCCTGATGCTGGGAAAGATTGAGGGCAGGAGGAGAAGGGGATGACAGAGGACGAGATGGTTGAATGGCATCACTGACTCAGTGGACATGGGTTTGGGTGGACTCCGGGAGTTGATGATGGTCAGGAAGGCCTGGCGTCCTGTGGTTCATGGGGTCACAAAGAGTTGGACACGACTGAGCAACTGAACTGAACTGAACTGGATGAATGCCTGGATTTCCAGGGCTTTCACATCTGAACTTCGGGTTAAAGCACACCTGGTGGTTTGGAGACTTGGGTCAGCCAAAGCTGATCTTTCCTCCTCTTTTTGAAAAATAACACAGCAACACACACACACGCACGGACACTCCATATAGGGTCCTGGAGACCCTCCCTTTGACTCCCTCCAATTCCCACAGAATTCAGAGATGAAAACATTTTGGAAGGCCTTGCAGGGGGGGTGTTGGGAGGACATCAGGGAGGAAGAGGATGGAACCCTGAGGTCCCCAGGGAGAGGAAGGAAGGGGAGGGAGGGTCTGACTGTCATGCTCGCCAAGATCGCCTGCTCCTGAGCGCCCTCCACCAAGGAGGAGGCCAGGCCCTGCACTCGCAGACCTTCTCAGGAGTCCCCGCATCCCTCAATGGACAGACCTGTATCGGGCAATGAGCCGTGGTTTCCAGCTCTAAATATTTCAGGGCCTCTCCTGCAACTGAACAGCTCTCTGAGCATTCTGTTTCCTTGGGTGGTACAGCCAGGCTGTCTCCTCTTACGGCACCACTCGGTGATTCAAGAAGAGACCTTGAGGCCAATGGGGGCAGCTCGCTTTTGGGGGATGGGATGGGAGGGCTGGTAGAGGAGAGCAGTCCCCACCTAGAGATCTTGGTTCCACCCTACTTCCCAAGCACCACCCCCTCCCTGAAACACACACACACACACACACATGTCTGTCCTCTCTGCCTCTGCTTCCTCCTCTGTAAGAGGACCCTTGGCTCTGCGGCTCTTCTGGCCCCACATACGGTTGAACTCAGAGTTGAACACAGGCTGAGGAAAGTCTTCTTAGTAGAGTGTGCAGGCGTGTTCATGCGGCTGTGGCCCCTGTTCCCCTGCCTCTGTCCCTTCCTGGAACGCCTCCAAGTGGTCACCTGGGGCTACCCACTCCACCCTCCAGCTGTGGGGGGGCGGTGCCCCAGGTCCCTTTCCATCACTAGGGGGTGTGGTGAGCACACCTCCGGGGTTACTGTGGTGCTGGGAGACTCCTGGGGTGGGGAGGGGGAATCTGGAACTGTGAGGGCTGAGGCTTCGTCTTCTTTTATTTTTACAGAGGAGAAAAAGTTAAGAGTGGCTTTATTACTTTGCCAGGCAAAGGGGGAACACAGTAAGCTAGAGCCTCAAGAACTGGGCCCCCCCCCAGGTGAACAGGGAGAGGTCGTACAGTCAGGAAAGTGTATATGATGAGGACCAGCACGGAGGTTTCTGCCCCAAGGGTACAAGGCGGCTCCAGGAGGCCTGGGAAGGGAAAGCACCCTTGACCGTGGTGTGCCATGTGGCCTCCAATTCCCTGTCCCCGGCCCCCCACCCCCAGTGCTGCCACGGACCAGGCCCCCTCCTGACTCCTACCTCTCCCCAGGCCCCCACCAGGCTGGAGCTGCTGCTGAACAAAAGCAGGGCTGCCGGCTGCCTGTTTTACATGTGATTGAATATTGTTTCTTCCTAGTCCAAATAGCACGGCAAGCCCCTCCCTCCCCAGGCTTCTCCCCTTAACTCTCACGCACTCCCCCCAAGGGCTTCCAGCCCTCGCTGTATCTGGTCAGTCCCAGGGGCCCGGCCTGGGCACACACCCAGTGGCTGGTCCCCGGGACTCCCTGTGCTCAGCGATTAACGGTGCGGCCCCCTCTCTCTCCTGCCACAGGCCCCCCATGTGAATCCATCCCATGATGCAACATGCCTCCCCAGCCCCCGCTCTGACGATGATGGCCACGCAGAATGTCCCGCCCCCAGCCTACCAGGACAGCCCACAGGTGAGTGACTGACCACCGGCGGGGTGGGGGGGACCCGGAGGCCTTCCCGGAGCAGAAGGCAGGGCCAGGCTCTCCTCCTGCCCAGCCTGGGGAGCCTCTCTTCCCAGACTTCCTGACAGGAGTCCTGCACTTGGCAAAGCACCGGGTTCAGATCCTACCTGGGCAGCTGTCACCTGTGTCAAGGACCTGGCACCCTAGAGTGCAGCACCTGCTCATGGTCTGGTGCCTCTCCCCACCCTGATTCCCGCTCAGAGCACAGATCAGACAAATGCACCCAACCCCTCCCTCGGGGAGACTCAGCTCCAGGTACATGGAGTCTGTCTGTGAGTGTTTAGGGAAACCCTTGAATAGAGGGTCCCTCTACCAGATCCCTCATCCACTGGTCTCTGCCTGCCTATGGGAGGAATCTCCTTTCTCTCCAGGACTCACTCCACTCAGTTTCTATCCAGAAAAGGGCCAGGACCATTTCTCTATACCCTCCTATCCTTTCCTCTGATTCCCAGCCTCCATTAACCACAGCTCGGACACAGCAGCCCTAAGTCCTCCTGAGACGGCCAGCCCAGCTGCACCTCCTGCAGGAGGCACCGACCTCGCCCTGCATGCCTGTTCTCTCCTCCCCATCCTCTGGATACCTGGCCCAGCTTCTGTGCGTCGGGCTCCCCAAGTCCTTGAGACCAATCACTTCTGATCTTCGGTCCCCTGTGTGTGCCTCCCCTCCACGCTGGGTTCTTTGAGACTCAGAGTTCCTGAGGCTGTGTGTTCACAGGAGGCGCCACCTTGACACTCTCCTGTTTTCTCAATTATTACTGATCGAGTCCCTGTAATGTGATATGCAGTCAGCTAGAACTGGACTGAATTCCTTCTTTCATTTCACGAAAGTGCAGCGAGCCCCTACTGTGTGCCAGGCCATCATTCCCATTCTGTCTTGATCGCTGGTCTTTGCCCTGCGCTGCCGTCCCTCACTCGTTAGCATTTTGGACACAGCCCTTCTCCTGACCACAGGGGATATCTGTGCTGCGTGGACAGGACGCAGAGATGCAGGTGCAGGGGGCATCGCCTTTTGTCCCACGGCCCTGCCACCCCAGCCTAGTGTGAGCCTGTGGGGCTGCCCTGTCCACCCTGTCATCCCCCCCACAGAATGACCGCTTGATCCAGCACATGGACCACCCCTGACTCCTCCCCTTTTAAGTCTGGAAGCGCTGACCTCCAAGTGCACGACCTTTCATCCCCACCCCGCTCCTGCTCGTCAACTCTGTGCTCCTTCCCAGGCTCACCCTGCCCTGACCTCGGCTTCAGCAGACCCTCTGCTCATGTCAGTAGCTTCCCATGAACGACTGTGGGCTGGGCTTGGCATTTGCACAGTCCCCCTGTTTGAAAGCCTCCAGGTGTGCAGCTGTGTCAGGGCTTTCCCTCTGTGGTCAGAACCAAGCATAGAAGGAGGCCTGGACCACTGGAGACCTGGGAACGTAAGGACCTTATGGGGGAGAGGCACCATCCTTTCTCCATAGACCAGAACCATCCCCCGTCTGCTCAGGCCGTGTCGGGTAGTAATGAGTACTGATACCTGAGGCTGTTAATGAGGAGGCAGGAACATCCGCTCCGTTTCTTTCGTAGCTGGATGATGCTCTCTAAGCTCCACAGTGGGATCCGGGAATGACAATCAGGACCCTGCTTGTGTTTAGCAGGTGGTGGGTGCCAGGTCTCCCATCCCCATCCCCAAGGCTCAGGGACAGACCAGAGTTGGGCCGAGAGGTCAGGGAACACCTGATTAGCCCAGCTGCCTCCCTGCCTCCAGCCATACCTCCTGTTTTGCCTTCCCAGGCAGCTGGGAGAAGTGTGGGTTTGGTGAGGGAATAGCAGGAGAGCTGCAGCAAGGATCTGTGTTGTTCAGGAATGCTGATCCCGGTGGAATGAGGTAGAGGGTACAGCTGAGAAGTCATCCATCCCAGGTGCTGAGGGAGGTGGGGGAGGTGGGGCTGCAGCCCTATGGTGCTCAGTCCCCCACCTCCGGAAGCCACCACCAAGCTGCTGTAGCCTTTTAGCGGGGGAAGGGAGGCTCCAGCCCCCATCTGAGGCCTCAGAGCAGAAACCCAATGAGGGGGCTGTCCCAAGGCTCTCTTCTCCAGGAGCCACTGGAACCTTGCCATCAAAAATACTCACATTTACAGCAGAGGAATAATCTTCCACGGCAAAACCACATATCTCCTGGTAACCACAGAAGTCCAGGGATGAAGTCTCAGTGTCCATGGTAAAGTGACCGGGCCAAGGTCTGGGGTCTTTATGGCCTTGGCTAGGCCACTAGGCTGTGGATAGATTCCCATGGGTCCTCCCTGAGCCAAACTGGTTCCCAAGGAAACTGACCAGGATGAGCGATCACAGGGAGAACTTAGGGCATGGCTGGAAGGGGTGAAATAGAGGGGGTGGGTGAAGACTGCAAGGCAGAGTCTCTGACTCACAAGGAGGGGCTGCTCTCCCCAGAGTGCTAGACTTTGAGGCCAGTTGGCTTTCGGGGGGCCCTTCTCCCCACTCTTCAGGGCGTCTCAGAGTGGCTGCCATGTGAGCATGTCTTCCATGTTGGGTTTTCAAGCATGGGGAACTTTCTCTGATCCTCCTGCCTTCTTCCTTTTGTGCAATCAGGAGAAGCCTGCTCCATTGCCCTTATCACGCTTATCATCCTGGCAAACCAGCTGCTTTCTGACACTCCATGTCCTCAGGAAAGCCCAGCCTAGTAGTGTGGGCCGGGCCCACAGGGTATCACTTCTGGAACAGGGCTCTCTGGAAAGGGTCCCACACTTCTCCATTCCTTCAGGTCTAATCTCATTACCTTTGGACCCAATATGACTTGTCTCCTCAAGGCCTAGACCGCTGAGTGCATCTCTTTATCACCTCTTCAGAAACCCAGTTTCTTCCATGGGCAGAAATGGACAGTCTTTGCTACAAAGTCCCCAAAATGAAAAAGGAAGCAAGAAAGCAGGACCCGTCCTCTGAGACCCATGCAGTCGTTTTAATAATGTTCCCGTTGTGCTAAGGGCTAGCAATACCGAGCGTAATCTATTCAAATGCACAGGAGAATCTCGTTTTGGAAAATTAGGAATCTGCATTAAAAAATTCCCAAGCCCCGGACCTTCTTTATAATAAATTAGGAAGAAAAATTTTTTCAAGGCAAATTCTTAACTTGGCAATTTCATTTTTGAAGTTTGGGGAATAAAGTTATTAAAAATGAGGGAGGCTTTTTTTTCTTCTTCTTCTTCCCATTTTAGTCCAGACATGTTCGTGGTTATGGCTCTGTGCTATTTGGGCACAAGCCAAGTGGTATAACAGTTAAGCAGCTTCCGGTCCCCTCAGTTCTGTTCCCGTCCATCCTGGAAAACTCTGTGATTACTTGTAAGAATGTCCCTCTGTGTTCATTGTGCACTGAAGGCAGATCCTAAGTTTAGAGAGTACAAAAGCAACAACCCACTGGGACCCTTCCTGTGGCCTGCTTCCTCCTTCCTGTGGCTCCCTGTTGAATTCTGTCAGAGCCACAGCGCCCTCTGCTGTCCACCTCCAGTACCTCAGTTCTGGCGTGATAACACCTGAGTCCTGTGTGCAGATTCTCACTTTATGCCCCGAGAGGTAGGGCAAGTCACAGGACTGTGGAATTCTCCGATAACTGTTTAATGAGGACATAGTCTCCAGAGAGACCTGGATGCGAACAAGGCCTGTGGTCCCTCCATTCGGCGCCTACATCACTCTTCATCCTTTTGGCATCTCTGCCTCTGCCTGCCCATCTGTCACCTGGACTTTCCTAGCCCCTCCTCCCGCTGCCCCAGCACCCCCACGAATCCCTAAGGGAGCCTCAAAGTCATGTTCTCTGCTGTTACTCCCCTCTCCCGGCAAGCGCTGCTCCAGTCTCCCTCCCAGAATTTTCCTGGTAATACAACCTCCCTCTCACCCATCCAGGCACATACCCTCTATCCATGCGTTCTTTCCACCTCTGAAATGTCATTCAGGTTCTCCTGTTTCCTGTAACAGCCCGTGGGCAACACCACCCACCACCAGAGTTCTCGCTCTGTGGCTCCATCAGCAATTTTAGGAAACTTACAGCTTTACTGGAGAGGCAGCGGCTTCCCCACTCCTCACTGTAACCCCCTCCTCCCAAACTCCTGCTGTCAGTAACCTCCCCCACCCTTCCTCAAACACAGACGCATACCTACCGTTCCACAAATACCTTTGCCCTTGGCTTATAGGCAAGACAAATATTTTATCTGTTTTATTTGTGTGTGTGTGTTCAGTGTTTAGTACTCCTCTGCGTGTCCCCAGCATGTCGGCTGTGTGAGCATTTGAGTAAAAAGCAGAAATCCTGGTGGCCAGTCTGACCCACTAGGCACGGTGGCAATGGATGGGGGCACTCTTGCAGTTTGGATTAGGAGCCAATTGCTCTCAGGTAGCTAGGTGCTTAGGGGCTTCCCTGGTGGCTCAGAGGTTAAAGTGTCTGCCTCCAATGCGGGAGACCCGGGTTCGATCCCTGGGTCGGGAAGATCCCCTGTAGAAGGAAATGGTAACACACTCCAGTATTCTTGCCTGGAGAATCCCATGGACCGAGAAGCCTGGTAGGCAACAGTCCACGGGGTCGCAAAGAGTCGAACACGACTGAGCGACGGAACGAATGGAGCTAGGTGCTTACATAGTGTGACATCATGATAGGGGGTGTTGAAAGGGTTCTGGCAATTCATCAAGGATGCAGCCTCATTATTGACCAGAGGTAGGCAAGACAGACAAAGTCAGAACTCCCAGCTCAGGACCCAGATGGGAAGCTCACTTCAGAAGGGAGTCAAAACCTTGCTTGGGACTCCTCCCCACTCCCCACCCACTCCATCCTCCTGCCACCCTCAGAGCCAGGAGAATGGTGTTCAGGACGCTGTGCTGGGAGATGAGGGGTCCAGATGATGCTACCCCCCGACCTCCACCCCATGCTGCACTGGAAAGGCTAAGGGTGGGCCAGCCATGTCGGGGGAGACCAGACCTGTCTCTCTTGCCCTCTGAATAACTTCTTTCCCTCCTTGTCCAGGCATCGTGCCCTCTCTGGGCAGGGGCCAGGGGAGCAGATATCTGGGGGAGCTGGAAGGGCTTTGATCAGTCAGTATGATCCCCACGCTGGTTTCATTAGGTGGAGGGGGATGGGAAGTGGTCAGGGCCCCTGGCTGTGAATGCCCTCCTCCATCCAGGCCATGCAGCTGAACCAGGCAGAAGCCGGTTCAGTTGTTTTCACACTTTACATTCCTCTCATCTCTTTATGGGTAGGAGCCCCCTGCCATGCAGGGCCTTCTGCTCAGCTGCTGGTGAGGCACTCTGCAGCTTTAGAGTTAATTCCACAGCTTTGAAAGCCTCTTCTGTGGCTGTGATTGACGGCTCCCTCTGCCCCTGGGGCCAGCACCAGAGGGACCATATGGGTGACCTGCCTTCCCTCGCTTTGACTCATCAAAACGGACTCTTCTCTTTCTTTTTTATTTTCTGCTGGGCCTTTCTTCTCACTGTGCACTGTGTCCTCTCTCTGTGGCCTGCTTGGGCCACCCATGTCTTTCAACAGGACATGTTCCTGAACTCCAGCTCACTCTAGGCCTGGATTCTTCACTGTGGCAAAGGCGAAAACAGCCTTCAGGTCTGACCATGGGGCCTTAAGCCTCGCTTAGGAGATAGTGGCCTAGCAACAGGATTTTGCTAGAAGACACCCGTGTTCTCATGGCCTTGTCTAGGGTTTTTATTTGACGAACTTCCTAGCTGAATTCTTATATTTACCAAAAAAAAAAACCCTCAGATATTTCATTGTCTATCCTCTTGCCTGCAAGCAGGATGAGCATTCTAAACAGTGACAAAAATAGTTGATGGCCGAAGTACACAAAGCTTAAAATAAATCAGGCAACAGGTGATCAGGGAGCTGGAACCTGCCTTCCTCCCCACCCCCTTTTTCCAGTTGATCTTCTAGGAGCTCGGATATCTGTGGAGCAGGGTGGGATGGGGGTGGGTGAGCACAGCTATGAGGTGTGTGCTGTCCTTGGAGCTTGTGGTCTGGAGGAAGAAGAGTGAGCTGACTCAAGTCAACATGGTAAAATAGGAATTCAGAATCCTAGGCCTGTCCTACTCCACTGCTGATGAATTACATAAAGTTGGACAAGAAGTTTCAATATTATTTCTTTCATTCACTCAACCATTTAATAAATACCAGGGGCTTTCCATGGGTCTTGCAGACCTTGTGCCATGTTCCAGGGACACATGTAAACTGCCCTAATGGAGCTTATGGTTTATTGGAGGCCTTTCTGAGTCAGTAATATGGGAATAACTTCTGCCCTCCTTGCTTCACAGGGCAGTTGAGGGTGTGGGTGTGAAGGGTACCATGGTATTTTCCAGCTTTCTTTCAGCCATGACCCTGACATTGATTTTTTTTACTTGATCTTCTGTACGTCTCCAGTAGACAAGACTGGATTGAACTTTAATTACTCTCCTTTTTATTGGGAACACAGTAGGGATATCAAGTATGTGTCTCTAGCTGTAAACACACTCCCTCACACACACACATACACACATACCCTCAAGGGCCTAATTGAATTCACTGTTGTGGGACTATTATTCACTGTTGATGGAGGGAAAGATGGGGAGAAGACAGCACCCGTGAAAGTGCATGAAGCTGGGAAGTGAAAGACTTGGATCACAGTCCATGGTCTTCCTCCCTTTAGGTACATGTCCAGTCACCCCAGCAGTGCAGGCAGGGTAGCAAACACTTTCAAGTTTCATTTTAGAAACCACTGCCTACAAACCCTTTTAAAATTAGTTAATTGCTGAAGACCTCCATTTTACACCACAAAGTAACTTCTTTCCGTGGCTTGTTCTATCTGGTCGGTCCTGGGATCAAAAGGCAGGTACCCCAGGTCTGCTGTTGCAGGAGCCTCTTTGAGCCAAAAGGGCTACCCTCCTTTCCTCAAGCCCTTCCTTTACTTGAGCTGACTGGGTTGGGGCATATTTGGAGGAGCCATGCTTGACATGACTGAGCATGCAGGCTCTCGTATCCTCATTCAGTCATTCAGTCATTTCACAAACATGCCGGGAGCCCATGGGAGCCAGGGCTGGTGATGGGAGCTGGGCTCCAGTCCTCTCGGGGAGATGGATAGAAGAGGGCCCGAAGTGTTACAGGGTTTAAGGTCCATCACCAGTGGTCATGTATGGATGTGAGAGTTGGACTGTGAAGAAAGCTGATCGCCGAAGAACTGATGCTTTTGAACTGTGGTGCTGGAGAAGACTCTTGAGAGTCCCTTGGACTGCAAGGAGATCCAACCAGTCCATCCTAAAGGAGATCAATCCTGGGTGTTCATTGGACGGACTGATGCTGAAGCTGAAACTGCAATACTTTGGCCACCTCATACGACGAGTGGACTCACTGGAAAAGAGTCTGATGCTGGGAGGGATTGGGGGTGGGAGGAGACGGGGACGGCAGAGAATGAGATGGCTGGATGGCATCACCGACTCGATGGACATGAGTTTGAGTGAACTCCGGGAGTTGGTGATGGACAGGGAGGCCTGGCGTGCTGTGATTCATGGGGTCGCAAAGAGTCGGAGGCGACTGAGCAACTGAACTGAACCACATGTGCAGAGGAGGCAGGGGGCGGTGCTACCTGGTCAGGGCTTAGTTGCTCAGTCGTGTCTGACTCTCTTCAACCCCATGGACTGTAGCCCACCAGGCTCCTCTGTCCATGGGATTTTCCAGGCGAGAATACTGGAGTGGGCTGCCTTCTCCACCTAGACAGGGGTGTGGAGAATTGGGACAGGCTTCCCGGGAGGGCTGACGGTCCCTCCAGTTGAGTCTTGAAAGAGAGGTGTGTTCACACGTGGTCGGGGGATCCTGGAGGGCAGCGAACACATCTGTTCACTGTTGTAGCCCCAGTGTCTCATACAGAGTGTCCGCAGCATCAGTGCATTCAGGGGTGACCAGTGTGGGGCGGGAGACACCAGGCGGGGAAGCGTGGACCCTTTCTGCGGAGGCAGCCGTGGGGGCAGGGGCATCAAGATGTCAATCATGAGGCATGTCTGGGCACCCCGCCCTGGAGGGTCTGCTGGGGGGCGGGGTGGGGAGGGGTGCTGTACCTGAGATGAGGCTGGATCAGTGAGCAGGTCCAGGCCTGAGCACCCTGTGGGCTGTGCCCTCCCCCCAAAACCATCCATTGTACCCTCTCTGCCTCCCCACTGCTCAGGCCAAACCTGATATTTACTAAATAGCTTCAAGCCCTGACCTCCCAGGTCCTTGGACTCCATCTAGGTTACCAGGAAACCAGATCTGGCCTTTTGTTTGTTTTTAGTCAGTCGTGTCTGACCCTTTTCGACCCCGTGTTCTGTAGCCTGCCAAGCTCCTCTGTCCATGGGGATTTCCAGGTAAGAATACTGGAGTGAATTGCCATGTCCTTCTCCAAGCGATATTCCTGACCCAGGGATCAAACCCTGATCTCCTGAGTTCTTTATTGCTGAGCCACTGGGGAAGCCAGATCTGGCCCTACCGCCCCCTAGACCAGAGCAGCCCTGCTGGAGCCTCAGCGGCCCCTAGTGGCCGGGCCTGTGCAGGCCCCCATGTTCTCAAAACACAAGGCTTCCCTGACCTGGCGGGCAGGCCCTGGGGATGGGCAGTCCCACCTTGCCACGTCAGATGAGGGGGCCTCCCCTCAGGAGTGCTGTCTGGGCTGAGTTGTGGTGGGGAGGTGCAGACCCTGGAGGCCCAGGGTTTTCAGAAAGCACCTGTGGGAGGTACCCAGGTGTACCTATCTACTCCGGCATCAGCGAGCACCTCTGGGTTGGGCAGGGGAGCACCTCGTAAGCCATGCCAGCATCCTCTGCTCATTCTTGTGGCAGACTACACTGTTGAGGGGATGGATCTCTAAGCCCCTCCAGATTCTGCCTTCCTACCTTGCTACACACACAGTGTACACCCCCAACTCTTCCCTTGGTGTTCTAGGATTGGGGCCGGGGCATCAGGAACTTTTATCTTACCGTGACACAAATGGAGAATCTGGGCAGGGACCTTTAGCTCCAGGCTTAATGCAGGGCTGGATCGGAGCTGGTTGACAGAGGAGAGTCCAGTGGGTTGGAGCATCTGTGGGATGCAAGGACCCCATGCTAGGAGAGGCGATGGGGACTGTAGCCTGTGTAGGTTCTGGACGCAGCAGTGCAGCTCACCACAGGCAGGCCTTGGGAATGCTGTCACCCGCCCCCATCCACTCTTTGTATCCAGTTTTTTCTTCTTCTTTTTCAATACGTATTTATTTGGCTGTGTCGCGTCTTAGTTGCAGGGTGTGGGACCTTTCACTGTGGCTTGTAGGCTCCGTAGTTGTGGCGCATGGGCTTAGTTGCCCCTCGGCATGTGGGAATCCCAGTTCCCCAACCAGGGATGGAACCCGCATCCCCTACATTGAAAGGCGGAGCCTTAACCCCTGAACCACCAAGGAAGTCCCCTGCTTTCTCAATCAAGCCTCACAGCCTGTCTGGGTAGGATGTCCAGGGCTCTCCTTGGAGGAGGGCTACTAGTCTGGAATGGCCGCTTCTGGGACCAGCTGGAGATACATCAAGTGGCCTCAGAGAGAGTAGTCTATTCACCACAGATTGAGGAGAACAAGAGAAAGTTACCTGGAGGGAAACTCTGACTGGTAAATATTTAACAACTGGCTCTCAGGGTGGGGTCTGGGGAGAGGATTTGATTTGCAACGTTTGTCAGTTTCCATGGTGTGATTGCTCCCACCACGGCCACTCTCAAGCTGTTAATGTGATTATCAACCAACTTGCAAAATTCCCGAAAAATTGTCATTCTGGCCTTCATTGACCAGAACAAGGGATCTCTGCACTTCATCTGTGCAGTTTCTCCCAACAGCTTCTCTTTTTTAGGGCCAGAACCTCCTGCCAAAAGCTCACCACCTAACACCCTCTTCCCCCTGCTCCCAGGCCCTGGGACAGCTGCAGGCCTCTCCCTCTGAGCTCTGGTTCTTGAGAAATGGGTGTCTCTGGCTATAAAAAGGAATCTGTTTGGAGATAAACACTCATTCTCCAAACCTGAAGGAAATGTTGAGTTTGCTGAATTGACCCCCCCAGGAGCTAAATAAATCTGAATCATTGTCCTCCTCAGGCCAGCTCCCCGGCTCTCTGAACCCCAACAACAACCTCTCAACTAGAGCCTCTTGGGATGCTGGCAATGACCGCTTTTGATTTACGCTTTCCTCTAGACCCCAGCAGGCCTTTCTGCCCCATCTTTCCCTGAAGTCCTGCCTAGAAATGGGAGGTCAGAGGAAAAGAAGCCCCTCCCCTCAGCCCTCCCGCTCCTAGAAGCTCATCTGCATAGAAGCCCCTTGTGGATTCCTTCAAGGACACAAGGAAATTCACCCTTAGAGGACTGAGCTGAGCAGAGCACACCAGCCCACGTGTATTTTACTCTTGAACGAGCCATGCACATAGCTGTGCCTTGCTTTTTGCAAGATACATGTTCTGGAAATCTTGTGTTCAATATCTACAACCACCCGCCACGTGAGAAAAACTTTAGGGTTTCCAAAGCACTTTTACACACTGTATGTCATCTAACGGGAGCTGCGTACCATCGCTGGGGGTGGGTAGTGATGGTATAAGCATCCTCATGGCATCCAAGCCTGTCATTGCTATTAATAGAAGGGGTTTTGGGACTTCCCTGGTGGTCCAGTGGTTGAGAATCTGCCTGCCGATGCAGGGGATATGGGTTCAGTCTCTGGTCCGGGAAGATGCCACATGCCCTGGGGCAACTAAGCCCAGGTGCCGTACCTACTGAAAGCCCACACACCACAACTACTGAATCCACACCCTAGAGTCCGTGCTCCGCAACAAGAGAAGCCACCGCAATGAGAAACCTTCGCACAACTAGGCAGCAGCCCCTGCTAGCCGTGACTAGAGAAAGCCCTCGCACAGCTGGGCCCAGTGCAGCCAAAAATAAATACATGAATTGTTGTAAAAGAATGTGCTCTTTCAGATAGCACCTAAGCCAGCCCACCCAGCTAGGAAGCGCCCACCGTCTCCAGGTGAGTCTCTGCTTGGCCCTTGTGCCAGCGGAAACAACTTCCTGGAGGCAGTGCATCCCAGCCTTGGAGAGCTCAGAGGCTTAGAAACTTACTAGTTGGGTCGAGCCCAAATGTGCTTTATGTTTTGCAGGTCTGATGCGTCGGTTGTAGTTTGACACTTTGGAGCACACAGCACAGAACTTTCACACTCTAACCCCTGGTTCAGTGCTTCAGAGGGGCTCTCATGTCCCTCCATCTCCCCTCCTCCATCCCCCAGATCTTTCTTAGCATTACAGATCCCTGCAAATATTCCTCAGAATCCCTTCAGCAGCCTGGCCCACTCTCCTCTGAGTGTACCTTCGTGCCCCGTCTCAGCTTAGTGCGTGGGGTTGGAAGCGCTGCATGAGCCGTGCCTCTGCTCATGGGTCCTCACAGAGCATCAGTATAGTGGTTTGTTTGACAGACACATTACACGTTGGCCAGACTGAGCCTGCTGTCAACTGAAACATGCTGCTAAACCACATCTCCCCTGTTCTGTACTTATATTATCGATCTTTTTTTGGGCCAAAGTGCTAGAAGTTTAAATTCCAACTTATTAGATTAGAACAAATCTCATTAGAATTAGCATGTTGCCAAAACCCGTAAAGATCGTTTGGATCTAGGTTTCACGTCACCTGTAAATTTGTCAAGCGTTTTTTTCAGACCTCTTCTAAGTCACTGATTAAAATATTGAGGAAGAGGGTCGAGGAGAAAGAATGTAGCATCTCCCAGAATGCTTTCTCCTACTGACATCTCTCCTTTCATCATCATCCTTTGGGTGTTGTGTCCTAATAATCCACATAGTCGGCCACTGGGCCATGTCTCCATGTTTTCCACGAGGAAATCACGGGAGGTCATTTACACCTTTTCTCCCGCTCTTTAGCATGTTAAACCCAGAAAGTGGGCATTATTGTAGCAGGCATTCATCCTAGTCCCCCCAGTGCCTAGTACCCAGTGGGGACTCAAAAAGTATTGGGAAAATAATCAGTTGCACTAGTGAAAAAAAAACTGGTCCAAGTCAGTGTGAAGTTCAGAAGTATTTAGCTTTTCTGATTCCACCTTATTTCTGTATTTTGAAGATTAGAACAGCGTTTGTTTCTACTTTTTCCCTTATTGTGCATGCTCAGTCACCCAGTTGTCTCCGACTGTTTGTGGCCCCATAGACTGCAGCCCTAATACCCGGGAATCCTAAAAGGACACCAGTTTGCTTACAGATGAGGGAGTAGGAGCTTAGGAAAGCTGAGGGATTTGCTCTAAGTCAAAAAGCTGTTAACAGGAGACAGTAGGAGTCAAGTGTGGTACCTTGCTGGCCTCAAGGTATCGTGATGCTCTGTCTAGCCTGTTAGCACTGAGTTTAGGAAAGTTCCCCCAACTCAACCAACAGAGACAAGAATATCTCTACCTAACAAAAAATGACGAGGAGACAGTATATTTCTTTTATAGTCCCAGTTTTATTTACCATCAGTCACTCATTCATTCAATAAATATTTGTTGAACATCAATTAGTGCCAGGCTATTCTAGGCCCTGCAAACGCAACTGTTCATCAGCCCTCTTTGAGCTTAAACTTGAGTTGGAGGTGGGAGAGAAAATAGCAAGTAGTGTAGTGTCTAGTCCAAGGGTTGTGAAATACATGGTCACGATAAGGGCTGTGAAATGAGGCAGATCAAGGGGCAGAGGGACTGTATTTTACTTTGAAGATGTGGCCTCTGACAGATCTAATGAAGAAACTGAGACAGCAAGGGCTTGGGGGCCACTGGCACCACCAATAAAGTATTCGTGGAAATACCATACTCTTTCTTCTAGAGAGCAGGGACCTAGAGCATATGATGAACTTTCCAGCTGTAAGACATCTAATTCTTTCAAGGTGTGTTCACTCTTTATTCCCCATTCATCTTCTCAACACAAACCAAGCATTCACTCTGTGCCAATTGCGTGCTGGGGATGAAGCGGTGAACCAGGTGTTATCTCGAGAGGCAGACAAGGATGTCAAGTCCCAAAAGCAGAGGGGATGAGAGCTATGAGGTGCTGTGGACAGGCTGGAGGAAGGGAACAGTTGAGGCTTATCACCACACATGATGTCCCAGCGATCCATTTAATCAAAGAAAATAAAATATAAAAGCATTAAGTTCTGTAATGATGGTTGTTGCCAAAAATTTTAAAGCCATTTAATCATTTCTTCAAATGAAATCTTATACAGAAAGTCCAATATATTTTTAAAAGGTGCTCTGATTGACATAAACTTGGGACACCTTCCAAGGCATGTAACACAGGAGGAAAACCACTACTCTAAATATTCGTTAGAGTTGAGAACAGAAATCTGCTCATTGTCCACTAAAACCTGCTTATCTTCAAGTGTCCAGGTAAACCAAAATTTGCAGAGCACTCAGTTATCAATCAAAACCATTAAAACAGTTACCTCTGGCTTACGTTAAATGGAATAAATCTTTGCCCAATTGAGAACTGACTCAGCTAATTTTTTCCTGCCCTCCAAAGTCATAGAATCAAACGCAGCACTGCTCGGTACAGCCCAAGTGACTCGTAAGCGAAATTTAAAGGGCTCATCATTTGGGTTCCCCGCTCCCAGCTTCTGGGCAGAGGTCACCACCTTAATTTGCATTAAGAACTACGGCTTTTAAAGTGAGCATCACTTCCGCCATCACTTGGTTTTGGATGGTCCTGAAATGGCAACCCACTCCAGTGTCTTGCCTGGAGAATCCCAGGGAAGGGGGAGCCTGGTGGGCTTCCGTCTGTGGGGTCACACAGAGTCGGACATGACTGAAGTGACTTAGCAGCAGCAGCAGCAGCAAACTGTTCATTGGAAGGACTAATGCTAAAACTGAAACTCCAATACTTTGGCCACCTCATGCAAAGAGTTGACTCACTGGAAAAGACTCTGATGCTGGGAGGGATTGGGGGCGGGAGGAGACGGGGACGACAGAGAATGAGATGGCTGGATGGCATCACCAGCTCGATGGACATGAGTTTGAGTGAACTCCGGGAGTTGGTGATGGACAGGGAGGCCTGGCGTGCTGTGATTCATGGGGTCTCAAAGAGTCGGACACGACTGAGCAACTGAACTGAACTGACTGAAACTGTTCTCCAGAACTTTCTGCCTTGAAGAAACGCCTGCTCTCTGCCCACTGCAGCACATGTACACATGGATGCTCATGATACACTCACATTTCTCTGTACGCTTGCTCGTATCCATACACACAACTCACGACGAGGTACACCTCACGGTCCCAGTCAGGGAGCCAGCAGTCCTGGCCCACTAACCCACACCTCCTCTCTCTTGTCTCTGCAGATGACGGCGACCGCGCAAGCCCCCTCTAAGGCCCAGGCTGTCCACATCTCCACGCCCTCGGCTGCTGCCAGCACGCCCGTGCCCACCGCCCCCATTGACCCCCAGGCCCAGCTGGAGGCTGACAAGCGCGCTGTGTACAGGTAGGAGACACTCTGGCTGGGCCGCGCTCAGAAGCCCCCAGGCAGCCTCAGGCCCAGCCCAGCCGTGAGAGATGAGTGTGCAGGCCCGAGGGTGGGCTCATGGAAGCCAGTAGCCACGGCTGTTTTCTCCCCGCTTCCCTCTGAAATCACCCCAGAGAGCCCTCAGCTGGCCACGCACGGTGGGCTCCAGCTTCCTGGAATCGTCCAGGGAGGGAAATGAAGCCTGGACTGTGTCTCCCAGGAGGGGCCCTCTCCCCAGCCCGGCTGGGGAGGTGAGTCCCGATGAGCATCAGAATACCCCTACCCTCACCACTGCTCAGAGCTGCCTCAGCACTGTCCCAGCCCCAGTGTCACCTTCACTCCAACACACACCATCCAGGACTCGTTCATGAGCAAACTTGAGTCCACCGGAAAGCCGCTGGGAGGCTTGTTAGAACATGCATAGCTGGACTCCGTGTTTGGAAATGCTGAATCAGTAGGTCAAGCTGCAGGAAGAGGACATGAATTTTTAACAAGCATTCCAGGTGAATCAGATGCAGCTACCGCTTGGCCCATGCTGTGATTCACGGTCGACTTTGGTTTTCAGCAGTAGAGGTTGTACGTGACGGTGGAGGTTCTTCTGATACCCTCCCCGAGAGTGGCTGCTTGCAGGGAGCAGGCCGCTTGTCTCATTTTAGTCTGTGTTAGCCCCTGGCACCCAGTGCTGGGCCCTGATTGTTGCAGAGGATGGGAGGGGCTCAGGGACTTTCCGATATGTCTTGTGGATGTGGGTGAAGTGAAGATGCAGTCCTCGGAAGGCAGATCTGATGAGGCCCCGGCAGGGATTTCAGTCATCATTTATCCATGGGTAGCCCACATCACTAAGCAAAGATGCCCAAGGGTGGAGGCATCAGTACCGAGGTCAAACCCTTGTCAAACCTACAGCACCAGCACCATTGACCTCCACTGGGTGAGCCCTGCAGTGGGCACTAAGGCCACCCACACTCAGACCAGCCCACCCAGGGTGAATCGGAGGACTGAGTCCTGCCTCTCTCACCCCCACTCCCTGCCCCCAGTCCTGACAGTGGCTTTATGTTAATGGCCATACTTTTTGCTGTTATCATAATTATCCTTGGCGCTACCTGTAGTCCCTCAGATGGGCTGAATGCCTCTAATGCCAACAGTTGTGAGTCCAGAGCAATGGGCCCTGATCCCTAGATCCTGACTGCAGGTTCTTCCCAGGCCTGGATAACACAGTGTCTGCCCCCCAAGGACCACCGCCCTACCCCCAGACACACACACACACAGGCCAGGCCCAGCTCCTGTGCATAGAGACCTCTGCCTTGGGCTCTGAAGAATGCCTGGTTCTGGTGTCACAGGGCCAGTCAGAGACCCTGAGAAGGAACTCAGCTCCCCCTCCCCCAACACAGACTAGTAAGTATTCCTGTCCTCCCATCACCTTGGCATTGAATCCTCACTAGTGCTGTGCTGGGCACAGGCGAAAGAGGGTAAATTATAAAGGTAATGTGTGGGCTCTTGCCAGACTCTCTGAAAACGGGAACAAGAAACCAACACAGAGTGGTCAGAGCTTTAACAGAGACAGCTTCAAGGGGGAGGCAGTATTCAAGCTTGATCTTGAAACCTGAGTAAGACTGCTCAGCTGGAGGAGAAATGGGAGGGGTGGGGGCTTCCAGGCAGAGGAGAGCCTGGTGAGTTCCCAGCACAGCCGCTGGCCAGAGCAGCTGGGTGTGGGGACACAAGGCTGCTCAGGGTCTATCAGTTCAGCTGTGTGGTGGGCTTGTGCCTTTGTGGGCAACAGAAGCAGGGACAGGAGAGTGATATGGCCTCTGAAATGCGATGGGGTACAGTCATCACATCTCATTTAGATAGTGATCAACATGCTCCAAGTGCGGTCCGGACTGGCAGCATCGCATCCCCTGGGAGCTGTTTGGCGACACTGACTCTCAGGCCTCACTTGACCTCGGGATACCTGCTCTGCTCTTTGACGAGATCCTGGGTGATTCATGTGCCCACTGCAGATGGGTGCCCGACCCCTTCCCAGACTCCAGGGGGCAAGGGCATGTAGCGAGCACCAATCTTATTCTAGAAAGACCCCCAATTAGTGGTGTGACAAAAAGCTTCTGGAAACTTAGACTCGAGTCCTCCCTCCTCCTGGGACTCATCGCAGCATTGATTTCATGATAGAACCTAATCACTGGTTTGGCAAGAATAATGAGACAACCCATGTCGGCACCCGGCTCCACGTCTGGCACAAAGCAGACGGTTCTCCATGTCCCATCAACGGGACCCACGTGCTCCATAGCCCTTCCCAAGACCCCAGGGTCATGCCCCACCCAGGCCCAGCCGGGAAGTGGGCTGCCTCCCACTGTCCATCATGGCATCACCTGATGTATGGAGGCCCAGAAGGTCCTTCAGCCAACATGTCTCAGCTTCGCGGGGCGGGTCCCCTCACAGCCTGTGGCATTTGCACAATAGTCTCTACAACTGTCTGAAGGTGAAGAAAAAACATCGAGCTGATGCCACCAAAGAACCAGCCAAACATGGCTGCCCAGCCTCTCAGGACAACCGAGCAGACGGACGTCAGCATCCTTGCCCGGTTCTTTCCTCTGCAGCCCTTCCTGCCCCAGGGCCCCAGGGTGTCTGTCTCCCACAGACACACCTCTCCCATTAGTGCCAGTCGCCCTCTCCACAGCCCTTGTTGGGGGCAGGGCAGGGAGGAGGAGGGGGCCCTGCCTCCTGCAGGGTCGGGTAATTCTAATTAGATTTGCCTGCCTGGGGCAGCCGGCCGCTCCAGAGCTCATCAGGGAGTCGGCATTTCATGTCAATAAATGTAACCAGACCCTTTCCACGGAGATTAGTGCCCAGCTCTGACTTTTGGGCACCCCCTCCAAGGCCCCTCCCAGATCCACAGAAGAATGGAGGTGTGGGGGAGGCCCCTCCCTGGCCAGGTCTTCAGGGCGGCAGGAGACAGTGCCAGGAGAGGGAGGGAGCCCGTCAGTGCCCTGTCGCTTTATTTGTGTGTGAGGATGTGTTAATGAAATGTGCTGGTTCCTTCTGAGGTGTAAGCTGGGTGTGTATGTGTGTGTGTGTGTGTGTGTGTGTGTGTGTGTGTGTGTGTGTGTGTGTGTGTGTGTGTGTGGTAGGGGAGAGGGGAGGTAGAGCCGTCTTTAATTGGATCATACCAGAGCATCATCTGGGCTAATCAGCAAGGCAACCAGGAGCTCGGGCTCAGATTAATGATTGCAGTCTAATCCAAGCAGATCCCATGATTAGATGCACATTGCGGGTAATTGTGTTTGTGGCCCGTGAGCAATGCCGAGCCTGGGTCTGAGGAGGGGAGGCCCCATGGAGTGGGGACCGCAGGTTTGGACCCAGCTCAAAAATCTCCTTCCCCAGGCCCACCTCACCCCTGGGGTTTTCACCTCACAAGAAGTCAAAATTTAGCTTGGACCACACCTCCCCGCCCCCTCCTCCAGTGTGGGCTGTGGGCTGGATGGTGTTAGGTGGCTGGGAACCTGGGGCTTGGCTTGCCAGCAACCACAGAGATGGGCCAAGAGGGTGAGGTTAATCCGGCCTTCACTCTCGCTCCTCCCCTGCAGTCTCCTTGGTTCCCCTTTGAAGTGAGTGGGTTCCCATGGAAACCATGATGTCCTGGGGAGCAGAAGAGTGGCAGGAGCTGGGCCCGGCCAGGTGCAGTGGGGAGGAGGGGGACTCTGCTAAGACCATTCTGCCAAGGCTGGGTTCCTGCCTCTGAGGCTGAAATCCTGTCTGAGGACCCAGGAAGAGGCCCACCAGGCACATCAGAAGTTACCTGCTAGTGACAGGAAGTGCTGGGCTAGAGGTGGGAACAGTGACAGAAGGGTGGGGGCAATTCCACCACGAAAAATGCCAGGGAACTGAATTGTGAATCAGATGGGCAGGGTGAGGGGGCTGCAGGGCCCTGTATTTCTCCTTTGTGGCATTACTCGCAACTGAATGGATTGTGTTAATATTAGTTCTGTTTCCACTGCTAGATCGTTACCTCCGTGAAGACAGGGTCTATGTGTTTTCAATGATTTATCCCCAGTGCCTTGCACAGCACCTTAGAGCCTGCAGCCTGGACGAGTGTGTACTAAATCAGAGCTGGTTGAGTGGATTCCTTAAACAGGCGAGGAAGGACTGGACATATCTCAGGGTTCTAGGTTGGGCTGCTGGCAAACTGGTCCTGGGGGGAGTGGGACTGGGAGAGCCCTCACTGTAACGTCCGTCAATCTCCATGGTGTGACGGCATCCACCACGGCCCTTTTCAAGCTGCAGTGTGATGCTGCATGACAGAGCTGGGAAGAGAAGTACACAGATGACTCCCACCAACCTCAAGTACAAACCCCATACAGGAGCCAAGTTACAGGTACCCAGTTTTACCAGCTCCTTTATAACTGATTGTACGGGATGGATTAGCCACAATTCTGCACTCCTTGGTCCTGTCTGGTCCAGTCCTCAGTTTCAAATCTTACATGGTCTCTCTTAACAAATTAATCCTTAGAATAAGACCTAGCATAGAATGAATGCTTTCTCTCTGTGTGTGTTAAATCGCTTCATTCGTGTCCGACTCTGCAATCATATGGACTTTAGCCCACCAGGCTCCTCTGTCCATGGGATTCTCCAGGCAAGAATACTGGAGTGGGTTGCCATTTCCTCCTGCAGGGGATCTTCCAGACGCAGGGATCGAACCTGTATCTCTAATGTCTCCTACATTGGCAGGCAAGTTCTTTACCATTGGCGCCACCAGGGAAGTCCTGGAATGCCTTCTAAGTGTGTGCAATTGTGATCTTTCACCTCAACCCCAATGCACTGAGGTTTTCTCCTTCCTAGAATCTATCCAGCTCCATCCAGCTCTCAGCATCTGCTTGAGCAAAGCCCCAACTTTCCCACTTTCCCCAAGGAGATGCCAAATGTGTCCTGGTTTCTCTGTTAATGAGCTAATTTGCTGCAGCTCCAGAAACTTGTCATCAAACCAGTCTTCTGCCCCCTCTAGTTTCTCAGCGGTCAGTCTCGGCCTGTCCATGCAGTGTTTGTCGTTCTTCCTGTTGGTCTCATCTCTCTGTAAACCACGCTCAGAGTTTCTGCCCACGTGGACCTTGCCACGTGGGACAGCTCATGCTGAAGTCCACTTCTAGTGCAGTGAAAGCAATACTCATTCCTAAAGCCTTGTTTGTAATCCATTTGTCCTGTCACACGCAGACTGGATCACTCTAGACTCCACTCTTGTTTAGGGAAAAATCAGAACAGGGCATTGGGCAGGTCACTCCCTTGAGGCTGTCCCTCGAAAGGTCACTGAAGTTCAGGCTTGGTCCTAATGGTCCTGTAGCTAGAGGGGCAAAGGTCATAGAACAACCATGCTGGGTGGCAGGACGAGCTCTAGAAATGGATGTAGTGGTAATTAATTTGGTCAGCTTGCGCAAGTTAGTTTCTCTGAGCCTGTTTTCTCAACCATAAAAAAGGAAATAGTCATAGCTAGACTAAAATGAGATGATGTTGTGATAGGTAACACACAAATCAGTGTTGGCTGCATGGGATGGGGTGAAGGTGGGGGTTTTTTGTTTCTTTTTTTAATGGTGAAGCTACTTTTTAAAAAAAAATTTTTTTTTATTTTTGCTGTGCTAGGCGCAGACTTTCTCTAGTTGCGGCTAGTGGGGGCCATAGTTTCGGCACTTGGGATTCTCGTCACAGTGGTTCTGCTTGTTGCAGAGCATGGGCTCATGTTGCTCATGTTGCAGGCATGCAGGCTCAATAGTTGCGGCGCATGGGCTCAGTTGCTCCTTGGCATGTGGGATCTTCCAGGACCAGGAATTGAACTTGTGTCCCCTGCATTGGCAGGCAGACTCTTAACTGCTGGACCACCAGGGAAGTCCTGAGATGGGGGTGTTTTAAACAGAGGGGCCAGCTCGGTCCCCTTGGCCCTTTCAGTACATGAGGCATCTTGTGCGTTTAGGGAGGTGAAATTCAGGCATCAGAACAGGGCTTGGGGACCTCAGTTGCCTGGGTTTCCATTCTGTCTCCACCACTGGCCTCTAAACCTTTCCGGGCCTTTCCTCATGTGTCAAATGGGACTGAAAATAGTGCCCTCTCCTCATTAGGCTGGTCATGAGGATTAGGTGAGATAATACCATAAAGTGCTGGAGGAAGAATCTGGTACTTAGAGAGTGCACTGCAGGCATTAGCCGCTATTAGATGTTTCAGGAAATGAAACAGGGGTTGGTGGGCTAGAAGGTGACTGCTGAGAGGCGAGACAGCAAGAAGCAAGACAGGAAAGGGCTCCCAGTTGAGTGCTGTTCGCACTGCAATTTGGTTAAACATTTATTGAGCTCTGCCATGTGTAAGCATCGTGTCAAGTTCCAAGAGGGATTCTGAATTAGAATGGATCGGTCCAGGGAGTGGGAGGAAAATAGGCGTAGGAAGTAGCTAGAGTATAAACTTGGCACATGGTACGGGCTCAAAAAAGTATTTGTGGAATTGACTGCAAGGCCCCTGGCCCATGGTGCAATGTGGGAGTGTTGCCTGCTTTCCCAAGGGAGATGAAGCCCAAGGGAAATGGTAGCCAAGAGGCCTCTCCTGGGACTGGGACCATGGGTGGGATGAGAGGAGTCCCCCAGGGCTTGAGGCTCGGCTGGGGGGCTGGCTGCCGTGTGACCGACCTCTTCAGCAGCTGCCTGGCCAGGACCCTGGGAACTGGCACTTCCTGCTGAAGTGTCTTTGAGGGAACTTGTCCACCTTGTGACCAAAGGGTGTTTTGTCTCCAGGGAGTCGACCCTGGGGCTTAACCCTGTGCCTTCCCTGGCAGAGGGCTGGGTCATTCCTGGAACGTGCTGGGCGAGGTGGCCTGAGGATGGAAGAGGGTAGAAGTTCAACCATTCCAAACCGAAGAGTCAGGACCAGATGCTTCCAGACGAGTTGCTGGGAGCAGATGTTCCAGGCGGGGTTTTATGGGCTGGGGCTCTAGCAGACACTCCTTGCTTTTGGAAGCAGTTGGATTCACTGGCATCCGAGAAAACATCTCAGCTGTTGACTACAGTCAGGGGAGTGATCCTGCCGGAGCCGTAAGCTGAAAGTCAAACCGTGCTCAGTTCTCCCCCAGGCGCCAGGCATCGCCTGCTCCCTGCCCTTCCTGCCAGCATCTTGAAGGCCCCCGCCCCTGAGCCCAACCTCCGTACACGCTGCTGGCAGGCACAGGGACGCCGGCTGCCTGGCCCTGGGAGCAGGTGTGTTCAGAGGCAGCAGCTCTGGCTGCTTCTGCGGCTCACCACCTGGCCTAGGTAGAGTTGAGAAGTCCAGATACTCCCTGAGACCAGGCACAAGGATGAGAGATCCAGGAGCCCCGAATCCCAGTGGCTTATTCTCACAAGGTTATGTTAGGATTAAAGGAGATAACCAATGCTCACAGCTGACAGTGCTTGGCACCAGGCAGGGCTCCCAATGAATGGTGGCCACAGTTGTGAGTAGTGAAAGTGGATCAGGCCCCCTTCCTAGCAGGAGGATGACAGTCACTGGGCCTCCTGCTGGTGCAAATGGAGTGGGATGGGAGCCGGCAAGCTGGGGCTTTGAGGGCTCGTGTGGCCCATGGCTTCTCACGAGGGATGGACTAAGCTAGTGTAGCCCCCCTACCTTTTTAAAAAATATATATTTATTCATTTATTTTTGGCTGCTCTGGGTATAAGTTCCTGTGTGTGAGCTTTTCTCTAGTTTCGGTGAGCAGGGGCTACCCTCTAGTTGTGGTGCACAGGCTTCTCATTGCGGTGGCTTCTCTTATTGCAGAGCACGGGTTCTAGGCATGCAGGCTTAATTGCTGTGCAGCATGTGGGTCTTCCTGGACCAGCGCTTGAACCTTTGTCCCCTGCACTGGCAGGCAAGTTCTTAACTTCTGGACTGCCAGGGAAGTCCCTAGCCTTTCTTTTAACTAAGCCCCACTTTCTGATTTTCCCAAGCCACTGGACCATTTTGTGATCAAGTGAAAAGAACATAAGACTAAGACTTCAGACTAAGTTCTGACTCTACCACTGAGCAACCCACTTAACCTCTTCAGATAAGCTTTCCTACTCCATAGAGCAGGCATCATATGAGAAAATGAAAGATCTATAAAAATGTCAAAGCCTTCTTCAACACACAAAAATATTACTGTGGGAAAAGATTCTTTTGGGAACTCATTTGATGAGGCACCCTTGTGCTGCAAAGGTCCTAATGCTCAAAGGGTAAGTCTGGCAGCTCAGTTCTGTGACCCCAGAACACCCAAGACTCAAGGACAGTAGAGAAAAAAGGGGAGGACGATGAAATGATTCTAATAATGGTTCAAAAAATGGTACCTGGGAGAGGGGAGAAAGCACAAAGTTTGGATACTCAGGTTTAAATCTCAACTCAATCACTTATTAGCCTGATGATGTAATTATTTAACCACATGGCACCTCAGTTTGCAAATCAGTAAAGTGGGGATAATAAAAAATATTGGGTGTTTCAGTGCAACAAGCACATGAAATGTGACTTACCAATTGCCACCAAATGTGCATGGGTGTGTCACTACCAGTGACCAAAGCAAAATGGATAGAGTTCCCCTTCCCAAAGCATCTCTTTCCCCAGGGCTTTTTCGTTGGGGACTGGTTGAATCTCTGGGGACTTGGATAGAGGTTGCCTCTTAGTAGCTGCCTAACTGTGGGAAAGGTACTTGTATTTTTTTCTCTTCCTGAGTTTCCTCCCCTTAAAATGAAGGGGCTGAACATGAAAAAGTCAGGAGATAACAAGGATTAATAATAGTAAGGATTGGAGAAAAGGGAATCCTTGTGAACTGTTGTTGGGATTGTAGATTGGCATAGCCACTATAGAAAATAGTAGGGAGGATCCTCAAAAACATTAAAACTAGAATGACCATTAGATCCAGTAATCCCACTTTGGGGATCCAAAGGAAATGAAAACACTAACTGGAGAAGATATCTGCTCCACCACATTCAGAGCAGCATTATTTAAAACAAAGAGACACAGAAACAACCAAAGCGTCCATTGACGGATGAGTGGGTAAAGCAGTTGTGGCATATATACACATGTTCAGTCATTAAAACAACAACAACAAGGAAATCATGTCATTTGTGATAACATGGAGGGACCTTGAAGGCATTATGCTAAGTAAAATACATCACCAAGGAGGACAAATTCTGTGTGATCTCACTTATATGTGAAAACCAAAAAATAAATAAAAAATAGCTTAGAACAAAATAGATCAGATTTGTGGTTACCAGAGGTGGAAAGGAGAGGTAGGGGGCAATCCTGGAGGGTAGTTGAAAGGCACAAACTTCCAGAGAAAAGGCACAAACTTCCATTTATAAAATAAATAAGTACTAAGGATGTAACGTGGGACTTCCCAGGTGGTGCAGTGGTAAAGAATCCACCTGCCAATGCAGGAGACACAAGAGATGTGGGTTCAATCCCTGGGTCAGGAAAATCCCCTGGAGGAGGACACGGCAGCCCACTCCAGTATTCTTGCCCGGGAAATCCCATGGACTGAGGAGTCTGGTCATGGGGTCGCAAAGAGTCCGACACGTCTGAGCACACACACAGCAATGATAAGGGATGTAATGTACAAAACGATGACTATCGTTAACACTGCTGTATCATATACAGGAAGGTTAGGAGAGTCACTTCTAAGAGTTCTCATCACAAGGAGAAATTTTTTCCCTTCTCTCTTTTTATCTATCTGAGAAGATGTGTGTGAGCTGAACCTATTGTGATGATCATTTCACAATCTATGTAAATCACACCATCATGCTGTACAGCTTCAGTTTATACACTGATGCAATCGGTTATTTCTCAATAAAACTGGGGCAGGGGGGTGGGCGGTGCCAGGAATGAAGGGACTATGACATAAAATCCTAACAGGTTTCAAGTTTTAGGTTCTTTGTATTCTTGCCCTTGTAGACTAGCCTTAACAATTTGTGGAGATTTCACATTTCCTTTTTTTTTTTAATGTGTCAGGGGGGAGGAGTGTGTGTGTGTGTGTGTGTGTGTGTGTTAAAGGGATGGAGACAAAGCAGACTCCGGCCTGCCCTGGGCCCCACCCTCGCCAGGGATGGACCTGTCCGCCCACCTGCCGGGAGGAGAGCTGGTTGGAGCCCAGGAACCCAGCAGATGCAATTCCAATTTAGCAACACGAAGAAGTCCTCTCCAAGGCAACCCAGGCGAACACACCGCCCACTGGGCAGGGCTAAAAATACACCCGCATGGTTTCCACGTCACACCTGAAGTAAAAATACATCCAACCGGGAGCTGCTGGCTTGGTCTCCCCCACCCCGCTCTGCTCTCTCCATCTGGTCTTTCGAGGGGAAGAGAGGCGAGGAGAGGAGGCGGGCTGGCTAAGCTCTTCCTTCACACTGGCTCCTCTGCCTCCGGGACCCTGGCAGCCCCCACCCCACACACCCCCCGGCAGAGCCCAGAGGAGGCGGGTCCCTTTGTAGCAGCCAGAAACTGCCAGATGGCTGTAGCTGGTCTGGGTACCTCAGAGGAGGGAGTGGATTCTGAGCCCAAAGAGCTTTAGGCTTGGGTCTCAGAACCCCCACTTGCTGCCTGTGGTCACCTCATTCATTCATTCCTCCCCATGCATTGATTCATCAAAGATTTATCCACCTTCCGCTGTGTGCCAGGCAGTGTGCTTGACACTGGGGAATTCAGAGAGAAAATGAGATTGTGGATCAGAGGAGCTCCCCACGAAGTGAGGAAGACGGCTGAGCACAATCAACTGTAGTCAGTAGAGTTTAACAATCGTCTTAAGGGAAGGAAAAATAAATGCTTACTGGCAATGTTTTTGGTTTAAAAAGAGGGTTTCAAGTTCTGATGAGTTATACTTTGCCTCTCCTCCTCCTTCTCTTTCTCTGCCTCTATTTGAATTGACACGTGGGCTTGTTTCCCTGCCAAATGAGTCAGTGGAGATGGAATTATACATTTATTGGAGCGGATAGCATCGACGTTGCTCTGAATTAAAAAAAGGTGCCCCCACGCCATTCCAGGGAAGTAGAACAAGCATTAATTGACAGCTTCCTAAGTGCCAGCCACTCTGTACTATCCTTCCTTTTCTCCTTGCGATAACCTTTATGGTAGGTGGTATCATCCCCCTTCTATAAAAGAGGAAACTGAGGCTCAGAGACATTCAGTCACTTGCCCCAGAGTCATATAGTTAATTATCCGTCTCCAGAGACTTTGCTGGTTTCAGACCACCCAGCCCACTGAATTTGTGAGGTCAAAGTAGAACCCCCACCTTCAAGCACATCTCAGTGGCAACTCAGAGCGGGCAATGACTTCTCTTGCTGGAGAGACCAGTCAGGGAGCCTTGGTACTAGGGCTGGCACTCTGAGCTAGGCTATTAGGAGAGACCTAGGCACAGGTATTTCAGGTGGAAGGAACAGCAGGGGCATGAACAGCCTGGTTTACCTGAGCTGGTGAAGGGCGTGATACAGGTACAGGGGGCTGGGGGCCACCTGCTATCTGCCCAACCATCACGTATTCCTCTGAGTCTGTCCATTAGTGCTGAAAAGAAACCTGAGGCCACACTGTGAAGTGCCTCATCTGATGATGCTGACTCTATTTCATCAACATCCAGGAGCGATGTCTCTGTATTTCTCAGACTGACTGCTGGTAATGGGCCTTCTGCAGATGCTGATTGCAGCCATGAAATTAAAAGACGCTTACTCCTTGGAAGGAAAGTTATGACCAACTTAGATAGCATATTAAAAAGCAGAGACATTACTTTGCCAACAAAGGTCCGTCTAGTCGAGGCTATGGTTTTTCCCGTGGTCATGTATGGATGTGAGAGTTGGACTGTGAAGAAAGCTAATCGCCGAAGAATTGATGCTTTTGAACTGTGATGTTGGAGAAGACTCTTGAGAGTCCCTTAGACTGCAAGGAGATCCAACCAGTCCATTCTAAAGGAGATCAATCCTGGGTGTTCATTGGAAGGACTGATGCTAAAGCTGAAACTCCAATACTTTGGCCACCTCATGTGACGAGTTGACTCACTGGAAAAGAGTCTGATGCTGGGAGGGATTGGGGGCGGGAGGAGAAGGGGACGACAGAGAATGAGATGGCTGGATGGCATCACCGACTCGCTGGACATGAGTTTGAGTGAACTCCAGGAGTTGGTGATGGACAGGGAGGCCTGGCGTGCTGTGATTCATGGGGTTGCAAAGTGTCGGACAGGACTGAGCGACTGAACTGAACTGAACTGGCTGTGAAAGGGGCGGGGCCATCCAGCAAATTGGCTCCAGGCTATTGACTCTGATTCTGTAGTCCCAGTGACCTCTGACACGGGACACTAGAAATAAAAGGTCACAACGACAACGCCAGCCCCTGGGTAGTTTCCAGGGTGGTGGGCCTTCGGCAACTTGAGACCCCCACTGTTTGGGAGACTAGGTTGGGTGGCTGGTGAGCTGGTCGTGTCACTGCTTGCCTTCCTTCACCCCGCCTCTCTGGCCAGTGACTCATGTCCTGTGCAGAGGTCTGACCCTGACCAGGCTCTAGTCCCTCTGCCTCATCACTGTAAGCCTCCACATTTTGGGACTCCCCTGGCAGTCCAGTAGATAAGACTCTGAGCTCCCAATGCAGGGGTCAAAGTTCGATCCCTGGTTGGGGATTTAGATCCCATGTGCCATAACTAAAGATCCCGCATGCCGCAGCGAAAACCCAGTGCAGCCAAATAAATAAATATTTTTAAAAAAATAAAAACCTCCACCTGGAAATTTTCCTCTCCCACTCTACATTGCCTCCTCTGGGACGGTCCATTCTTAGGAAGTGCCTGGGGGCTCTGACATGCCACCCCATCCCCATCGGAGGCAGCAGCTGAGGCTCAGGGAGGGGTGAGCAATGACGCTGGGCTGTGAAGGGAGCTGCAGGACAGGCCCGGGAGCTCCAAGGTCAGGGAGTGGACAGCCAGGCAGGCTGCCACACACATGGCTGGACCCATAATTGAGGTCTGCAATTCTGGCCAAGGTCACAAGGGGAGGGATGGCTGAGAAGCTCAGAAGTGACGGAGTGGCATGACTGTGAATCACAAGGTTTATCACCCAGAAAGGGAGCTCAGTGCTAATGTCTGCCCCTGCGTGTGACCATCATCTCCCCTCCCCCAGCCCAGGGGGCTCTGTTTCTCTCCACCTATCTGCGCTCTTTGCATTGCAGTCTCTCGGAAGCGCTATTCAAAAAACTCTTTAAACTGAAGCCTAGTTGATTAACAATGCTGTGTTAGTTTCAGGTGTTCAGCATAACGATTAAGTCTTATATATATATTCTTTTTCAGATTCTTTCCTCTTCTAGGTTATTACAAAATATTGAGTAGAGTTCCCCACGCTGTCCTGTAGGTCCTTGTTGCTTATCTATTGAAGCTCTGTATTTTTGCATTCTTTGTTTTTCCTGTCTCTGCTTCTCTGTTTATGGTCTTCTGAGTAGAAAGAAATGTTAAAAAAAAAAAAAACTTTAAAAAATTCAGGTTGTCCAAGGAGGAAGGAAGGGAAGCAGGAAAAAGGTCTATTTGTCTTTCCTTGAGTCTTTTAACAAAAGGCAATGAACTTCAGCCTTAGAAGGGAACTTTCAGTTAGATGTGAGTGTAAAAATTACCAAGGAGGTTGGGGCCTCCATCCCAAAAGGTCTTTGGAAATGTTAGTGAGACCTATCGGGCCATCTACATTATGAACATCTGTCTTGAGACAGGAATGAATAAAATGCACAGCTGCCCAAGATTGTGCTCAGAAGCTTCATCAGAAATGTGTGTCCAGTGTCGGGGGGTTTGGGGGGAGGACCTGGATCACTTTGCTCTCAAGAAAATCTGGGGCTTTGCTGAGGGGGTCTTGGCCTCTCTGCTGCTGGAGGGAGGATCACATTCAATTCTGCAAAGGACTTAGCCAAGATCCTGCCCAGGTTATGGCAGGTGGGGTGTCCCCCAGGGGCAACCCCACACATCCTGGCCCCAAACTGAGCATTCTAGACTGCCGAATTTGGGCAGTGTAGAAAAAACAAGAAGGCAGAAATGTCAGAAGTAATTAAACCAAATGATGGCTTAAACCCCTGTAGAAATCAACACATCCGGTTTAATCACCTTCTTAAGCTAGCACAAGACTGCGGGTCTGTGGAGAGGGGTTCTTTATTTCTTTGGATCGTTAACAAGAAGTGCGTATCTTGAGCTTGCTTTTGGTTCAGATCCTCCTGGGGAGAGGTCTGATGTGGGTGGAGGTGGGGTGGGGGGCGGTGGTGGTGAGGACTCAGAAAAGAGAAAAGAAATAATAAAATCTTATTTGAGATCATCTCTCGTCCCCCGTGCCCAGCTCTGTCGGCACTCGGGGCGTCCCGCCCTCCCAGCACCCAGGCAGAGGCACAGTGCTGAATGTGCTAAATCAGGCCATTAGAGAAATTCATTTCTCTTTATTAGTCTGTGTCAAATCCTTTTTATTAGTGGCTGGAAACGACCTCTCTTCTGCAGTAAAATGTCATGCCGGTTCACTCCTTTTATTTGTTCTGCACCGACGAGGCTCAAACTCTCCCTGAATTAGTGTGGTGAGATTTATTTCCTCCAAATTTTGAACGGCTTAAGAGAGATTGGGGTGGAGGGGGCGGCCAGGCGGGAGGCAATGCGGGGAGAAGAGTGGAGAGGGATTGGGGAGGGAGAAGGTGAGCTCTTCTGGAGGTCAGGTGTCCTCAGCTCTTCGGAAAGAAAGCCTAGTGGCCATCTTTCACATCTCGATCGTCAGCATCTGGGCTCTGGAGACCAAGTCTCCACATTTCTGCTTCCAGCCTCTCAAGGGTACTGATCCACAGTGGGCGAGATCTGGACAGTGGGAAGTGAAACTCCTTAAAACTCATTTTCTAGTTGAAGAGGGCGAAGCTCAGGGAATGTCAAGAATGGCAGCATCAGTATCCCATCCATAACTGGAAATCTCCCTTCCCCATCCCATGCCTGGGTCAGACTGGCCATTCGTGTTCTGGGTAGCTAATGTGTCCAGCTCCCATGGTCCCTGCCCTCGCCACTGTGTCCTCCACGCCAGGGCTAAAATAGGGCTACTGGAAAGGGCTCCTTGAGGGTGGCTTTTAGCCTCTTCCCCAGCTTTATGGAGTGACATTGGAGGGTATCTTAGAAATAGAAGTCAACGCTTAGGCAGGTGTAAGATGGGCCACTGAGGAAGGGGCTGTGGAGTGGGCTGGGAACAGCCTTCTAGATACCCATAGCATCAACACAGCCATGGAACAAACAGCTGAGTCAATGGAAGACTGAACTTGCTTCTTGGGGCTGGCCCAGAGTGTCTCAGCAGCCACCACACTTGGGGTTAGCAGGCAGCCGTCCAGGTGATGGAAAGATCCAGATGGATAAGCAGAGGAGCCACAGGCAGCCCCACCAAATCTGCCCGGGGGTCATGTGAGAAGCTGTGGGTTAGCACAGGTGTCACCCGAGCTCCTAGGTTCAGGGATCCTGGCATCAGGGTGGGTGTTCCACCCACAGGTGGGAGGGTGGGATATGAAAGGAGGATTTGGGAGCTGAAAGTACTGCTCAGGTCAGGAGAGGCTGGGGAGAGGGGCCATGGCAGCCACCAGGAAGCCTGCTCTGGGCTCCACGGGTGCTCGCTTCACTTGCAGGACCAGGAAGGAAAGAAGGTTTTCTTCTACTGAGACTTTACAGAAGTCATAGAAAACACTTCAGGGTATGCTTTCGTTTCTCTCTCTCTCTCCCTCACACACACATACACACACACACAACACACACACACCACACACACACCACAGCAGGGAGATTTGAACCCTCCTGGTGAGAGGTTTATAAGATGGAGCAGTGCTAGAGCTCTGCCTTGAAGGTGCACACTGTCCCCCAGTGGAAGGGACAGAGCCTCCACCCCAGTCCCTGAAAGCCCGCTTCACTGTGAGCCCTGTGATCTGCAAGTTAACCTCTTGGACTTCATCTCCCTCCATTCGCCTGCCTTACTCCAGCCACACACGCCTGGACTTTGTTCCAGACACATGCCACACTCATTTCTATCCCAAGTGCCTTGGTCCTCTCTTGCTTGGAACGCCCCTCCCTCAGACCTCTGCCTGAGTGCCTCTTCATCGTTGGAGGCTTCACTCAAATGCCACCTCCTCAGAGAGGCCCTCCCTGACCACTCTCGTCTCCGAAGGGGCCAGGACGGCAGCCGAGGAGCCCACCTCCTGATGCCACCCCAGCCCCAAGGCTGGCGGCTGGGAGATGTAGCCACTAGCAGCTCCCTTTTCCCCGCCCCACATGCCACACTCACTGTGTACACAGAACGCACGATGCTCGCGCACACACTGCATACAAATAACATGTAGCACACACACTGCCTATAATACAAGGCACACGCACAGTGTAGCACACGCTCCCTGCACCCCAGCTCCATGCACACAACCCGTATGTGCATAGTCCCGCAAGACATAACACCACGTGTGCACACACACAAAAGCACCCAGGACAGTCCACTGACACGCCACTCACACTTGCTCTCGTTGACAGCCTACATTCAACCCAGGCGCACATGCATGCACGGACACCGACACACACACACACACACACACAGACCATCCCCTCTCCTTCCAGCAGCTGCCCACCCTCCTTCCAACCCGTGAGAAAGGAACGTGCAGTGACCAGCGGCTGCCATGGGTTGGGGGGGTGCGGGGTGCACCCCCACCACCTGGCACGATGCTGCGGATTATTAGTTCCTGGTAATTTAGTGCCCTTGTACGGAGTCGATTTGTGCCTTTCATTCCTAATTGATCTAGTGGCTGTTTAAATGGCAGCAGGCATCTGTTGAGAGTAGGAAGGTTCATAAGGCGCAATAATTCATAACACCGTCTGGAATTTGCCTTTCATGTCCCTCAGCTAAACCACTGCAGGGCTCTGCTTAAATCACAGCCGCGGAGGCTTTCTTTGGTATTCCACTCAGGGCCGGGAGAACCTTGCATTAAACTGGGATCAGGTTAGATTAGACTATAATATGCTGCGGTATTAGTGGCTGCAAATGAAGGCTTAGACTGGAGTTTAACCCCTTCACCTGGTTTTCTCTTTGTCTTCAGCGGCTGGCTGAGCAAACCCATTGTCTTCCCACCAGCTTCCTGAGGGGGCTGAATAGATCTTCTAGCGATTTGGGGGCTGCAGATAGGCTAGCCTCAGATGTTGACCCTTTTTTCTCTCCAGACTATCACCCAGCCTGCAGCCTTGGAGCCCAGCTGTTTATGCATCAGCTCCCAAACCAAGGGTCAGGGCGGCAGTGTCCGGGCACAGCTCTGCCAAGCCAGGCGGCTCATCGGAGACAGGAGTTCACCTCCCCTCCATGCCCCCTGCCCCTGAGCTTGGGTAGAATGACCAGCAGGTATGGGTTTGGGTGTGGATGGGTCTCAGCACTTTCTGCCTTTCTGTCCAGAATTATTAGAATCCCAGGATGGGACAGGCTCATAGGGGTTCCCCATCTGCCTACAAACACTCTGTAGGCTGGCTGTTCATTTCTTCTTGGCGTGGTTAATCACAGTGTTCCTGCTGGAAGAAGCGTAGTGGGTTTTCCATTTCAAGATTTCTTGTGCTTTCCAATATGGTAGCCACTAGGCACACATTGCTATTTAAATTAAAATTAGTTAAAGTCAGAATTAAAAATTTAAGGTCCTAGGCAAAGCAGGCATTTTTTTAACTTATTATTTTATATTCAAGTATAGCTGATTAACAAGTTGTGATAGTTTTGAGTGGATAGCAAAGGGACTCAGCCATCCATATACATGTATCCTTTCTCCTCCAAACTCCCCTCCTATTCAGACTGCCACATAACACTGAGCAGAGTTCCCAGTGTTCTACATTAGGTCCTTGTTGGTTATCCATTTTCAGTACAGCAGTGTGTACATGTCCATCCCAAACTCCCTAATTATCCTTCCTCCCATTCTGCCCCGCTGGCAGTCAGAAGTTCATTTTCTGTGAGTCTGTTTCTGCTTTGTAAGTCAGTTCATTCGTATCATCACAGCAGCCATATTTTAAGTGTCCACTGGCCTCAGTTAGTTAGTAGAGACTGTAGAAACTTCATCATTGCAGGAAGTTCTGCTGGGCGGTGCTGGCTACAGCAGCCCTGTTGGCAGGAGCCTGGGGACCAGGCCTGACACATGCTTTCTCCTCTCCCAGCAAACAGATTTTCGTCAAAAAGAAAGGAGCCAGATTTCGTGGTCCCAGGGGACTTCAGTGAGAAGCCAGGGAGGGATGTGTATATGCTTTGGGGAACCACAGTGGGGAGAATGGGGCTCCAGAGTCCAGTGTCAACACCCATGTAAGCACACACGCAGGTGCTGGGTGTGAAGACAGAGCTGTTCACTCAGGCTGCAGAGAAATGAGACTGAGATGCACTTATAAGTGCAAATGACATCTCACACATAACATACATGTGTATTCAACAAATGTTTATTCGGATCACATACCACTGCTAGACTCCAGGCAGAGAGTGGAGAATACGATGGGCTTGCTTCCTGCCCTCATGTAGCTGACAGTCTAGTGAGGAAGGCAGGTGGTAAGGCAAACAAGCCAGGTCTGTGTAGGTTGCAGGGTGGGGCAGTCAGGGCAGCTTCCCAGAGTTGGCGATGTAGAAGCCAAGACCCAGAGAGTGGCCAGGTCAGCACTTCAGCTTGCATCCATCCATCATAGAACCACCCGTGTCGCCAAACATGCTCACGCTCACATATTCTTCATTCATCAGTTCATTGTCAGTCACCGAATATGTATTAAGTGCCTGCCGTGAGCGTCAAGGCAAGGTCCTAAGGATACAATGATCATTGAGACAGGGACAGTCTTGGGGAAAAACAGTGGCCAAGTAATAATGCGTATTAAAATTGCAGCTGTGCTAAGTGGGTGTTGATGGAAATGTGTAGGGAGGTGTCACATGTAAGCAGGGTGTCTGACCTAAACTGAGTCAGCCAGCAGAGGCATGACGGGTGGGGACATCTGCCCACCACATGTGATGAGTAGCCAGGTCCACACACACACACCTTCCTCCCCGCTCCCCCACCCCCCAGCTCCCCACCCTCCCATCGACACTTGCAAACACACAGGTACTACCATCTACACAGCCAAGTGTGGATCTGTGACCAGCGATGAATGTTTACATCCAGGACTTTTCTGGACATTTCCCGTATTTTCTTCCTGGGTTGACCTTGAGCCTGAAATGGACACCTACCTCTTTGAAGCATTATACCCAGCATCCCTCATCAAATATCCAGACAATTTATCTAGACAAAGAGAACAGTTAGGCTCCTGGTAGGGGAGGAACAGAAGCCACTGAGGCCCCAGGAATGAGGAGGTTGGATCCTCTGTGCCAGGGTATGAAATGCTGCTGTCCCGGTGGACTGTGGGGACTGGGGCCTTCCTCCAGGAGTGGGACCCTGGGAGAAGAGGTGATGGGAAGGTGAGATGGGCCCCTGAAGGCTTCTGAGCCCTCATGGCAGCAGGTCTCTGAGTGCACATGTGTGAGCTCTCGCTGTCCCCGCAGGCATCCTCTTTTCCCGCTCCTGACGCTGCTGTTTGAGAAATGTGAACAGGCCACCCAGGGCTCTGAGTGCATCACATCCGCCAGCTTCGATGTGGACATCGAGAACTTTGTCCACCAGCAGGAGCAGGAACACAAACCCTTCTTCAGCGATGACCCGGAACTGGACAATCTGGTAAAGACCCTCCAACCCCCACCCTGGCTAGGGTTGTCCCGCCCTCTGACCCCTTCCAAATGCCCCAGAAGCAATCCTTTCATTTGTTCATTCAGCAAAGAAATGTGCTTCCCCACTGTGGGCAGGCCTTGGTGTTCCAGCAGCTGAGAACCTTTAACCAAGAGTTACACACACTGGTGACGCTGCCAAAGTTCTGCCTTCCTCCTCCCCCGCAGCACCAGCGTCACCTCCCACCCTCTTGCAGTGCAGACGGGAGGAGGGGAGGGCCATGGCATCCAGAATGTTCTGAGGGCTGGAATCCTGGCTTGTTGGGAAATCCATCTTGGGCTGCCCAGAGAGGAGCTGATGGCCATATGCTACATTGTGAAGGAGGAGGGTGACATGCATATTCAAGCACATCAGTGGATAAGAAGACTGGAAGCAACAGATGAGAAGACCAACTTCTCTACTGAGAAGACCAGCAGATGTCCTGCCCATTTAGGATACGGTAGATCAGGCTCCCAAGCCTAGCTTGTCATCCAGATCATCACTACAGCTTTAAAAAGTACATGCTCCTGGGCCCCTCCACCTGGAAACCAGGATTCAATAAGTTTAGTTGGACTCGCACATGTACATTTTTAAAGGTTTCCCAGACAACTGCCATCTTCAAGAAGGCTTGGTAGCCAATAGATTAGATGATACTCTAACTCTTCATCTAGCCCTGGGAATCCTGCTGAGAAAAGAGCTGTGGAGAGACCGCTCTGTTTGTTCATCGTGACAACAGTTATCCTGGGATTATTAACCACGATTCTTGATTTTGCTGTGAGTGGATTATCCAGATTGTGCACGGTGAATTTGGAAACTCTGAAAATGTGTCTTCCATAAGTTGATTGATTATAGCGCTGACCTCCATCCAGAATTTAGTTAGTACCTACTCCCCAAAGGGAAACAGATTTAGAAAAGCAAATGTGACTCCAGGAAGGAAGGAACACACACAAACACACACACACACACACACAGTGCATCTGCAGAGCAGACTTAAATGACTTGGGTATTATTCTGCGTTGTGAATGACCCACCCCACCGCTTCTCTCAGGAGTTGAATATGGAGTCCAAGAGCGCTACCAGGAGAGGACCCCCTCCTTGACCTGGAAATCTACGAAGTGTTATGGTGCATTATGATACAGGACAGAGGATATGCACTTGGCCAAGGTCAGGAGCATTAGTGCAGGTTTCTGGGAGCCCCAGATGCACCTCTGCTCGACTCCTGGCTGTGACTGAGCTAACTTCCTTCCCGGTAACACAGTCCCCTATCTCTCAGGTCCCCTGGGAGAGCCGTCCCCATGCAGGTTCTCCATTTGGTTGGATAGTTAGTGCAGGCAGACTTGCCCCTGCCCTGCTGTTCATCTGATCAGAATCTCAGAACCACAATTGTGAATCAGGTCTTTAGAACCTACCCCCGCAGCAGTCATGGGGCCAGGAGGTGAGGCAGCCGTTTGTGTGGGAGCTGGAATGAACACTCCCTTCACTTGACCCCCAAAAGAAGCTGAGGCCTCAGTTGGTGGGAAATACCTAAAATAGGCTGAGTAACATGAAAGAATATAAACTTTCTTCAGAAGTAGGAGTCCTGGCGAAACAAACCTCACCAAATTGCACACTGCCACCTGCCAGGTGACTTCTGGAAGACACCTCCCTGTCCCAGCCCCAGGACAGCCTCTTATTCTATTGAGTTGGCCAGAAAGTTCATTTGGATTTTTCCATAAGATGTAGTGGGAAAACCTGAACAACCTTTTTGTCCAACCCAAGGGTACAGCCTGGAAATACCAAAAAGTGACCATCTCCATGCTCTCCCCTGGCCCACACTACCTGCGTCTCTCAGGAGTCTATTCACTCAAAGACTCAGATTTCTTCATCTAATCCAGCAAAACATGGTCATGTCCACCATGTGCCATGCCTGATCTGAGGGTGGGGTTGCTGTAGGAGCTGCCCCAGTGGCCCCAGACCCCCTGGTGCTCCCTGGGCTTCTATCCCAAGTGATGGGCTGGGAGTGGTCCACTGGTGGAACAGGCTTTGTACAGCCCACCCCCTCACATGGACCCAGAGGAGTTTACCTGGGGGTGCTGGCCACAGTCAATGACTGATGGATGAATCAATTATTTAAATGGAGGTGGTTGAAGGAGCCAGGGACCCGAGGCCAAGCTCATCCTCTGGGAGACTTTTACGACAGCTCCTTTGAAGCTCGGTTTCCCCATCTGTAGAGCCAGTACACCTGTCTCCTGTGACTGTCATAAAAAATTAGCACCATGACTAGTGGAACTAAATGGCCTTTGAAAATGCGTGGCATCCAGAAGGTTAAGGTCAAATGCAGTATCACTAAGGCCAGGCATTCCAGCTGCATCACCTCACCTCCAGGCCATCAGAGAGACGGTGTGGCCGAGAGCCTGAAACTTTCCGTGGGTAGGGAGGTGTGTGTGGGGGGGGGTGCTGGAATCAGGCAGTGCCCTTTGCCATCCCACATGTGGCCCTGTGTCAGGAGGGGGAAGGTGAGGAGGCCGACCACAGGAGCCATCATTAGAACAAGAGTCGTGCAGCCGGCACTGCCGAGATGCACATAATTAGAAATTAGAAAAAGGTCAGATCGCGTCATTATCAGCTCAATCAGCTGCCGAGTGCCACAGCCAGTTAATTTGGCATCTGTATTTTTTACAACCCCGCACACGTAGCCCAGCGGACTGTAACTCTTTATCCGGACAGATATACTGCGCAGCGGAGCAGGGACATAAAATGAGACCCCAAGCAAATGAGCTGAGATAATTGAGAGATTTATTTTTTATATATATGTGTGTCAGGGCGGCTTTCCTTTGCCCTTGAATGTTGACTTTCACAGATGGGCTTGTCATGAGGACGCTGGGATCCCCCCAAACTGTCCCACCCTGGATCCTGGAGCGGGGCTCAGATCCTGCCTCCTCCCCAGCCCCACCAGGCCTACCACCCCTCAGGACATGGGTCCTCCCCTCTCCTGCTGGTCCCTCTCCTCCCATCCAAGCAAATCGCTGTATCCACCTCCCTGGCTCCCACGATCTCCCCGGACAGGTTCCCATGGGAACCATGGTTGATGAAGCCCTCCCAGAGCTGCTTAGAGACCAGAGAGGTTCCCAGAGCATAGGTTTCTAAGTGAACCTCCCTTCCCAGTTAGCCAGCTGCCGGAATAGAAACTTAGAATCATAAAACACTGGGGGAAAACCCCAAGCAGAGAGAGCAGTGCGTCCATTTTACAGATGGGGACACTGGAGTCCAGAGAAGGGCAGTGACTTGTCAGCACCCAGGTCTGCTGACTCCTTCCACTCCATCACCCACCTCTCTGCTTCCCCGGGGGCAGCAGAGCCCTCATTTATAAATGACTGTCTCTCAAAAAACAACCCTGATAAGAAAGGTGAAGAGGAGTGCAAGTCTGAATAATAAAACACATGACAATAATTATAAAAAATAAATAAATAAGTGTCTCTCCCCCTGGTACACAGACTCCCTGACCCTCTCCACCTCCCCATTTCAGTCCCATGGGGGTGGCTTTCCCCTGGTCAGCTCCCCCAGGGACCGCCCCCCACCAGCTCCAATTCCCACACACACACCCCAGTGCTCACCAGCCCTCTGTCACCTGACCCATTGATCCCCTATTTGGGCCCAGCAGCCTCTGACTGGCAGTTGGTACAGTTTGTAAAATTTGCAAGTTCCCCAAACCCCTTTGAAAGGCAAAAGCTTTTTGTTTTATAAAATCTGATTTATGGGCCCCCAGTGCAGGGCCAAGGTTTTATATATTATGCAAGATTTCAAACCGAGGCTGTAAAACGTACGGTTTCAGTTTCATGCATGGAATTTTTTTATGTGTAAATTTTTTAACATTTATGGGGCACGTTTTAATGAGACTCTGGTGGGGCTCACGGGACAGATTAGAGCTGCCTGATCGCAAAGCCAGCTCCAACATGGGGCCCCCCAAGCCCCTGGGCCCTCCCTGAAGGGGGTGGGGTGCAGAGGCCAGAGATTGTGAATATGGAGACACGTGAAGGAGGCAGGCTAGAGCCATGGGTCCACAGGGACCCCAGCAGCACCCCTTCAGAGAGTTATTCCCTCCTGCCTTCTGTGCAGACCCTCTTCACCTCAATGGGAGCAGAAAATCCCACAAGACCCCAGAACAGGGAAAGGAAATAATAATCAAAGCCAGTAATAAATAACATTTACAGCATACTTACTGGGTGCCAGGTGCCGTCGTCCTAAACACTACACCTGTATTATCTTATTTAATCCTCTTTTCAGACCCACAAGGCACAGATTATTACTATCCCTATTTTAAGATGAGGGGTCTTAAAAATGAGAGAAGCCTGGTGGCTCAGAAGGTAAAGAATCTGCCCACAACACAGGAGAACCAAGTTCAATCCCTGGGTCAGAAAGATGCCCTGCAGAAGGGAATGGCTACCCACTTTAGTATTCTTGCCTGGAGAATTCCATGGACAGAGGAGCCTGGCGGGCTGCAGTCCATGGGGTCTCAAAGAGTTGGGCAAGACTGAGCGACTTTCACTAAGATGAGGATCTTGCGAAATGAGGTGAAATCATAGCTCAAGACCACACAGCTCGTACGTGAGTCAAACACAGGCACGGAGCCCTGGCCCACACTCATCTGCTATGTGGCCCTAGACTCCGTCTTTTCTTAGTACTTCCTCTGCACTCGTCTTTAGTTCTTTTCTGGGCAAATCTCCTTCTATCCTCAGTATGATGTTGAGGGAGTTGCTGTTGTTATCCCATTTTACAGATGAGAACAAGGAAGTGCAGAGATCATGTGAATCCTGCAGAGCATCCCAGAAGGTGGAGGGCCCCAGACTCAGCCTCCAAAATCCACTGTTTCCTAGCACCCAGCTCTGCTATTTAATTCTCGAGATAGCCCTGGGAGGGGTTATCATTATACCCATTTTACAGAAGGGAGAATCCAAGACTGAGAACCCTGCAGTCACTAAGTTACAGAACCAGGATTTGTCTAGCTCCTGAAGCCCACCTCTTTCCCCTGAACCACAAGGCATCTCCAAAGTCTGAGGATGAGGCAGGGGAAGTGCCATATTGTGACTTAGAAGTATTAACTTGTCCTGTGTGGCAGCCTCCCTAAGTGTTCGTCCTGTCCCCCAGTCATCTGGCAGTCTCTAGCCCCTGGTCTTCACCTTTCTCCCATGTCCCAGGCTTTGTTCCAGGGACCCCACCCTTCCAACTGCTCAGACTGGGCGGGGCTGGCCTGGAAAAGTTCCCAATTAGATTTTAGCTTTGGCTGCCCTAATGACATGCAGGAAGCACTTCAGAGCACTTCAAGGAATGCATGTTTACCAATTCCTTCATCTGTACGTGAAGCAGACTATTCCAGCTTCCCAAAGTGCAGAAGAAGGAGAGGGAAAAAAGAGTCTGCCCTCCAGGGCAGAGCTACTCCCTAATTGCTGCTTGGAATTTCACAGGTTACCTAATCCCAGAGTCTTGATCTCCTGTTCTCCAGAAGAATGATAACCGTGCCTATGGATCCCCAGGTTTATGCGCCTCAAATGAAGTAATGGAGAGAGAAGTGTTTTGTCTATCGTAAAGTGCTATGTATATAAATGCTTTGAAAGGCAAGGATTTATTATTATCAAATGAAGAGGTCGCAGTCTTACAAGAGAGGCCACTTTTCAGAAAAGTGCTTGATGGAGGAGGGAAGGGCACACTGATGTAAATAATCGACATACAACACAGTGCTGTGTGCTCAGGACACAGTGTACATGGTTTCATTCAATGTTCACAACAGCTCTTCAGTGTAAGTATTATTGATCAGCTTACATGTTACAGATGAAGTTAAAGGTCTGGTTCAAAATACTCAGACAGGAAATACTAGATTTAGGACATCACACCATGGGACTTTCCGGAAAAAGAGAGGCTCCCATCCTGTGGACTTTCCTGAGACTCGTGAAGCCTTTCGGGCTTTCCAGGTGGCCCTCGTGGTAAAGAATCCACCTGCCAATGCAGGAGACTTAAGTGGCGCAGGTTCAGAGTTAAGTGATCCCTGGTTCAGGAAGATCCCTTGGAGGAGGAAATGGCAACCCACTCTAGTATTCTTGCCTGGAGAATCCCATGGACAGAAGAGCTTGGCGGGCTACAGTCCATGGGGTCACACAGAGTCAGACAGGACTAAAACGACTTTAGTACACAAGCATGTGAGGCCCATGTGCTGTGATATGAGACTAAACTATAAGATTGCATCTTGTTTTGCTTTAGTGAAGGATGCTACTTAGAAGAAGAGGGCTGCTTTTTTAACTAGTATTTTGAAAGAGAAGGGTGGGGAGAGAAGCTAAAAGATGAAGCCAAACTGGGAGAAAAGGAATTAAGGATACATTCATCACAGTTGTTGATGATATTAAAATGGAACTGTTCTATTGCACTAGAAGATTTGGAATAACCTTTTACATGACATCGATCACTTAGGGAAATAGTTTAATACGTCAGAGTTTTATTCTGATTTAGAGGCAAAAGCCCAAAATTGCATTAGAAATAAGCTAGAGGATGATTCACGAAACATAAATAGAGAAGAAAAAACTGGGGAAGATTATTTTTCCACTCTCTGAAAATGGAATAGCAATAGAAAAGCCAACAGGATATTAGAAATCATTAAAAGAGGTTGCAAAAATGTATATGCCTTTGGTTCCCTGTGGTTTATAAAGCACTTTCACGTTATTATCTCTTTTAGCCCTTATCAAATCCTGTGAGTCAGGGATGAAGAAGACTGAGGCTAAGGGAAGTCATGGAATTAGCCCAGTGTCACTCAATCTGTAAACAGTAGGCCTGGACTCAAATCTGGGCTGACGGTAAATCCCACAGGCTTTGTGCTATGCCAGGCAACTGCCCCATATTAATGGCATTGCCCACTTTTTTCTCAAATACTGAATAGATCCTACATATTCATTGCCTTGGAATACCATTGTGATTTACTCTATGTTCTTAAATCTTTAAACCAAGTCTGTTATCTCATAAAAAAGTAATCCTCCACCTGTGCTTTATTAAACCAAAAGGTAGGTCCACTTTCGGCCCACTGTGCATCAGATCTGATTTAAACACATTGCACCTGCATTTCATCTGAGCAAAGCTATTTTGGATAGGTTTTACTTTTCATTTTGTTCTATTTAATTGTATTTTCTGATTCTTTTTACGTAAGAATTTATTGACTATAGGTATGTGTACTTTCCTCTGTGCGTGTGTATTCACGGGAAGATTTTAAAGTGAGTAAATGATGATTGAAAAGGAAAAATAGTCCAGTGAAGGAAAGCTTGGAGAAAGAGGAAAGAAGAAATGAAAGGAAGGAAGGAAGAAGCAACAGAGGCAGGAAAGAAAGGTTTAAGGAGTTAGGGTTATTCTGGCTGGAGGAGACAAAGCTCACTGGCACCTTATTCGAGGGAGAGGTCTTGTATAGCGTTTGGCATTTAATGAGACTTACTATTTGTCGAAACAATAATGTTAAATTAAGGGAGGTTGTAGGGACTTCCCTGCTGGTCCAGCAGCTAAGACTCCACCCTCCCGATGCAGGGGACCTGGGTTTGATCCCTGGTCAGGGAACCAGATCCCATATGGTGCAACTAAGACCTGGCTCAGACAAATACACAAATATTTTTAAAAATTAAGAAAGATTGTACCGATGGAGGCGCTAGATGTTCTTGGTGCCTATAAAAAGCTGTTGTTCAGTAGTAGCTCAGTCGTGTCCAACTCTTTGCGACCCTATGGACAGCAGCACACCAGGCTTCCCTGTCCTTCACCAGCTCCCAGAGCTTGCTCAAACTCTTGTCCATTGAGCCGGTGATGCCATCCAACCATCTCATCCAATGTAGTCCCCTTCTCTTCCTGCCCTCAATCTTTCCCAGAATCAGGGTCTTTTCTAATGAGTCAGCTCTTTGCATCAGGTAGCCAAAGTATTGGAGCTTCAGCTTCAGCATCAGTCCTTCCAGTGAATATTCAGAACTGATTTCCTTTAGGATGGACTGGTTGGATCTCCTTGCTGTCCAAGGGATGCTCAAGAGTCTTCTCCAGCATTACAGTTCAAAAGCATTTAATTCTTCGGTACTCAGCTTTCTTTATAGTCCAACTCTCACATTCATACATGACTACTGGAAAAACCATACCTTTGACTAGATGGACCTTTGTCAGCAAAGTAATGTCTCTGCTTTTTAATATGCTGTCTAAGTTGGTCATAGCTTTCCTTCCAAGGAGCAAGAGCCTTTTAATTTCATGGCTGCAGTTACCATCTGCAGTGATTTTAGCGTCCAAGAAAATGAAATCTGTCACTGTTTCCGTTGTTTCCCCATCTATTTGCCATGAAGTGATAGGATCAGATGCCATGATCTTCGTTTTTCAAATGTTGAATTTTAAGCCAGTTTTTTCACTGGCCTCTTTCACTTTCATCAAGAGGCTCTTTAGTACCTCTTCACATTCTGCAATAAGGGTGATGTCATCTGTATATCTGAAGTTATTGATATTTCTCCTGACAATCTTGATTCCAGTTTATGCTTCATCCAGTCCAGCATTTCGCATGATGTACTCTGCATATAAGCTAAATAAGCAGGGTGTCAATATACAACCTTGACATACTCGTTTCCCAATTTGGAACCAGTCCATTGTTCCATGTTCGGTTCGGTTGCTTCTTGACCTGAATACAGGTCAGGTAAGGTGGTAGGTAAGGTAAGATGGTCTGGTATTTTCATCTCTTGAAGAATTTTCCACAATTTGTTGTGATCCACACAGTTAAAGGCTTTAACATAGTCAATGAAGCATATGTTTTTCTGAAACTCTCTTGCTTTTTCTATGATCCAACAGATGCTGGCAATTTGATCTCAGGTTCCTCTGCCTTTTCTAAATCCAGCTTGAATGTTCTGGTTCACGTACTGTTGAAGCCATGCTTGGAGAATTCTGAGCATTATTTTGCCCACTTATGAAATGAGTGCAATTGTGCGGTAGTTTGAGCATTCTTTGGCATTCCCTTTCTTTGGGATTGGAATGAAAACTGACCTTTTCCAGTCCTGTGGCCACTGCTGAGTTTTCCAAATTTGCTGGCATATTGAGTGCAGCACTTTCACAGCATCATCTTTTACGATTTGAAATATTCAGCTGGAATTCCATCACCTCCACTAGTTTTTAGTGATGCTTCCCAAGGCCCACTTAACTTTACACTCCAAGATGTCTGGCTTTAGGTGAGGGATCACACCTTCATTGTTGTTATCTGGTTATTAAGGTCTTTTTTTATAGCTCTTCGGTGTATTCTTGCCACCTCTTCTTAATATTTTCTGCTTCTGTTAGGTCCATACCGTTTCTGTCTTTTATTGTGCCCATCTTTGCATGAAATGTTCCCTTGGTATCTCTAATTTTCTTGAAGAGATCTCTAGTCTTTCCCATTCTATTGTCTTCCTCTATTTCTTTACATTGATCACTGAGGAAAATATACCGTTGTCAGTTTCTGCCTCTGAGTAACAGTTCATCTAATTCTCCAAGAGCCTTTAATTAGCCAAGCACAATCCTTGTCCCTATAAAGAAAGCTGATCACTGAAGAATTGGTGCTTTTGAACTGGGTGTTGGAGAAGACTCTTGTGAGTCCCTTGGATTGCAAGAAGATCCAACCAGTCCATCCTAAAGGAAATCAGTCCTGAATATTCACTGGAAGGACTAATGCTGAAGCTGAAACTCCAATACTTTGGCCACCTGATGCAAAGAACTGACTCATTACAAAAGACCCTGATGCTGGGAAAGATTGAAGGCGGGAGGAGAAGGGATGACAGAGGATGAGAGTGGGATGGCATCACCGGCTCAATGGACATGACTTTGAGTAAACTCCAGGAGTTGGTGATGGACAGGGTGGCCTGGCATGATGCAGTCCATAGGGTGGCAAAGAGTCGGACACGACTGAGCAACTGAACTGAACTGAATCCCTACCCATCAGACAATCCAGATGAGAGTCTGGGGGCTCCTCTATCACTCTCCGCTTGAAATGCTGAGGAAGCTCAGAGAGGGTGAGGCCATGGCTTTTAGTCACACAGCTTGCCGCTCAACACACCTGACAGTAGGATTCTCTGGGAGCCATGGCCTTGCTCATCTTCCTGGGCATCAAAATGTTGGCCAAAAGCTCGGAGGGTTGGGTTAAAGAAAGACGCCTCTACATGGCTTATGTCAGCATAAATTGTCTTGGAAGGCAAACACCCACTGTTTTCTTTTTCCTTTTTATTTTGATGTAACTGTAGATTCACACGCAGCTGTAAGAATTAGTATAGAGAAGTCCTTATTCCCTTTCTGCATGGCTAGAGGACAATTTCACAGCCAGGAAGTGACAATGGTATGACCACCAAAGTTATTCAGATTTCACTAGTTTTACATATAGTCACAGCGATATGTGTGTGTGTGTTTAGTCTGTGCCACTTTATCACGTATGTATTTGTAGAGACACTATGATTGTCAAGATACAAAGCAGTTCCTCCCTCTCTCCCCCACCAGACCCCCTAGCAATCACTGATCTCTATCTCTATCTCTAAAATTTAGTCATTTAAAGAATGTTCTATATATTAAAAAAGAAGAAAAGAATGTTATATAAATGGCATTTTGTATGTAGCCTTGAGACTGGCTTTTTTCCCCTCAGCATCATTCCCTTTAAATCCATCCAAGTAGCTGAGTGTATCAGTAGTTTGTTTTTGTTGCTAAGTATGATTCCATGACACAGATGTACCATAGTTTCTTTATCCATTCACCTGTTGAAGTGTATTTTGGTTGTTTCCAGCTTGGGGTTATTAAAAATAAGGTTTCTTTGAATATACAAGTTTTGAGGTGAGCACATGTTTTTATTTCTCTGGGATAAATGCCCAAGAGTGCAACTGCTGAGCTGGATGGTATATCTTCAGTTTTGTAAGAAACTATTCTGCTGTTTTCCAGAGTGGCTGGACCATTTTTTATATCCGCCAGTTACACATGAGTGACCCAGTTTCTAATTCCTTGCCAACATTTAGTGTTATCTCTATTTTTAACGTGAACCACTCTGATAGGTGTGTGGTGACACCTTACTGTGGTTTTAAGTTGCATTTCCCTGATGATGCATGCGTGTGTGCTAAGTCACTTCAGTCATATCTAACTCTTTGTGATGCCATGAACTGTAGCCCACCAGGCTTCTCTGTCCGTGGGATTCTCCAGGCAAGAATACTGGGGTGGGTTGCCATGCCCTCCTCCAGGGGACCTTCCCGACCCAGGGATAGAACCTGGGCCTCCCGCTTTGCAGGAAGATTCTTTACTGTTTGAGCCACCAGAGAAGACCCTTCCCTGGTAATTCTGAACATCTTTTCATGTGGCTTTTTGCCATCTATGTATCCTTTTCAGTGAAATGTCTGATGTTGTCTTTTGCCCATGTCCTAATTGGATTGCTTGTTATTTTACTGGTTAGTTTTGAGAGTTCTTTATATACTCTAGATATAAGTCCTTTGTCAGATACGTGTTTTTCAGATATTTTCTCCTGTTCTGTAGTTTGTCTTTTCGTCTTCTTCATGGGGTCTTTTGAAGAGCAAACATTTTACACTTTGATAAGGTTCAATTCATCAAGTTTCCCTTTTCTGGGTCATGTTTTTGGTGTCAAATCTAAGACTTCTTCGCCTAGCCCTCTGTCCTGATTATTTTCTCTTGTGTTTCTTTTTTTTTTTTTTCTTAAAAATTTTACAGTTTTATGCCTTATGTTTTGGTCTTTGAGTTAATTTTTGTGTAAGATGTGAAAATCCACTGTTTTGCTTGTGGATGTCCAATTGCTCCAACATCTTTGTTTGAAAAGTGATTTGGCCATATCTACTAGAAAAGACTCTGATGCTGGGAAAGGTTGGGGGCAGGAGGAGAAAAGGACGACAGAGAATGAGATGGCTGGATGGCATCACCGACTCTGTGGACATGAGTTTGAGTGAACTCCGGGAGTTGGTGATGGACAGGGAGGCCTGGCGTGCTGTGATTCATGGGGTCGCGGAGAGTCGGACACAACTGAGCGACTGGACTGAACTGAACTGAACTGAACCATGAGCCAAAAGAATGTTCATAGATATCTTTTTTTTTCTGATCACTTTTGGGATCTTGTCCTAAGGAAATAATGAAGAAGCATTAATAAGTTGTAAAGTTAGAAAAGATTCACTTAAAATTCTTTATAAAGTTGAAAAATTGGAATTAACCTAAATGCCCAACAATAAGGAATTGGCTAAGTAGGGCACACACATGGAATGATATGTTATTGCTGTGTTAGTCACTCAGTCGTGTCTGACTCTTTGTGGCCTCATGGACTGAAGCCCATCAGGCTTCTCTGTCCATGGAATTCTCTGTGCAAGAATACTGGAGTGGGTTGCCATTCCCTTATCCAGAGGATCTTTCTGACCCAGGGATTGAACCCAGGTCTCCTGCATTGCAGGCAGATTCTTTACTGTCAGAGTCACGGGGAAGCCCCATGGAATTTTTATTATTTTTTTCATTATTTTATTATATTATTATCTTTATTATTGCATGGAACGGTATGCAATAATTTAAAATATATTTACTCAATAGCTTTTACCCATTTGAGAACTATATACTCAGTATCCACATGTGTTAATAACCACGATAACAGGATGGGCAAATTAGGATGAGCCACTTCTCCCTTCTAGAAGCCCACAGGCTAGAAGCGAGAATAGAGAAAACAATGCTGCCACTTAGAAAAATACATCCGGTAAACTAAGGGGAAAAACAGGAAACAAAATTGCATGTACAAAGTGACTGAAACAATGTTGACATATGTGCATGTGAAACCCCCCTCAAAAAAACCCATCATTTTTTAGGGTGATTGGATCAGGGGCAGCCTCTGTTTTCCTGACCTCCCACAGTGCTTTCTTTTTATAATAATAGCAACAATAAAAAGAAAAGCTTCCATTGAGAAATAGCCTCTTGCCTTGAAAGGTTAGGAAGGTCCATTTGAAGAGGCGGCCGGCTCACGTACAACCACCCGAAGGGCATGGAAAAAGCAACTACAAACAGTTGAGTATCCCAACGCCCCGCTCAGTCACGCTGGATGATGCGGTCAGTCCACAAGCATTGATGGGGTGTCTGCACAGTGACGGGCATCACATGGGGCACTCAGATGGCGCGTTTAAGAATAGCCGGTCCCTGAGCTCTCGGGACTCTTACAAGGAGCTCTGATCGCTGTCTTCCTCATGGCAGTTCAGGGCCACACCCTTCGAATCTTGTGCCTTCCCTCAGATGCTCCTTTCTGCAAACCTGCACGGCTGTCAGGAAGGGCGTCATTGTGTCCAGCTGTCACATAGTGAGGTCCAGAACTTACACGCTTGACCAAGGCCACATAGGCAGGCCTAGAGCTGGAGACCTGGCCTTCCATCTCTAAGGCTGTTCTCAGAATAGCACATCTGCCCTCAGGACAGCTATGATAATAGGAGGTGCAAAAAAGTAAACAGGGGCTTCCCTGGTGGTCCCGTGGATAAGATTCTGCCTGCTAATGCAGGGCATATGGGTTCACTTCCGGGCCTAGGAAGATTCCACATGCCCCGGGGGAACTAAGCCCGTACACCACAACTACTGAAGCCCAAGTGCCTAGAGCCTGCGTTCTGCAACAAAAGAAGCCATTGCAATGAGAAGCCCATGCATGGCAACTAGAGGGTAGCCCCCTCCCGCCACAACTAGAGAAAACCTACGTGCAGCAACAAAGACCCAGGGTAGCTGTGTATAGATGTTTTTAAGTAAAAAAAAAAAAAAAATCTGTGCATTTAAAAATACAAGCTAACAATCTGCATGTACCCACAGAGAGAATTTAAATCCTACATCGCCAGAGCAGGAATGGGCTTCTCTCTCCTGGTGTGCCTGGGGTTCAAGGGTCAAGGCAGTGAGGGCACTGGAATCCAGACACACCTGAGGTCACCTATCCTCCCTCTCCACAGATGGTGAAGGCGATCCAGGTGCTGAGAATCCACCTGCTGGAGCTGGAGAAAGTCAATGAACTCTGCAAGGACTTTTGTAACCGGTACATCACCTGCCTCAAAACCAAGATGCACAGTGATAATCTGCTCAGGAATGACCTCGGGGGGCCCTACTCCCCCAACCAGCCCTCCATAAACCTTCACTCACAGGTAACACAGAGCACTGGGTCCTCTCTCCTAGCCAGGCTCCAAAGCCAGGTATCAGAAGGTCCCGTGGTTTAGGGAAATGGTTTAGAGTCACTGGATCCTTTCATCATGACATGCATCCTCTGGTCCATTCCTCCTGCTATTTTCAGGCAGCCAGACCCTCTAAAGCCCAGTGCTCACCACGCCAGGGCATCAGTATTCCCTAGAAAATAACTAGATCTGAGACGGACAAGGTTCAAAGTGATTCCTGGCTTCCGGGTCCAAGAAATTCCAGGAAATGAGCACAAAAGTCAAGGAGATGGAGAGTTTTGCTGGAGGATGAAGCAGGACAGAGCTGGGAATGGAATCAGACATGCCAGCACCACCCTTCGCTTCTCCAGGGGCTTCGGTTTAATGAGTTCTTGTGTTCTGGGCAGGAGGGTTTGGGGGAAGCGGTCCTCTCCTGAATTCCACTCACTTAATAGGAGAAGACAGAAGCTTCCCAAGGGATAGCTTTTCCCCGATCATTCCCTAGTTGCTCATCCCACCCTGGTACATCTGCCTCCTTGAGCCACTGTATAATTCTCCTAAAGTCACCCCCTCCTCTCAAGATTCACCTGCCACCTTCATCCTGGGAACCGGGAACTGTGGAAACGGTAACTCTGTGTTCTAGGACAGAATGGGTTCTCTCCAGGGCAGAATATTTCCCCCAAACCTCTAAACTGTAAAAGCTTCCTGGCAATACCTTTCCAACTGACTGGTGTCTATATAAGCCCTAGACTCACCACCTTCTTCTCCCACTGAGCTCTGAGTCCAGGACAGGCACATGGAGATCCCACAGGAGGTTTGCAGTAGCCTTCTACCCATGAGACAATCAGGCTTGGGGGTACGAGTGAACTTTCTAAGAATGCTTGATGAAATGTGCCGGAAAGACTGCCAAAGAAAGGTGATGCCATTTTTAACCTGTAAATTTTAAGGACCAACACGTATCATCTATTTCTCTAGGTTGGCAGAGGCAGGGGAAGGGACAGGGTGGTCTCTAGAAGGCCAGCCACTCCTTGTACATGTTGACCACAAAAGTCACATCGAACCCACCCCCAGGGCATCTCTGGGAGACTCAATAGTGAGTACTGCAGGAGACACGAGGCAGGAAGTTTATTTCCTCTTCCCTTTGCTTGAAATCACCAAATCACTTTATTACAGATCTAAACTCTGCCGCCCAGGCTTCTGCTTGCTAATATTCTCTTGAAATAGACTCATTCCTTCAGAGTCTTATTGTACTTTCCCTTATGATCAAAATTAGCAAGAAACTTGCATAAAAGAGGACAATAATTGCTCAACGAGCATCTCGTTTGTAATTTATTAGTTTCTATTATTGTGGGTTACCATGGTGACGCTGCGCAGCCCCGGTGACGGGAGAGATGCAAGATAGGAGCCAAGGAGGCTGTGAGGCCTCACCAAATGGAGATGCACATTTTTATCAGTAATTTTCATGAAAATAATAAGTGAGGAGTTAATGAGATGGAAAGCCATCCTGTGGCTATTGTGAATTTGTTTTAAGTGTTGATCTAATTAGAATGCATCGGTCAGGAAAAGTAATGAGGATTTAGTGCCTCACAGAGATGTGAGGATCATATCAGAAAATTAGCACAAGTCTTTGGAAATAATCAGGTCCTTGGAGAGGCACTGGGTTTCCCCTTCTGGGCCCTCCAACCCCAACTCAAGCTCTGGCATTGGGGGCGTACCAAGGTAGAGGGGAAAGAAAGGAGGGCCTGGGGGCTTAGTAGCCACAGCGGCCCCCGAAAGGTCGGAGTCCCGGGGCCGACAGGTTCGTCCTGCAGGAAGCAGGAGACACTAGTAGAGAAGGATCACGTGGGTGTTGGGTGACCCAGGCATGGGAGATGCTGTCTGCAGAAGTCAGTCCTCCTGGGGGATCCCAGCATCCAGCGCCTCTGCGCTTAGAGAGGAGAGGTAGGAACTTTGATCTCTATCACTGCAAGCATCACATCGGTGCCTGACAGTGAAGCTGGCCCTGGGCTGACCGCTGCAGAAAGGCCTCTGATCCGACAAAAACAAAGACACTGAAAAAAAGAAGACGCTGAGCGAGGTGGTCCTGTTGGCCGCTTCTCAGACTGGCCCCTTCATCTCCTGTCTCTGCCCCCGCCTCCTTGGTTCCGGCTTCAGTGGGTAAATACGGTAATGACACACGAGCTACTGTCATAGCTTCCTATTCTGCTCTTCTGTGGCTACCTCGGGGCCCTCCTACACACACACACACACACACACACACACACACACTTTTCATGCCCGCACACCTCTTAGCCTTCTGTAGCTGGCTTTATGATCTAAAGCACTGTTCAAGCCCTTCTCCTGCTCAAAAACTCTGATTACCAGCCCCCCCAGGGTTTTCACATCCTTTCACCTGACATTCAAGGCCCTCCTCGGCCACCGTTCTTCCACGCCCATGTGTTTGGGTGATGTCCCCACACTTCTTCAGGACCGAACCCAGCCTCTTCGCCAAGGGCAGCAAGAAGGCTGCTCTCCCCATACAGGCCTCCTGGACGCCCCACCCCAAAGCTGGACTTTTCCTTTCTCTCAGCTAACTCCTGGGCATGGCGGGCCATTTATGTGGTAAATATCACACGTGACTTTGCATCATCATCACTTGTGTTAGCCTTGTTTTCCTCTCCTGGATAACAAACATTTTTTGAGCAAAGACGGGATTTCATATATTATTATACCTATACCCAACGGTAACCACACAAAGTCTGGTGCATGGTAATTAACCAATAATTTTCTGTTGAAAGACGTAATATGATGAGAAAGAGGGAGAGAGAAAAATCAGAGGCAAGAAGAAGGCTGAGGAGGGGAGGAGAAATAGGGAGAAAGAGGGAAAGAAAGGCAAATATCAAGGGTCATGCTTTGCTCTTCTGTCTATATTCTTTTTTCAAACTTGTAATTTTTATATTGGAGTTTAGTTGATTAGCAATGTTGTGATAGCTTCAGGTGAACTGCAAAGGGACTCAGCCATGCATATACATTCTTCCCCACACTCCCCTCCCATCCAAGGCTGCCACATAACATTAAGCAGAGTTCCCTGTGCTGCACAGTAGATCTCAAGGGTCCTGTCTGAGAGGGAGGTGCAGAGAGGATGAAGAAGTGGAGGAAAAGAGCAACAGAGACAAAGAGAGACAGACAAGGAAGAGGAAAGTGAGGCTGGAGACAGAGGCAGAAAGAGATGGTGACGGCAGCAGGGGAGACGGGCTGGGGTGGGGTCAGTGCAGTGTCCTGGGGGTGTGCAGAGGAGAAGGTGGGCAGGATGCCTTGTGTGCGTTCCCCGTCCTCATCCCCAGGCTCCCATCTCTGCCTTGCTGAGGGGGGTGCGGGCTGACCCTGGGCCTTCCCAGGAAGGAGAGCCCCATGGGACTGAGAGACGCAGTGCAGGAGGCAGGCCTGGGGTCTGGGCATGGGAATCGGCTCCGGAAAGGACAGAGGAGGAGCATGTCTGTGTGTGTGTGTGTGTCTGTGTGTCTGTGTGTATCTGCACACACATTCGTCATGGTTCGACCTTAATCCCCCCCAGCCTGAAATAGCTGCAGTGCGCGCCAGCCTGGCCTGGGGAGGGGTGTCTCCCCTCCGGAACATGATCCACAGGATCAACATTCCAGCTGCCCGCCAGCTTTGTTGCAAACTGCTGGCTCATGCTTTTGCCTGTGTGCTGATCATCCAGTCTTGTGTTGCAAAGTGGGAGATTTTTTTTTTTTATTATTCACATTGGTCCCCCTCTCTCAGATGCCATACCGTGTCCCCATCTGGCACAATGGGGTCTGGGCATACTCCCCGCTTGGCCTTCCATTTCAATGTGTGAGCTTTCTCTTAGGGGGTAGAATAGGAGTGCCGAGTGGAGGAGACTGCTTCTCCCAAGCAGGAGAGCTAAACCAGGGTTTCCAAAGACTTGGGCCACAGCCTGGTCTTCCCCCTCCCCAGGAAGCCACCCTGTCCTGCCTATGTCTAATGACATCCTAGCTTCTTACTAAGCAGAGCCCAGGCTTCCTGTGTGGGCAGATCCTTAGCAAGGAAGCTCTTCCTTGATTCCAGGGGCTTCCTTGGTGGTTCAGACTGTAAAGAATCTGCCTGCGATATGGGAGACCAGAGTTCGATCCCTGGGTTGGGAAGATCCCCTGGAGGAGGGCATGGCAACCCACTCCAGTGTTCTTGCCTGGAAAATCCCATGGACAGAGGAGTCTGGTGGGCTACAGTTCATGGGGTTTCAAAGAGTCAGACACAACTGAGCAACTAACACTTTCACTTTCCTTGATTCCACTGAAGAGACCCTCACGCCAGCCTTGCTCAAGCTTGCGTTTAACCTAAAACCGTCTTTTTTCCCCTTGGAGATTAAACCTCAGTTCTCTTCCAGGGCAGATTGGGCTGAGCCACAGTTCTCACTCAGTTGCCAAGCACTGGGGGCATGCTTACTGTATGCACTGCCCTAGGTCCTGAGAGAACACTATGAATTTTCCAGGATGAGCACTCAGCCTCAGTGGGAGGGAGCTTGTGTCCCACCTGAAGATTGAGATAAGTTCTGTGAGCATACAGTGCTCAGGGGCAAGAGGACCCTGAGGAAGGGCAGGAAAGCAGCCGCTGGAAGGGATCTGGATTGAGCAAAGCAGTATGTGGCCTGAAGTTGCCCAGTCACCTGTCAGCATCCTTCTACCCCCTGCTGGGAAAGCCCAGACCCCACCTGTACACCCTCATGGCCAGTGTCTGTTCCTGCCCAGAGACAGATTGAGCCAACCTTAGGAGGGATCAGATAGGTCTGCAGAAGAATTTTCAAAGCTAATGTGATTGGAGAAGCTGTAGCTTCACTGGCTTTGGGAGGACTTCCTGAGGGAGGGAGCATTTCAGGCAGGCTTGGGTCAGTAGGGGCTTGGAGTAGTTAGGCTTGGGGCTTCCCTGGTGGCTCAGATGGTAAAGAATCTGCCTGCAGTGCAGGAGACCGCAGGTTTAATTCCTGGGTCAGGAAAATCCCCTGGAGAAGGGAATGGCAACCCACTCCAGTATTCTTGCCTGGAGAATCCCCATGGACAGAGGAGCCTAGTGGGCTATAGTCCATGGAGTTTCAAAGAGTCAGACACAACTGAGTGACTAAAGCTTTCATTTTCACTTTTTCTTTTCGCTCAGGTGAGTGAAGGGCGGTTAGTAGACAATCTGGGAGCTCTCCGTGTGAGTGTTCCCAGTGTGAAGAGAAGTCTGGAGAAGGGGAGGAACAGAGAACAGTCCCTGGAGCAAAGAGGCCAGGGTTTAGGGGGAAACTCACACCTCAAGCATCTGTTCAGGTATCTACCGAGCCTGCTCAGTTCCAAGGGCATAAAAACCACTGCAACACAATCTCTAACTACAAATGGAGTATCTTGCGGTCTGATCTGTGGGGGCTATGCCTTGAGTCTGATCATCATAATTGCCAAAGACTTCCATTCTTCAGTAGAGAATGTCGGCAATGGGTTAAGGCTTGAAGACACATTGGAGATAAATGAACTAAGTTGCTACCTCTTGAGCCGCTCAAGGGAGAACTGGCAGAGAAAAGGGAGAAAATGTCCGCGTTTATTGAGCTCCGTGGTCTCAGACACTGTGTACACTGGGTGTTTGACATAGATTCTCTCACTTGCTCATCACAACCAGCCTGCAAAGTGCACATTCTTTTCTCCACTTTATACTCAAGGAAAGGGAAACTCAGGGCAGTTAAGGCTCAAGGCCCCATGCCTAATAAGCAACAGAGTCAGGGATGGATTCCTCCAGAGTCCGTTTTCATTTCCTAGGTTCTTTTACTTTTTCAGTGACATGTAGGAAGGAGAACCAGGGTTCCTGGACCCCAAGAGGGGAGCCATGACCCTGTCTAGCTGTCGATCAGGGATGAGAGAGTGAGTGAGAAACCAATTGCGGAGAAGAAAGAATTTGGATTCGCTAATTGACTGAAAGTAGGGAGGGGAGAGGCCACAGACAGCAGAGTTCTGAGATGCCAGGCTTGACCCACCAAATGTCACTCTGCAGGTGGGCTGCTCTCTAAACATACAGGAGGATCATTATCAGTGCACCCCGGCGGCTGGCGGCCGGGGAAGGGGACTTGCCCATTGACCCACAGGGAGTCTGCATTTTCAGGATTAGCAGGAAGCCAAGGGGGTGGAGGGCCAGCACCTCAGGCCAGCCCCTGGAAGTTCTGCGTTGTGGCCAAGCATGGTCCACCCTGCAGGGTCATTCCTGAGATGGAAAGGGGACACCCCTGACCCAAGTGACAGGAAACTGAGTTCCACTGCCTTCCTCCTCCATGGGGGTTAAGGCTGTCCCTTCTGGGTCCCTAGCCCCACCCCACGACCCCACCCACCCAGCTCAGGGGCCAGGACGCCCCGAGGGCGGGCACACCAGGCTTGGAAACCAGAGCAGCTCCCTCCTTCCGAGGGAGTGTTCCTTAAGAGCAGCAGCTGCTGCGTGTCCCTGCAGGCCAGAAGTGCCTTTCCCTTGAGACGACAGCTCCTACCAGGAGAGGAACAGGAACAGGGTTAGGTGGCTTGTTTACATGTGACTGGCTTCCCGGGTTTGGGAACCCAACTCTTCCCAGCCCGAGACAGGACAGGACGCTGGCTTTGCCAGAAATGGAGGGACGCTGCCAGGAGCGGGGTGCTTGGGGACAACAGTAACCTCCTCACCAGGTCTGGACCTCAGCTCAGGCAGGTCACCCACCTACCGAGCATCTATCAGGCACCCAATGCTGTGCTGGGTAGTTTGGGGGAATTTAAAGACCCCTGTTTCCCTAAAAGAAAAAAAAGAAAAACCCTGCAGCCAAGCAGGGGGAAAAGACACATGTATAAGAAAGATCCCTTTTGCTGTGTGCCCAGTGTACCAAGCCAACAGGAAACGTTAAAAAGGATTTGAGAGGATGGGCCACGGGCATGCCCGAGTGGGTCAAGACAAGCTTCCCAGCAGAACCCAGGCTTTCAGAACTGGCTCCCCACCCCCAGCCCAGGCAAGTTAGGGACAAATCAGTCCTCCTAGGAGGCTGGGGAGGCTTTGGGAGTAACGTCTGGGCTGGTGGATCAGCAGAGACCCCTAGTGGCCTGGGGGTGGATGGCAGACAGCTGGGGCCACCCGCTCCGGCTGTACCCCACCCCCCATACCCTCCACCCACTCACAATACATCTCAGGGAGTGGTGTTGTTTTTCCCCAAATCCCCAACTGGAAGGGCCCTTGCAAGTTCATCCAGTTCACTCCCCTGTTTCGCAGGCATCCTAATAAGATAAAAAAAAAATTCCAGCTATTGCAAAACAGCTTAAAGAAAAACTCTAATCAGCCCTTTCCTTCACTCTTCATTTCTTCCTCCCGTCACAGTCTGTTCCAGGAATTTCTTCCCTGAGTGGAAGTTAAGTCTTCCCAGGCAGCACAAGCCCTACCCCTAATAACAGTGAATAAAGACAGTCCGAGGAGCTGACACACCTCCTCCTGGGCTGACATCAGACCACAGTGTCAGAGTTCACAGTCAATGCCAGCTCACTTCCAACCCCCAACCTCACCCTCTGCTTTTAAAAGTAATCATGGGGCCTTTCACTTTTTCATAGTTCAAAAAGGCTTCCTTTTGAACAAGTCATCTTTTTTGGTTCCAGGAATGAAATGTGGAATCGAACTCACCCACTAACCACTGTGGGTCAGAAAGAATGACCGATGTCCCCAGGGACCAAGGGCCTGGCAGCTGGCCCATGGGCGGTGTCAAGGAATACAAGTTCTCAGCTGTCCTAAAGCTGCTCCCCTGCCTCCCTCTGCCCATCCCCCAGCTCCCCGAGGGGCTTTCAGCCTGTGTCTCAGAAACAGCACACTAGGAGCAGGAGAGGGATGAGGCCTGTGGAGGCCAGCTCATTGGTTTCCATCTGACCTCTTGGTCATCTGGTCCACTACCTAAAGGATGTCCTTCCTGGGAAACTCTAAGCTTTCAGCTTTTTGGCCCATTTCCTACTAGAAAGTAAGAGACCCAGTGGAACAGCTCCAGCAGAGAAGCCAGGAAGAATGCCTATGATTCCTAGGCTTCTGGCAGTTTCCAGAGGCTTGGGGACACCTCTGCCATGCTCCTAAACACGGCAAAGAACTCCTGGGCTGGATAACCAGCCCCTGGTTCCTGGGCAACTCAAGGGATGTGAGACAACGGATGTTGGGATGTCACTGAAACTACCAAATGTGCTTCTCACCTCTTTGCGGGGCCCAGGAACCTGGCAGGAAACAGCTCTGTCCGGGTCTAGGTGGAGTAGCATCCACCTGGTTTGGCGTGTGATGAGCCCCGGGAGGAAGCTGTCAAGAAGATAATAACACGGTGTGCTTAGCCGTATCTTCTCCCCAGGGGGCTTCTGCCGCTGCCATGGTAGCTCCTCCTTCAGAAAAGACCAGGAGATGGTCCCCAGAGACCCAGTCCCTTTGTCTCCATAGAGACAAGGCTCTAGCAGGCTGGAGACTAAGGCAGGACCAGAAATAGCTGCAAAGTAAAGTCACGGGGCTCATCTGGGACAGAGACTGCAGCTTCGAATTCTGTGGCTTGGCCTTGGCCCAGGAGCACCGTTTGGGCAGGGAGGCTGGCCCAGGGCACGTAGCACTGACCACCATGGCTAGGTGTGCAACTCTGGGTGAACCTCTGCTGTTGCTAAGTAAGGAACCCACAGGGCTGTACGACTTCTAGGACAGGTTTTAAACCCTGGCTGTGCCATTCCCTAGTGGAGTGACCTTAGCCAGAGGAAGTGGGAAATGATTTACTAGGTGCCTAAATGTGCCAGACACCATGCTTACCTTGGAGCCTGGCTGACTGACTCCAAAGCTCATCTTCCCACCGCAGCATCCGTGTCATACTTGGGCCTGGAAAACCTGGGTTTGAGAGCTATGTGACTCAAGATTGTCACTTCCATTCTCAGGACCTCGATTCCTCTTCAGGCAAACAGAATCGATGATATTTGGGAATTCTCTCCTCTGCTGACCCCATAGGTAGTGGTGAGGTTAAAATGAAATAGTGCAGTGAGAGAACGTTCTCTGATATTCAACGTGTATAATAAAAATTGTAGTGTTCAACCCCAGCTGATCTTTGGGACCATCTGAGAGGGTTTTTTAAAAAACACAGACTGTTAGGACTTCCCTTGTGGTCCCGCGGCTAAGACTCTGTGCTCCCAAGGCAGGGAGCCTCGGTTCAATCCCTGGTCAGGGAACTAGATCCCACATGCCAACAACTAAAAAAAGAAAAGAAACACAAGATGGCTGATGGTCTCATTCAATGGCCCCGAGAATGTGTGTCTTTAAAAACACCCCAGTGCTCAGGCAGGTTTGTGAAACAGCTCATATTTACAAATGTAAGAGACTGACAGCAAAAGGAGAAGGGGGCAGCAGAGGATGAGATGGTTAGATAGCATCACCTACTTCATGGACATGATTCTGAGCAGAGTCCGGGAGACTGGAAGACAGAGGAGCCTGCCGGGCTACACTCCATGCAGTCACAGAGTCAGACACAATTGAGCAACTGAACAACGGCACCCACAAAGAGATGAATATCACTTCGCAAACCCTAGAGATGCCAAGATTTTACTTCTTCTCTTTGTCCTAGCTAAGATGTGGTCAGCACAGGCCCCTGCCCACGGTCTCCACCCATGAAGTTCTCTGTTCCATTCCTAAGGAATGCTGCCTCCGCTGCCTCTTAGCACCTCCCAGCAAAGACCCAGAGGAGGAGGAGAGGGTAGGAAAGTGAAGGGTCTGATGCAAAGGATAAATTGCCTTTAGTTACCCAAACCGGGTAAGCTGGCGCGGAAGCTAACCAAGCCACAAGGCTGAGAACCAGTCAGAGTGTGAATAAGCCAGAGAAGATCCAAGTGATAACTCATTCTCTTGCCTCTGGCTGGTAAAGATGTGCTGGTTGAATCCCAAGTCATACATCTTGTATGTATTTTACTGGCTTTGCTTGTGTTTTCCTAATCTTGCTGGATTTATTTTGGGGATGGAAGAAGGTCTGGAACAACTTTTTATGCTGGAAAGTCCCAAATATCCATATTCAATGATGAGTACCGTGGCATGGATGGTTCCAAACCAGAGGTCATTGAAAAGTCATTTGCCACGAGTTTTATGGTGAGTGTCAATGGAGTGGCTGTCCCCAACTATTAAATTTGCCTTCCAGAGACTTCCTTGGTGATCCAGTGACTAAGACTCCATGTTCCCAATGCAAGGAGCCTGGGTTCAATCCCTGGTCAGGGAATTAGATCCCACATGCCTCAGCTGAAGATCCTGCATGCCACAACTAATACCCGGCACAGTCAAATGAAAATAAATAAGTAGTTTTGTTTTTTTTTAATTTTCAAGTTTGTCCCAGCTTTTTATAAGCTCAGTACTGGTTTACACCCTGGGAGAAAGGTTGGCTGGGAGGCTGGATCGAGGGGAGCTCAAGTTCGGAGCAGACTCAAGCTGAAGAGTCAGGCTTCGAGAATTCCTGGGTGTGAACACAGGGCCAGACACATCTTATAAATAAGGAGCCCACTGAAGGGCTGTGCGTGCATGCTAAGTCACTTCAGTCGTGTCTGACTCTTTGCAACCCCATGGACTATAGCCCACCAGGCTCCTCTGTCCATGGGATTCTCCAGGCAAGAATACTGGGGGGGGGGGGGGGTGCCATGGGACCAAAGAGCCTGCTGCTGCTGCTGCTGCGTCACTTCAGTCGTGTCCGACTCTGTGGGACCCCATAGACAGAAGCCCACCAGGCTCCCCTGTCCCTGGGATTCTCCAGGCAAGAACACTGGAGTGGGTTGCCATTTCCTTCTCCAATGTGTGAAAGTGAAAAGTAAAAGTGAAGTCGCTCAGTCGTGTCCGACCCTTAGCGACCCCACGGACTGCAGCCTACCAGGCTCCTCCATCCATGGGATTTTCTAGGCAAGAGTACTGGAGTGGCTTGCCATTGCCTTCTCCGATGACGTGCTAATTCCTAATCCACCATCCTTTCCTTGGGTGCCCATGCCACCTCTGTATGTCCAGGTTTGGGTTGTTTTTATCTTCTCACCTGCTTGTATTCATTGAACCCCTGTGATTCCAGGAGCACCTTGCTGCGCAGTTCTTGGCCCTGGGGTGGGGGTGCAGCATTTGTGGGTGACGGAGGGCTGTGGCCTAACCTTGTTGTTGCTACCCACCTGGGGGACCTTGAGCGAGTGGCTTGGGTTTCTTAGCCTCAGTTCCTCGTTTGTACCCCAGGGAGCTGGAATACGCAGGCTGTAAGGGCCCTTCTAGTTTCTAGATTTCTGCAGGTCAGATGGTGTTACACTTGAGCTGTCCAAATGGAAAGGCTGAGAGCCCTGCTCAAAGAAGAAACCTCACTGGCGGCAGGCCCTCACAGATTCCAGAAAGGAAAAAGCGAGGCAGGAGCTGGCCTCTCCCCCCTCCCCCAAGGTCACAGCCACAGAGGTGAGCCCCGTGGGGGAGCAAGGCCTCCTCCCCCACCCCACGCCATCAGAAGCCAGATGGGAGGTGCAGGCGTGGAGGAGGGGCAACCAGACTCCCGCCCCACCGCTGCGTATTTATAGCCTGATCTCCTCAGCCCTGGGCCGGACAGTCCAGGAGGGTAAAAAAGGCAGTTCTGGAGAAGATGCCAAGGGCGGGTAAGCAGCTGCATCGAGTGGGACTGTACCGACTGCCTCCACCTGCGAGGCTCAGCCAGCTCCTGGGAGCCAGGGTCTGGGAAGTGACGCGCCACAGCTGTCCCCGGCCCCCGATGTGTCTTCTCGGTCTGTGGCTCCAGATTTACAGGCACTGGCTGCAGGTTTTGCTCCAGGCACACACGTCTTGCTCCACGCTCTCGATCTTCCTGCAGCTGATGGTCCAAGCTCGTCCGGTCCTTAAACCAAAGCTAGGGAGCTGGGGGCTTTCTTTTCCCCCCGATTTTCTTAACCATGGTCATGTTCAGTCATGTCCAACTCTTTGCGACTCCATGGACTGCGTGCAGCACACCAGGCTTCCCTGTCCTTTACTGTCTCCCAGAGTTTGCACACACTCCTATCCACTAAGTCGATGATGCCATCCAACCATCTCATCCTCTGTCACCCCCTTCTCCTCCTGCCCTCAATCTTTGCCGGCATCAGGGTCTTTTCTAATGAGTTGGCTCTTCACATCAGATGGCCAAAATAATGGAGCTTCAGCTTCAGCATCAGTTCTTCCAATGAATATTCAGGGTTGATTTCCTTTAGGATTGACTGGTTTGATCACCTTGCTGTCCATTTTCCTGTCTAAATCCTAAAAGCTTAAGGCCTGTGATTCAGGCCATTCCTTCAGCATGGGAATGCCCATCCTAGCCAGCAGGTTACCTGGTATAAGTCTTGTTTTCACAGGAAGAACTGTGGTTGGGGGGGCGCTCAGTGACCCCAGTGGGTCTTTTCAGGCTCACTTACTTTCCACCATTCATGCCTGCCTTGCTTTCTCCAAATGAAACCTGGAGACCCCAAGCCTCACACTCAGTTCCTTCCTCCCTAGCGGAGCAGAGTGCCCAGTGACCAAGGAGGGAGGCCTCACTGCCCCTTCCTGGAGGCCCTCAGCTGAGCCTGCTTCCTGTCCACCTACATCAGAGTCCAAGCACTCTTTGCCCAGCTCTTAGGTGGCAATGATGAGGGTGCCAGAAAAAAAAAGGCCCCCTTAGCTGCTTTGGATTGTCTGCAGGAAAGGGGCCAGCAGGTGACAGTGTGGGGAGTGAGCCTCCTCAGAGGGCTCTGTGTTGGGGGCCTAAGGAAGGGGGAGGAGCCGATGAAATGTGCTCCCAGCTGAGGGGACGTTCCTATGGAATGCCCTGGAAGACGTGATGAAGAGGACAGGTGGCTATTTTTATTATTATTTAGCAGGTATTTTAGTAGCCATGATTCGGCTGATCTGAACTAAGTACAGATAGTGTGTTGGAGGCTGCTTTATGTGGAGCTTTGTGTCATAAACGCTGTGATATGGGTGCTGAGCAGCGAGGCCCTTGGTGGCCGGAGGCTTCTGGGGATAGCTGAGGGTGAAGGATGAGTATGTGCTAAGCAGGTAAAGCTAAGCCCGGTTCCCAGCCCTGGCTTCACATCTGAGTCACTCAGAGCTTTCAGCAAGCACTTTCCCCGCAGAGCCCTGGCCACACCCCTGCCCAATTAAGTTAGAATGTCTGGGGATGGAACTCAGGCATCAATACTGGAGCTTCCACGGTGAAGCCAAGGTGGGCACCACTGGTATGGGGGATAATTTCTGTCTCAAGTTCTCAGGGGAATGGAATAGGTCAGCGGATGACTCTTGTCAGTTGGTTGGTTGTAAGATTGAGCCTCCTTATTCACACTTTCTAGGGAGAATCACCTTTTGGATTTGGGTCTGGGAGGAGCAGAAGGCAGGAGGCGGGAAGGCAGGAAGCGGGAGGGAAGAGGAGGAATTTAGGACTGTGGCAGCTAAGCCCTTAGTGACACTGTCACAAACTACGCCTCCCTTGCTGCCAGGACCTCCTGCAGAATTCCCCCAATTCCATGTCTGGAGTCTCCAATAACCCCCAGGGGATTGTGGTCCCAGCCTCAGCGCTCCAGCAGGGCAACATCGCCATGACAACCGTCAACTCACAAGTGGTGTCAGGTCTGTGCAGGGGATTCTGGGGAACACCCCTGGGAGGAAAGTGGGTGGCCCTGAGGGAATTCCAGGGCTGGTGGGGGGCACGACACTGAACAAAGTGTCCTAGGATATGGGAGGCGGTGCCCCCTGCCAAGGGAGCCCAACTGAGTTTCTTGCCTAAAGTGTTCCGTAAGCTTACAGATCATTAGCAAGACCTGAAGATGGTGGTTTGGAACAAATTTGGGTGGGAGTCTCATGAGCCCCACCCAAAGACCCTTCCCCCCCAAACACACACAGAGACTCTGTTCTCTGTACTCCATCCCCTCCCACCCCTCCCCCACGGGGGCTGAAGGCCTCAGAGTAGAGAGTGTTTACTTGTGAGTGCCAAGTGGATTGGGAGCCCTGCTTGCCCTCACTCCTACCCATCCTTATGGCAGGGGACCCCAAAACTGGTTGTCTCCTCAGGTGGAGCCTTATACCAGCCGGTTACCATGGTAACCTCCCAGGGTCAGGTGGTCACCCAGGCAATCCCCCAGGGAGCCATCCAGATCCAGAACACACAGGTGAGTGTGTGTGTGCAGCGCAGGTGTGTGCACGTGTGCATGGTGTTGGGGAGGGCCCCGTGCCCAGTCACCCTCTGCTAGGCGCTGTCCGCCACTAGCTCCCCCACCTCTCATCATTCCCCGGAGAGGTATCAACCACTCCCGCCTAATAGGCAAGAAGGTGGGCATTGGAAAGGTTCTAGCAGCTCCTGAGATCTCAGTGCCTCTCGGGGTCACATGGAAGGATCCTGCACTTCCTCCTCCTGCTCGGCACTCCGAGCCAGTCGACAGCTCAGTGCAGTAGAGAGCACACAGAGGCCAGGCTGGGATGGGGAGATCTGAAGGCAGAGGCTGGAGAGCTGACGTTGGCTCCACCATCTTGGATAGGTCAGCTGAGCCCTCTGAGCCTCTGAGTTCCTCTCCATAGAAAAGGGACTCACATCAGCTGCCCACGGCCCCACAAGCCTGCAGAGCTGATGTGAGGGCTGACCGTGCTAATGGATAGGAAAGCCCTCCGAAAAAGCTCACGTACCCCAGAAATGCTAACGATGGCGAACCTCTCCCTCCTATGCCCTCTGCATGAGCCTGTTGCCTCTGTCTCCTCTCTCGTCCCCTACCCTTCCTCCCCTCTTCCTCCTTCTCCTCTTTCTCTCTCCTTCTTCCCTTCTCCCATTCTCTGAGGGGTTGGTGCCAGATGACAGGAAAGGTGACCTCCCCCGGGCTCTCAGAATGAGTTGGGATAGGGGATTGGCAGCAAGAGCCTGCCGTCTCTATGGCAACAGGTCCCTAGCTGCTGGCCCGCCATGCTGCTGATGCTGATTTTTTCTCCACGTGCCCTGAAGGTTAACCTTGACCTCACCTCCCTCCTGGACAATGAGGATAAGAAGTCCAAGAACAAGCGAGGAGTCTTGCCCAAGCATGCCACCAATATAATGCGTTCTTGGCTCTTCCAGCATCTCATGGTGAGTGTGTGTGTGTTGGGGTGTGGAGTTGCAGTGTGGGGTATGAACAAGCCCTGGGACACCAGCCCGTGATTCCCACATTTGCAGAGGGCATGGCCTCAGAGAGAGGCTGTCCTGTAGGGACACCATCTTCCAGAAGCCAGGGCAGAGGGAGGCTTAAATGGGACCGAAAGCGGGAGATTCCTCCAGTGCTTGTGGCTACTGCCTCAGAAGAATATGACGTCCATGAGGGAATGGGGATGGACACGTTCTGAAGAGCGTAAAGTTGTGGGCAAGTGGACAGTGTTGTTTCATGAACAGAGTGGGATTCTGTGGGGGCGGGGCTGTGGTCACTGCTCCTGTAGCAGCCATGCTCATCCCTGTCCTCTCCCGTGGAAGAAAATGCTGATTCTCCACCAGAACCCTTCTGTTTCCTGAGTCCTTGGTGCTGGGGGGGAGCAGAGGGTGTGCATCCCTTTCCTTCTGATCAGAGCAGCCAGAGGAAGCATGGACTGGCGAGCCATGGTTAAGCCCACCCCTACCCCAGGGTGGGTGAAATTCTAGCATCAGATAGCCAGCTCAGCTCAGAGATGCATAGCAGTTGTTTTCTTGGGTCTCCTTCATGAGATGACGATGCAGCCTGAGGTTTAATAGTAGCATTTATGGGGGACTTCTCTGATGGCCCAGTGGTTAAGGCACCACGCTTCCAAGGCAGGTGGCTTGGGTTCAATCTTTGGTTGGGGAACTAATCCCACATGCCGTGGGACACAGCCCAAAATTTTTTTCACTAAAACAAACAAAGAGTAATGTTTATAGGGGCTTCCCTGGTGGCCCAGTGGTTGAGACTCAGCTTCCACCGCAGGGGGCGTGGGTTTATAAAGCACCTGCCTCGTGCACCTGGCATGTCGGTGGTCATGTCTGTGTGCACGGTGAGTTGCAACAGATAAGCCTTTGGTTGAGTATCAGGAGGTACTTCCAAACTGAGACCTTCTTGCATCATTCAAGGGTTGGAACAATAAAGCCGGTGACTCTGGGCTGAGCGTGTGTGTGTGTGTGTGTGTGTGTGTGTATGTGTGTGTCTGGGATGGGGAGGCAGAATCTTCAAGCACAGGGAGGCTCCCAGTGGTCTGCAAGCTCTTGGCCTGGCATGGCACACACAGACAGAAGACAAACACCAGGCTTAGGGCTGTAGACATATTGGCTGGCAAAGTGTGGAGAAGAACCAGGAGTTAGGGAGGCTCTTTGTTCAGAGAGGAGAGAAAGTCAGCGGATCTTGGGAACTAAATAATTAATCATCAGCCCTTTATTTGAAATGGGAGCGCCTCCAAAAGCCATGGAGCCCAGGTCCAGGATTTGGGGATCTTTGGCCACCTGGTGCGAAGAGCTGACTCATTTGAAAAGACTCTGATGCTGGGCAAGATTGAAAGCGGGAGGAGAAGGGGATGACAGAGGATGAGATGGTTGGATGGCTTCACCGACTCAATGGACATGAATTTGGGTAGATTCCGGGAGTTGGTGATGGACAGGGAGGCCTGGTGTGCTGCGGTTCGTGGGGTCACAAAGAGTCGGACACGATTGAGTAACTGAACTGAACTGAACTGAACTAAGGCTGTCTACCTCGGAAGCAGGGTGCCTGCCCACCCAGCAAACGGCCAGCATCGCTCTCTGGTGCTGGACGCGCCCAGAGCTCTGCGTCCACCGCCAGCATCCGCACCCTCCCCAGACCCTGGGGGCTTGGGGCCGCCCCAGCGCTTTGCTGGGGGAGCCCGTTTTGAAAGCAGCTCCCTGGGCACAGACGTAACCACATTTGGAGAGAAGGAGCTGGGAGGCTGAAGGCTAAGGGGAGGAGACGAGGTTGGGGAGATGCCCAGAGCCTAGTGAAGAAGCCGGGGAGCCAGGGCCAGGCCCAGCCTCTAACTCAGGATCTGGAGCTTATGTGGGGGTGCCCAGGTCCCATGCCTGCTGTCTCTTCCTCGCGGGCAGAGAGCAGAGGGCTGCGATGGCCATGAGACCCCGGTGTCTGTGCTGAGCTCCAGCTCCGCCAACCCCTGGAAAGAGGGCTTTGGTCAGGGAGGTTCTGAGTCCATGTGCTGACCTATCATACCCAGGTTTGCGGCACCCAGGCAACCTCCCCGGCTACAGCAGACACCCCCTGTGTCGTGCTGTGAGAATGTGTAACTGCAGGGCAGTGGGAATGGTGGGAATGCGTGGGCTTTTGGGGCAACCAAACCTGGCTTCATATTCTAGGCTTTCCCTCAATGGTCTGGCCACACTCATCTCTTGTGGAAATCATGACGAAGGAATGAAATGAGTGCAGAGGCCCTGGTGTCCTGGGTCTTAAAAAGTGTTAGCTGACTTCTCTCCCCTGTCCCCATCCCCCAAGGTATTTTTGAAGACTGTGAACACATCTACATGCTTTTCAGGAGAGAAAATGCAAGTGTAGTAGGGAGGGGAGGCTGCAAGACAAGTCCCCACCCCACTGTGCAGGAGCCCCACATCCAGGCCAGCACCCCCACTGCCTCCCATCACCTCAGCTGAGTCCCACCCCCAGATGGCAGCTCCCCCACCCCTGGAGTTAAGCCTTCAGCCTGAGGCAGAAGGTCAGAGTATCCATCCCTCCTGGGTGTGCCTGCCCTCTGACCGTGGACTTCAGGTCAATGTCCCACCTCTCACCCTGCCTCTCACCCCTTCCTGCCTAGCCCCTTCCATAGCTCAGGGTCCTTGCCTTCCACTCCACTGCCACCTCCAGCTGGATAGGGGAGAGAGAGCAGAGCAGCTGAGCAAAGCAGAGGGGAGGATCCAGGTTAGAGCTGCAGAAGGACCTGGAATGATGAGGGGACCTGCTGAGCTGTGGGAGTGAGGTTGTCACCCACCCCAGGCCCTCTGCAGCTCAGAGCGCACTCAGAGTGGATACTGTTGATAAAACACTTGACATGGGCAAGTCCTCCCCCAGAGGCCACGCAGAGAGGACGAGGGAGTGACCCTTCGGCCTTTAAAGTCGGAACTCAGAACTTCTGATGAGGGGGAGGAAGAGGGTCGGGAGAAGTCTGGGCTCTAGTAACTCAGCATGGCAAGCTGTCCTCTTCAGGCCCAAGGGTGGCTCTGCAGATACAGGCAGACACACAGCCCCCACTAAACACCAACTCAGGAAAGGCACTGTGAAAGCTCTTGGTTACAGGGCACAGTGAAAAGAAGACAGGCTCTGAAGCCAGCCAGACAGAGGTGTGAATTGAGGCCCTTCCACTAGCTGTGCAATCATTCTATTTCCTTGAAAAAGGAGATAGTAACTCATTTCCCACAGTTGTGAGGACTAAATGAAATAACATATGTGAAGAGCCATGCCTGATGCACAACTGCACCTAAGAAATGTCAGTTCTCTTTGAACTTTCTAGAAGAGGAGACCATGAGCAGGGTTTTTAGGCTAAGACTCAACATTTGTGTAAGTTACTGATCTGTTCTCACCCGTGATATCTACTGATTCTCACTTGATCCTGAGAATGCCTTGACTAACTGTTACTTGTCTGTTTGGTGTATATGTGTGTGTGTGCCGTCTACATGTTTCATGTCTGACTCAGTTGTAAATTCCTCAAGAATAGGGATCATATATGATACTGCTTCCCCAAAGCATTGATCGATCCCAAAGTGTATGTCTTACGGGATAGTATAGGTGTTGCTCCCAAGAAAGCGTAGCGTGACGAAATAGGTTTAGGAAAATCTGGGTTATACGACGTTTAGCTTAATTCTTTACCCTCAGTGTACTAAAGGGCTTCATGAATTTGCAAGAGGGTGCGTGGCTTGAAGCTTTCCCCAGACATCTGGTCACTCTGAGTCACACTCCTGTTGCTTTGAGGAACAGCTCTGTGCGATTGTTGCGGAACACTGCTGTGTGGCACTGTTGTGTTAGACACGTAGCAGCGGCTCAGTTTTAGGAAGGAAGGATAGAACAGGTATGAATAAGGGCAGAGCTCAATATCAGCAGATGTTCTCATATCCAGTGCAAGACTACTAATTTGTTGATTGGTTGTGTGGAAAAGTTTGTTAAAGAAAGGAACAACCATTAAAAAGATACATTTTAATTTTTATTTCATTGAAGTATAGTTGATTTACAAAAATGTTGTTAATTTCTGCTGTACAACAAAGTGATTCAGTTACACAAATGTATGTTCTTTTACATATTCTTTTCCACTGTGGTTTACAGGATATTGAATATAGTTCCCTGTGCCATCCAGTGGGACCTTGTTGTTTATCCATTCTACGTGTAATAGTTTGCCTCTGCTGATTCCAAACCCCTAACCCATCCCTCCTGCACCCCCACTTCCCCTTGGCAACCACAAGTCTGTCCTCTATGTCTGTGGGTCTGTTTCTGTTTTGTAGATAAGTTCACTTGTGTCATATTTTAGGTTCCACGTATAAACGATCAGTCAGTCGGTCAGTTCAGTCGCTCAGTCGTGTCCGACTCTTTGCGACCCCTTGAATCACAGCACGCCAGGCCTCCCTATCCATCACCAACTCCCGGAGTTCACTCAAACTCATGTCCACGGAGTCGGTGATGCCATCCAGCCATCTCATTCTCTGCCGTCCCCTTCTCCTCCTGCCCCCAATCCTTCCCAGCATCAGAGTCTTTTCCAGTGAGTCAACTCTTCGCATGAGGTGGCCAAAGTATTGGAGTTTCAGCTTTAGCATCAGTCCTTCCAATGAACACCCAGGATCGATCTCCTCTAGAATGGACTGGTTGGATCTCCTTGCAGGCCAAGGGACTCTCAAGAGCCTTCTCCAGCACCACAGTTCAAAAGCATCAATTCTTCAGCGATCAACTTGCTTCACAGTCCAACTCTCACATCCATACATGACCACTGGAAAAACCATAGCCTTGACTAGACGGACCTTGGTTGGCAAAGTAATGTCTCTGCTTTTTAATATACTATCAAGGTTGGTCATAACTTTCCTTCCCAAGGAGTAAGCGTCTTTTAATTTCATGGCTGCAATCAGCATCTGCAGTGATTTTGGAGCCCGAAAAAATAAAGTCTGACACTGTTTCCACTGTTTCCCCATCTATTTCCCATGAAGTGATGGGACCAGATGCCATGATCTTTGTTTTCTGAATGTTGAGCTTCAAGCCAAACTTTTCACTCTCCTCTTTCACGTTCATCAAGAGGCTTTTGAGTTCCTCTTCACTTTATGCCCTAAGGGTAGTGTCATCTGCATATCTGAGATTATTGATATTTCTCCCAGCAATCTTGATTCCAGCTTGTGCTTCTTCCAGCCCAGCGTTCCTCATGATGTACTCTGCATATAAGTTAAATAAGCAAGGTGACAATATACAGCCTTGACGTACTCCTTTTCCTATTTGGAACCAGTCTGTTGTTCCATGTCTAGTTCTGACTGTTGCTTCCTGACCTGCATACAGGTTTCTCAAGAGGCAGGTCAGGTGGTCTGTGATTCCCATCTCTTTCAGAACGTTCCACGGTTTATTGTGATCTACACAGTCAAAGGCTTTGGCATAGTCAATGAAGCAGAAATAGATGTTTTTCTGGAACTCTCTTGCTTTCTCCATGATCCAGCGGATGTTGGCAATTTGATCTCTCTGGTTCCTCTTCCTTTTCTAAAACCTGCTTGAACATCTGGGAGTTCACGGTTCACATATTGCTGAAGCTGATATCACATGGTATTTGTCTCTCTCTGACTTACTTTACTCAGTATGATAATCTCTAGGTCCACCATGCTGCTACAAATGCCATTATTTCCTTTTTATGGCTGAGTAGTATTCCACTCCAGTCCCCTTGCCTGGAGAATCCCATGGACAGATGAGCCTGGTAGGCTGTGGTCCATGGGGTCGCTAAGAGTCGGACACGACTGAGCGACTTCACTTTCACTTTTCACTTTCATGCATTGGAGAAGGAAATGGCAACCCACTCCAGTGTTCTTGCCTGGAGAATCCCAGGGATAGGGGAGCCTGGTGGGCTGCCGTCTATGGGGTCTCACAGAGTCGGACACGACTGAAGCGACCTAGCAGCAGCAGCAGCAGTATTCCAGTGTGTGCTTCCCAGGTGACTCAGTGGTAAAGAATTCACCTGTCAGGGTAGGAGATGCAGGAGATGTGGGTTCAATCCCTGGGTTGGGAAGATCTCCTGGAGTAGGAAATGGCAACCTGCTCTAGTATTCTTGCCTGGGAAATCCCCTGGACACAGGAGCCTGCTGAGGTATAGTCCATGGGGTCGCCGAGAATCAGACATGACTGAGCACACATGCAAGCAAGGCACAGAAAGATACATTTTATTTGGATTTAAAAGATGTATATTTGTTTGCTAATGTTTTGATATAGGAACAAGGTCATTTTCTGATTGAAGTTTGTCATTTTTACTTGCACATATTTCTCCTATAATATAGTATCTATAAATTCATTTTTATTTAAAATGGAATAAGATCTTTGGCTTTTGGGAAGTAATCTGGCTGTAGCATCTTTTTAGATTTTTTACTGTATATCCCAGTCTCTTTCACTTGTCTCACCTGATCTCACTTTTAAGCAAATTTGACTCTGGAGTCTTTCCAAAGCACTCCACTTAGTTTTCGTAGCAACAGCTCTTGCTTTTTGCACTCATATTTCATGGTTTACAGAATAGTTAATTAAGTTCCATAATTACAGTAACACAGAGAAGTAGCATAAACTAGTCAATGCAAAACTGCTGTCTTCCTGATAAGCAGATAAATTGGCTAACGAACATTCTACAAAGCTATTCATCCTAAGCTTTCGGGATGTAGACAGCAGTTCTAACGGTTGACAGCAGGGAGGGAGAGCGTGGTATAACATGCAGACTTGTTTAATAAATATCGATGATTAGAACTTCTTCAGTAGGTGCCGGTTTTCTGTTTTCTTCTTTCCTTCAGGCAGAAGGTAGTATTCTTTCATTCCTTTCACCCTGTGTCCGAGACTTCTTGTCCTTTCCACTGTCCCATGGCACGCAGCTCCGGAAATGTATTCAGATGACAGCATGCTCCTGAGATAGAGGCTCAACCCCCGAGCCTTTTTGCTGTTAGGCTACTGTGAGATTCGGATGGTTTCATCCATTAGTTCCTTGCTTCTGGGTCCCCGAAGAATCCAGTAAGATTTTCTTGCTATTGCTTTCTTGCTGAAAGCAGCTAAATTCCTGCTGGAAGCGATCATTTCATTGCAAATCCAGATCGGGTGGGAACCCCTGGCAGAGGGTCCCCTCTGTGGAGGAGGGAAGGAGGGGTGCTGCTCTTCCCAGCCTCCTCAGTCCCCACTTCTGCCCTCATCCCCTCCGGTCCAGATCGCAGCTTCCCCCCACCATCCTGCCTGCATGATTCTGCTCATTGCCATCAAAAATGTGACTGCTCTCTGCTGCTGCCACCCAGGCACAGGAGCCACTTTACAGAATGATTTCACTGTGGCGGGATCCTGGAGAGGAAACCAAGCCCTAGTGGCCCCACCACCAAAGGAGCCCCCCTACTCCAGTAGCCTCTACAGCTTGCTGGTTGCAGGCTAAGCATCTTTCTGCATCATCTCATTTCACCTGCCCAGTCAGCCTAGGAGGGAGACTGCTACCATCCTCACTTTACAGATTACAAAACTAGGCTCCGAAAAGGTAACCGAACTTGAAACCAGGTCTGTGTGGCTCTAATTTCTTCCCACTAGGATGTACCGCCTCTCCACTGACTCAAGAAACAGCAGCATCTCTTGGCTCCCACACAAAGTCTAGGTAAAGTAAAAGGGGACCCCAACTCTCAGTCGAGGCTCAGAGCCCCATCCTGGAACAGGTGTGGGGTTTGATAGCCCGGCCCTTGTTTTCAGATACAGTGAGGCTGCCTGACTCTCTCACCCGTTCCTCTTCCTTCGGCCTCCATCGCATCCACCAGCCAGGCATACATCTCGCCAGGGTTGCACTCTGCTTGCTGCCACCTTGCCCCCAGCCCACGGAGCTGACAACCTTGCTGCAGGGCCCTCAGATACACTTGGCTGCACTCATAAAAACTGAGTGCACAGAAGCACCACGGGCCTTCTCTGCTTGATTCTTTTGGTGCTGCTGCTGCTGCTAAGTCACTTCAGTCGTGTCTGACTCTGTGCGACCCCATAGACGGCAGCCCACCAGGCTCCCCCGTCCCTGGGATTCTCCAGGCAAGAACACTGGAATGGCTTGCCATTGTCTTCTCCGATTCTTTTGCTATTGAAATGTAATTCACATACCATAAAACCCACTCATTTTAGCTATACAGTTCAGAGGCCTTAGGTATATTTACAAAATTGTGTAATCATCACCACTGTCTAATTCCAGAACATTTCATCACCCTGGAAAGAAAGCCTGTACCCATTAGCCATCACTTGCCCACCCCTAGAAGCCAGTGGTCTACTTTCTGTCTTGAGGGGTTTGCTGATTTCAGATATTTCACATGAGTGGAATTGTATGATATGGAATCTTTTGTGACTGGCTTCTTTCACTTAGCGTGATGTTTTCAGGGTTTACCCTCTCATAATACATGGCAGTGCTTCACTTCTGTGTATGAATATCCCATTGTGTAGAGAGACCACATTTTATTTATCCATTTATCACTTTATGAACATTTGGGCTTCACTTTCTTGGCTTTGAGTGATACTGCTACACACATTGGTGTATATACCTCATGATTCTTGTCTCTGAGACTCTTTGTCCGGTTTCCAGCTGTTCTCACGCACAGGGCTGGAGCCTCACATGCTGGGCTCATCCCCGCTGGAAGTCACCCAGGTACAGCATGTGCCCTGCATGCAGGCTCCCGGCCAAGGAGGGCTTGTGAAGGAGAGACACAGTTGGTTGCCTCTGCACCTCAGTGTTGCCTTCAATCACTCAGCAAACATCCTTGCCTGCTTCCTTGTGCCTAGCGTTGCATTAAGTCTAAAGGAAAAGGGCATCTACCCCTGTCAGACACCCACCTACAGGCTGCATTGACAGCTGTCTTAGAATGGTGGTGCCTCTTACAGCAGATAGAAACAGTTTATGCAAAAGGCATGGTACTTGGAGACAAGATCTGGATTTAAGTCTCACTGACCCCTCAGTGGTAAAGAACTTAACCAGGTGGCTCAGTGGTCGGTCTGTCAAGCAGGAGACCTGGGTTCGATCCCTGGGTCAGGAAAGATCCCCTGGAGGAGGAAATGGCACGCCACTCCAGTATTCTTGCCTGGGAAACCCCATGGACAGAGGAGCCTGGCCAGCTCCGGTTCACGGGGTCACAAAAAGTCAGACACAACTAAGCATGCATGCATACACACATGCCCCCTGTACCTAGCCAGCAGAACTGCAGGGAATTGTTTGACCTCATCAAGCCTCAGTTTCCTCTGCTGTAAAATGGGAGCCACAATATCTAGCTCATAGTACTATTGCGAGGATAGAATAAGATGATGGATGAGGAGGTCCTTTGTCCTAAAACAGACACAGCTGCTGCTACAAATACCTGCAGTCTACCTCTGAAAGTCCCTGTAATCTGCTCTGCCTTGGAAACCTCAGAGCGAAAACTTGACACTTCTAGGGAAACCGTGGAGTAAAAAAACATCAAAAAGCAAGAAAATAGCTTAGGGAGATTGAACCATTCTTGCTCCAGCATATATTATCTACGATTTTTTCCTTTAATTTTATCACCTTATCTGAAATCTCACTCATCAGAGATCCATTTAAAATTATCCTAACCCTGTCAGAATGTCCATGGTGAGGCCATCACTCCTTCATAACTTAGGTGTGAATTAGTCCAAAAGCTTAGTTTTCTACACCCACTCCACTAGGATCAGTTTCAAGGAAAGAGTTGCCAGGGTTTATTAGTGGTGGAAGATGAAGATCAGAGCATCTGTAAGCACAGCATTTTGAGGAGGTAGGCCAGAATGGGGTGCCAGAGGAAAGGCTCCTAGCAATTGTCTTCAACCTCGCCTGACCCTTTTGAGAATCTGATGAAAGCTTTATCTTCATCATCATGAGCATCACTGCAGGGAATTTGACCGTAAAGTCCTAAAGGCTGGAAGTCTCCAATTGAGGAAGCGGATGGGAGGATAACAAAGCATCCAGGGATTTGTCACAGGAGGGACTGGGAAGAGTCAGTGGAGCACAAAAAGGGAAAAGCTGAGGAAGTCTGTGCTCACCAGTCTCAGCATTTACCTGGGTCTAGTTCTGTTCCCTGAAAGCAGAGGAAGATCTCTCATTTTTTCTTCCTGAGTCCTGGGGGCTTCTCTCCACCAGAACACAGATCTTCAACCAAATCGGTCTTTAAGGCTAGCCCAGAAAACTACCTATTTAAAAAAACTTGTTTCTATGGAGAAAGGTGATCTAAGTTCCAAGAAATACATCTGCCCACTAACACCTGAGCTTCAGGTGAGAGAGATGATTTCAGCACTCCTAGGACCGGTCATTTAACTGAGGGAATAAATCATGCTCATCCTACAAATGGTCAGCCCAAGATGTAACCAAGTGCTCTCACACAAACGCACTCACAGGGGGCTGGCGACTCAATAGAGGGGAGGGGGTTTGCCCATCTTTCTGGTCAGACATGTCCAGCATAGTGTATCCGGGACTGGGCATCAGATTCCAAAAGGTCCTTTGACAAGTCATGTCCAGGGAAGGGCAGCCAGGATGGGGACATGTCTGTTCAGATGACTCCTACAGGAAGCACGTCCCATGATGAGGGCTGAGGGCTGGAGACTGTTGGTCTGTGGGGCCATTGGGGCAGCCTGTGCAGTAGAAAGAAAGACCGTGGAGGCGACAGACCTGAGATTGAGCCCTGCTCCATTTTTTACTTACTGTATGACCTGGAATGAGTCAATTAACTTCTCTGATGTCAATTTCCTTTTCATAAAGTGAAGGCAATAATACGTATGTATGGTGAAGATCAATAATATGTTAAAAAGCACAGAGGCTGACAGAGGTGAAGTAGACGTGGTTAAAGATACAGGAGAAAAAAAAAGATGCAGGGGGTTGGATGGCCCTGGTAGTCCAGAGGTTAAATATCTGCCTGCCAATGCAGGAAATATGGGCTCAGTCCTTGGTCCGGGAAGATTCCACATGCTGCAGGGCAACAGAGCCCAAGAGCCACAAGTACTGAGACTGTGTGCTGCAATGAATGAAACCCACACATCTAGAGCTCGTGCTCGGCAACGAGAGAAGCCACCGCAATAAGAAGCACTTGCACGGCAGCTAGAGAGTAGCCCCTGCTCACTGCAACTCGAGAAAGCCCGCACACAGCAACGATGACCCGAGGCAGCAGAAGAAAAAGAATACAGGGAGTGTGGGTCCTGACTCTGCCACATATCCCTTGTGTAAACTGGAGCCAGTTTTTAACCTTCTGGGCTGAGTTTTCTCGTGCGTAAAATGGGAATCATGATGCCTACTTCACAGATGCCTTGAGAATTCAATCAGAATACATGTCAAGTACTCTCACAGGGTGCCCGATGCTTTCTAAGTGCTTGGAGTTCTCCAAAAAGCTGTCCGCTTCCAGGAAGTGGCAGCGAGCCCTGTTAGGAGGCGAGAGCAGGTGCTTCAGACCCTGTGTGGCTCCAGAAGACAGTCTTTGCTCTCTGGTTGGACAATAGGGAGGCAGATGAGTTCCACAGAGAAATCCCTGGTCAGGGAACTAAGATCTCACTTGCCACCTGGTGCTGCCAAACACTAAAAAATAAAAATAAAGATTCCACCTGAAAATGTGAAAATGGCCAGGGGAGATTTACACCTCCACAGCATCCCCCAAGGAGCCTGAAGGCAGGTTAGCAGAAAATGCCCCATCATATACACCCAGGGGCTGGTGCAGTCCCAGCGTCAGGGAAATAAACCTATTTGAAAAGAAAGCACATTTGTACATGCACACAGGGGCTGCTGGAGGTCTTGCCCTCAGAAAAACAAGCTGTGGCTTTCCCGGAGAGAGAGCCGCTTGCACTGAGCAGCAGGTTTATTTTATGTTACTGATTTACTTAACAAACACTCATGGAGCGTGCTAGGCTTCCCAGGTGGCTCAGTGGTAAAGAATCCACCTGTCAAACAGGAGACGTGGGTTCGATCCTTGGGTCGGGAAGATCCCCTGGAGGGAAAAATGGCAACCCACTCCAGTATCTTTGCCTGGGAAATCCCATGGACAGAGGATCTTGGCGGGCTACAGTTCAAGGGGTCACAAAGCATCAGACGTGACTTCGAGACTAAACAGCATCTACATGGAGTGTTCCAGGCACCCTTCTAAGCACCTTTCAAATATTAACACATTGATTGTTATTAAACAACCTTTGGAAGGTGTATTTGCTCTCCCCGCTTTACAGAAGAAGAAGCTGACACGACAGCCCAGGGTCTCAAGCTGGTGAGAGACCAGGGTTCAAAGCCGGGTGGTCTCATTCTAGGGCCCCTGTTCTTCTTCTTTTGGGTGCACCAGGTCTTAGCTGCGGCATGCAGGATCTTTAGTGTGGCACACAGACGCTTGGGGCTTGCGGGATCTAGCTCCCTGACCCGGGATCCAACCTGTGCCCCCTGCACTGTACCTCCAGGAAGTCCCTAGAGACCCTCTTCTTTGTCCTTGCCAACTGCTACAATGCTGCCTCCGAGACCCTTCTAGAGAAGTAGCCAGTGTGTTCAGTGGACTCCTAAGGACCCCCTTCTCCTTCTCATCCCCCCACAAATATGTTTGAAACCATCAGTTGTGAGAACAGCACTGTTAATAAGCAGGTGGCCCGGGGAGCCTGAATCACCGACGCCCCCCACCCCCACCCTGCTCATTTCCACACCCACAGACACGCACCAAGGGAATGGGGGCAAGCACCACTTACCCCCCAGGAACCTATGATCATTCAGCGAAGACGCACTGAACACTTGGCACAAACCTGGCGTTTTCCTCAGCACCGAGGAGGTGGCGGTGAAAAGAACGGTGTGGACCCTTTGCTCAAAACTTGCAGCCTGTCTGGTTGGGGTGAAAAACAGATCATCCTTGTAGTGTGTGGAATTCTGGATAGGGTGAGGGCTCAGACCTCATGGCAGTGGAGGGGGTGTTCCAAATGGATTTTAGGGGTTGGGGGCAGGTTAAGGACCAACATTTTACTACTCTGTGGAGGATTGACTGAAATAGAAACCAGGGGGAAGGGGGAAGAACAGGAAGGGCTTCCCAGGTGGCTCAGTGGTTAAGAATCTGCCTGCCAATGCAGGAGACCTGGGTTCGATCCCTGGATCAGGAAGATCCCCTGAAGGAGGAAATGGCAACTCGCTCCAGTATTCTTGCCTGGAGAATTCCATGGACAGAGGAGCCTGGCGGGCTACAGTCCATGGGGCCACAAAGAGAGGACACAACTTAGTGACTGGAGGAACAAATGAAGAGCAGGAAGGTGGTAGATTATTACAATGAGAAACTAGATAGCAATGAACATGAAGGTGACTGTTACATAGAACAACCCTGGATGGATCCCACAGCTATACTGTGGAGTGAAAGACTACATGCTATATGAGTGAATTCATATGGGGTCCAGAAACTAAGCAAAACTAAACCATATTGATTAAGAATGTAACATAGATTGTAAAAGTATAAAGAAAAGCAAAAGAAGGAGCATCTGGTTATCTTGGGGTTATCTTTGGAAGTGGTGATTGGCCGGGGACAGGAAAGGGGCTTCTGGGGTACCAGTAGAAATCTATTTTGTTGACCTGGGTGGTGGTCACATGGGTGTTGGTGACATTACAACAAGCTGTGCATTTTCGTTTTCTGTGATTTTCTGTGTGTTCAGTCGCTCAGTCATGTCCGATTCTTTGCAATCCCATGAACGGTAACCCACCAGGCTCCTCTGTCCATGAAATTTTTCAGACAAGAATACTGGAGCGGGTTGCCATTTCCTCCTCCAGGGGATCTTCCCAATCCAAGGATCGAACCCTCATCTCTTGTCTCCTGCGTTGGCAGGCGGGTTCTTTACCACTGAGCCGCCTGGGAAGCCCCGCACTTTCCTGTGTGTGCACAATTGTAAGTGGGGAGGTGAGTGGAAAAGAGAAAGGAATGGAAACGTGGGACGTCTGAGCCAGGACAGCTCTAGCAGGAAAGGGAGGGCCCCTGGTACCTTCTGTACCCCTCTCCATTCTAAACTGCTCGTCTCTCCCACTTTAGCGTCTCTGAGGTCAGGGTGTGCCTTGCCATCAATGGCATCTTCTGTGTGACGCAATGTGGCTGTTTCGGGACCCCTCACCATCCCAGCTGCCTCCCTCTGGCTGGTTTCTGGCCCTGGGCCACATTAAGAAATTTTGTAGCCACAGCAGGCTACATGCACACAGTTGGTCAGGAGAGAGAAGGGAAGGAGGGTGTGGCTGACCCCAGTGTGGGAAAGTGGACCAGGATAGCAGCTTCAAGCTCCACTCCAGTGGCAGCTCCATCTCACACTGGCAGGCTGCTCCTTCCAATGTGCCATGTCCCTCGGGGATCTGGCCAGCCTCCTGCTTGGCTGCCTCGGTGAGGAGGTGGGTGCACCCTATTGGGTGGGCTTTGAGTGAAAGAAGTGGCCAAGGGCCCATGTACCGGCCTGGTTGGGCTGCTTTCAGACCCAGGGCCCTAGGGGGAATCCCGTAGTTCAAACCAAAAGATGCCTTCAGCTTCATTTTAGCCCAGATGAGACTTGAGTCATGGAGCCCAAAGGGAGGTGTCAGCAAAGAGTTGGGTTAGATATCAGAGGAGCTTCCTGATGGCAACTGTGGTATCATGAATGCCTCTTCAGCTTAAATCCGGCAGTTCCCTTCCCCAGAGCCTAGTCAACTGAATGGTGAAGTCTGGCAGGTGTCACCATGTGGTCCAGAGTGAGTTAGCACAGCATGTTCTCATTCAATCATCCTCAAAGTCCAAGGAGTAGGCCCTGTCTTGCTATTTCCATCTTAAGCCCAGAAACTGAGGATGGCAGACATGAAACAATACATAGCCAAGGTCCTGTGTCTGTTTAAGTGGTCGATGCAGGACCTGACCTCTGCAAAGATGGTACAGGTGGTGGTGTAGTCGCTAAGTCGTGTCCGAATCTTTGTGACCCCATGGACTATAGCCCACCAGGCTCCTCTGTCCATGGGGTTTCCAGGGCAAGAATACTGGAGTGAGTGACTTCTGCAGAGGCCATGCTCTTAACCAGCAGGCAGCACTGCCCAGTCACATGGGGCTCCCTGCTGGCCTGAGAAGGGGCTGTCATTGTCTGGTCCATCCGTGTCCCTTCTAGAGGGCCTCTGTCTTCGCCCTTCCCTCCTGGCTGCGGAGAAGTTCATCCAAATAGTGAGCTGAGGCCCGAGGGCTCACCGCCATCACACTGGATCCCTCTTCCTGCCCCTGGCCCCCAGCCTTTCCGATGGTGCTAAAAGTAGTGCTGACCAAATCCAGGGGTGTCCAGGGGCCAGGGCTATTTTGACTCTGTCCTCAGGAATCATCTGGTCTGAGGCGTGGACAAGCTGGACTGCTCCCACGAGCACTCAGATGGGGTGCCAGGAATGTTCTGGCAACACACCTGTCCCCAAGGCCATGCCAAACCCTGCACTTACCACCACCCGCCCAGCCTCCCCCACCTCCACTGCATGCTTCTGAGATACCCATCCCAGGAGCGATGGGGGAGGGGGGGACTTGCACTGAAGGAGGATCAGGGCTTTGTGTCTGTATTTGTAAGAGAATAACCAGCCAGTTTGGGGGACCCCCCTCTCATCCCTTCCCATTAACTTAATCTGTGGGTTTATGACATCCACTCAGAATGGAGGCCTGCACTGGAAGTCTCCTTAGAGACAGCAAACTTTATCTTCAGGAGGCTGAAGGATTTCCTTCTCTGGAGATCGTAATAGTGGAAGAAATTTGCTCTGACAATAAGTTCGGGTACAAAGCCCCTGCCAGAAAGTCCGTGCCCTCCATTACTAAGATAGCTTGCTGCTGCTGCTGCTGCTGCTGCTGCTAAGTCACTTCAGTCGTGTCCAACTCTGTGTGACCCCATAGACGGAAGCCCACCAGGCTCCCCCGTCCCTGGGATTCTCCAGGCAAGAACACTGGAGTGGGTTGCCATTTCCTTCTCCAATGTGTGAAAGTGAAAAGTGAAAGTGAAGTCGCCCAGTCATGTCTGACTCGTAGCGACCCCAGGGACTGCAGCCTACCAGGCTCCTCCATCCATGGGATTTTCTAGGCAAGAGCTTGGCCATTCTTCAAAGTCCAGCTGAAGCCCACCTCCCTAGAGAAGTCTCCTCTGACTGCTCTGACCACCCAGTGTGTACTGAAACACACTATGTATTTTTTTCTTTTGGGTTGCCCTGGGTCTTCATTGCTGCGGTGGGCTTTCTCTAGTTGCAGCGAGTGGGCCGCTCCTTGTTCGGTGCACGGGCTTCTCATTGTGGTGGCTTCTCTTTTGTGGAGCATGGGCTCTAGGGCACGGGCTTAAGGAGCTGCAGCATGGGCTCTAGGGCACAGGCTTAAGGAGCTGCAGCACATGGGCTCTCGAGCTCAGGCTCAATAGTTGTGGCACCTGGGCTTAGCTGCTCTGTGGCATGTGGGATCTTCCCAGGCTAGGGACTGAACCCATGCCCCCTGTGTAAGCAGGCAGATTCTTATCCACTGCACCACCAGGGAAGTCCCCTATACACTCCTCTTTAATAGAGGCTTTCTTCTTTGGTTGAAGCCTTTCCCTGTAAGCTGTGGGCTCCATGGGTGGGTGTCTCTCTCTTGGACCGTAGCAGCTTCCCTGAGTTTGTGGTTGATGTGCCGGCATGGTTGGCAAGGCTCGGGAAACAAGTCAACCAGCTCCTTCCCGTGCTGGTTCACTCATCTGTCTCATACACAGACACCGAGTATCCATGCCACCTGCTACTGGTCTGGACACTGGAGATGTGGTGTCTGATAAGACCAGGTCCCTGCCTGAGCAACTCCCAGGATAGGGGAGAGATCTCTCACCGAAGAGTGGGCTGAAGGCAGTTATTCAAGGGCCGCAGTGACTGACTTGCCTCAGGGAGCTGGGAGAGACCTCACAAAGGACTTGACCTGGGAGAGGGCTTTTGCAGAAGCTCAGAAACGCACGCAGTCGAAAGGTGGGAGGTGGAGTATTCCAGCAGGGGGACAGCATGTGCAAAGGCGAGAAGATGTGAAGGAGCTAGTAGGGCCCAGAGAAGCCAAACGTTGCTCTGTTTTTGCTGTATCCTCAGACCAGCTGCCATGGATGACACGGAGGCTGCTCGGCTTCTAATGAGGGCCACAGAGATTGAATCTCCACGGGCAGGGGAGGAGGGCTCAGCCACCACCCCTCCACGGAGGGGGTCAGAAGACACGGAGCCCCTCCTTCTCTGCCGCTGAGGGCTACCGTCTCGTCCCCACCTCCCTCTGCTCCTCCCCTTTTAGATGGAGTCGGCTCCTGCGACACCGCTGCGCTTTCCTTCTTGTTAGAATCTTAATGTTATGTGGCTCACAAGCCCCAGCTGCCCTGGCGTGGCAGGCAGGGTCAGAGGTGTGAATTAAAACAACACACGATCCCGATTGCTTCAGCCGGGGGACGCTGAGGCCACTGGAGAGGTTCCTCTCCTTTGGTAATGAGCATCCCACCGAGGCTGTTGATCTCAGGCTCATCCCTCAGACAGCTTTAAGCACCTTGCCAGCATCATCCAATAATAGTATGAAGTGCCATCTCTTGTTGAGCACTTTACAAGTACAATTTCATTTAATCATGACATGATTTTTTGATGTAGGGTAAAGCGATGGTCCGGAGATCTCACCGGTTGTCATAAGAGCAAAAATCTGAGTCCTGGTCTTTGGGACTTTCAAGCTCCAGTATCTCATACCACCTCAATAAGGGGATGTTTCCAACCTGAGGACAGCTGGGCCCTCTACCCTAAGAGCCCCCAAACCTCCCCTAGCTGCCCGGGCAAGGCTCCAACCCATTCAGACTCTCATCACAGCTATTGCCAGTCTGCCAGGTACTAAGTGGCATGCAGAAGCCTGAGAAAGACACACAGAACTGGTCATCATGGGGCTCTCCACCCTAACCCACTGCCACCCCGAAGTTTCCCAGTCTTTAATGTGACCTGTTCAGCCTTCCCAATGCTCTGGCCAACACCCCACTTCTCTTTCTAAGCTTCTCTGGTGCTCGTCACCCAAATTCCAGCATCTCCTGCCTTGTGTCTGCTTCCTTTCATTGGTGTTATTGTATGGCATTGATGTCACGGCATCATTTGCGCATTATGTACGTGTGGAGGGCACTGGGAATACATTAATAAGACGAGAGCTGGTCTTTGCCCTCATGAAGCACAGGTCGAGAGACAGACAAGCATGGAATCAGTGCAGGAACTGAAGGCCCTGGCCCATGCCCTCACTCACCGCCCTCCAAAGACACTGACTCCCTGTCACAAAGTGGCAGTGTGCAGCAATGGGGGAGCCCAGGCCACAGTCAGAAGAACTGAGTTCCAAGCTGATGCCACCATCTGGGGGACAATGGAGGTGGTTCTTCAGTTTCCTCATCTGTAAAGTGGGAAGAACAACACCTAACCTGCCCCTTACTGAATTTTAGTGAGGTGCTTTTATTAAGTGAAATTAGTGCATGAAAGCATTTCACAGGCTGTAAAATATTGTACAAGTTGTAGTTGTCCATATATTTATCTTCTGTCTCCTAGGATGCCTACATGAATCTGCACACAGGGTAGATATTCAGTAAATGTCAGTTAGTGTAAATTAAACGGATTCATTCATCCCGTTTACCACCTTCTGAGAGTCCCCTGGGCTTTGTTCAGTTCAGTTCAGTTCAGTCGCTCAGTCGTGTCCGACTCTCCGCGACCCCATGAATCACAGCACGCCAGGCCTCCCTGTCAGAGTCCCTTATATTGCAAGGAGATCCAACCAGTCCTGGGCTTTGAGGCCACTGTAAATCCTAATACTGATAATGCTTGACCTGCCTGACTGGGGGTGTCTGGAGGATGTGACGGTGCTCCGGAAGCGACCACTATTGAACTGTACTGGCTCCTGGGAAACCACTTGGTTCCCCACCAAAGGGGGGCTGGGCTGAGGGTGGGTGGCCCTCCTTAGGCACAGAGCAGCCTCCCTCGAGGCTGGCAGTCCATTCTTTCTGGGATACAAATGTTAACTTTCCCCTGTTTGGGCTTCCAAACCACTGAGGCTGCCTGCCCGGGACGCTGCCTGTGTCATGGGCATGGTCTCTAGGGGGACAAGGTCACCACGTGCCCACCCCTCACTAGCTCTTCGCCTCTCATTTCAGCACCCCTACCCCACGGAGGATGAGAAGAGGCAGATCGCAGCCCAGACGAACCTCACCCTCTTGCAAGTTAATAACTGGTGAGTTAGCATCACCTGCCCAAAGGCTCTCAGACCCAGGGGCCACTTGCTCGGCAGGAGGGGATGCACAGCAGGGGGAAAGGTGGGAGTGCCCAGCTCACTTCAGTCTCCGCCCAGCCACCGTGCCAGCTCTCCCGTGTTGGCTGGAAACAGAAAGCTGAAATCCACACCTATAGCCTCATCTGCAGCTTCTCAGCACCCTCTGCTGGGAAGCTGTGTCGAGAGCATCACGGAAAACGATGAATAGACACACAGGCCTGGCTGCATCCCAGGCCCCCAGGCCCCCAGGGGTTATCTGCTCTCCTCACCACCTGTGTAAACAGAGCTCAAGCTAAAACATTCTGCAGAGCTGGGAGCGGGAAGGAGGGAGGAGGCAACAGTCCTAAGCCACAGGGCTCCCCAGGCTCCCTCCTCTGTGGCTGGCCAGGGTGTCATGGGAATCTCAGAGGGCAAGGTCTGGTGGGCGGGAGTGGACCCTTGGCCCCTCGGAGAGAGGTCAGAGGTTAGTGCTTTTGACTAAGGAGCTCTTCCTTCGCTGTTCAGTCCTCATGGGTCTGGAGCAGATTCCCAGGCCTTCTCACGCATTCATCCCAACTTGTGGTCCCCAAGCCCCTGGTCAGTCCCCAAGCCCCTGGTCAGCTCACAAGCACAAGCACTGCTGTGCTTTCATACCCTGAACCAGACCCGCAGTCTGCTGCATTCGAGGACCAGCTGGTGGGAGTGCAGAAGTAGCTTAGAGCTCTCTGCACATGTGTGCACACACACATATGCACCTACACACATGCTTACATGTGCATACATACACATGTGCACGTACAAGCTCACATGTACGCATCCATGGGTACATGGACACATACATGCTCGCACACACCCATGTGTGCCCGTGCATGTATAGACCTGCACAAGTGTGCAAACATGCATGTGCCCATGCACGCGTGTACACACGTGTGTGCATGCATGTACACAGGACATGTGCATACACATGTGCACACATTCACACACATGCATGTGTGTGCGCGCATGCACGCATCTGCACACGTCACATGTGCACACATATGCTCACACCTGCGCACACACATTCCCGCCCCCCCAGTGGTGGCTAACCTGTCTCCATCTGACCCCGGGGCAGGTTCATCAATGCCCGAAGACGCATCCTGCAGCCTATGCTTGATGCCAGCAACCCCGACCCTGCCCCCAAAGCCAAGAAAATCAAGTCGCAGCACCGGCCCACCCAAAGATTTTGGCCCAACTCCATTGCTGCAGGGGTGCTGCAGCAACAGGGCGGTGCCCCAGGGACAAACCCCGATGGTAAGAACTGGGGCTGAGGGTACTCTAGACCCTGGGGGTGGGGGATGGCTGTGCAGAGTCAAGGGTTGAATGTCCACTCACTTGAGTGGCAGTGCCAGCTCAGTCGCAATAGTTAACCCTCCTGATCCCCGCCAAAGGATGTACGTAAGCCTAAAAGAAGGGGATTTTTTGGTATATATTTTAACAAGTCAAAAGCAATCTCACCAGGACGAGTGGGAGTCCACTGGTGGGCATCTGAGTCAATGGCTGCTCAAGAGACCCCCCTCCGCACTCCCACACCCACCCGAAGTTTCTTAGCACCAGTCAGTGTGTTCACAGTCCCCCAGGAGCCAGGGCCCTCTATAAATACCGAGGTAGGCAGGTGGCTTGTGAACGGAGGCCAGGAAGAGTTTTGTTTTCCCAGCTTCTCCATCACACCCTCCGTATACACTTCTAATTGCCGGTCGCCTGGTGCACAATGAATAATTCAATGAGCCGTGAGCCAGGCATTTTATAGCTTGGCGTGTGAAGCTAGCTCTGTGTGGGAAGTGGAGTGGAGGTGTACACGTGTGCATGCATACCTTCATGTATACGTGTATGGATATGGCTGTGAACCAGTTTCTATGTGGTGGGCAACAGTCTTAGGAGGTAGAGTGGAAATCAACAGATTTTGAGCCAAACCCACCAGGGAGAGAAGCTCAGCAATAGCATGCCTGATTGTGTTCCTTTGAGCTAATGACTCAACTGTCTGAGACTATTTCCTCCTCTTTAGAGTGGGGATGACAATACGTACTTACAGAATTCTTCGAAAGGCAACAGTGTCTGCCCCAATTACACAGCAGATGGCACGACGTGGTACCCGGGAGTGCTGCTGCCTGGGGTGGGGCTGATAGGTGAATGGACGGGAGACTTCCAGCGTAGGTGCTCACCACCCCACCCACGGGCCTGACCCCGCCCTTCTTCTCTCCCGTAGGGTCCATCAGCCTGGACAACCTGCAGCCCTTGTCCTCAGACAACGCCACCATGGCCATGCAGCAGGCTCTGATGGCGGCACACGACGATTCACTGGACGGGACGGAAGAAGAGGAAGAGGATGAGATGGAAGAGGAGGAGGAAGAGGAGCTGGAGGAGGAGGCGGACGAGCTGCAGACAACGAATGTCAGCGACCTGGGCTTGGAACACAGTGACTCCCTGGAGTAGCCGAGCCGCCCAGGTGGCACTGGTCACCGAGCAGGAGAGGAGCTTCGTCAGGAGGGCTTCAGGGTGGGGGGAAGGGGACGGGGCAGGCAGCACAGAGGAAGTCGGGCCCTGGCTTCCCGGAATCAGTAGCTGGAGGAAATGCACAGGAAACACCCGCTCCTTCCCAACCACCAAGCTTCACTGAGAACCCCGGCCCCACTTCCCTAGTACTGCAGAGGACTCAGCGTGGCGGGGCTGGCCACGCAGCCTGAACGGAGAGGCAGGAGTGAGATCTGGACTCACCGCATCCCTGAGGACAGAGGGTCCCCACGGCGCCCCCCACCCCCACTGAAGGACTTGAGTTGTTTACAAGCCCCGTGCTGGGACATGGATCAGTGGTGTTCGCGGAGTGAGCCTCTGCCAGGGAACCGAGTCAGGAGGAAAGAGACAAAGGTGGTCCGGGCTCCACCTCCACAGGGTCCTTAGCTCTTTGAGAGACATTCAAGGGCAGGAGGGAACCGGAATGCATGACTCATAGCTGGAGGGAGAGGGTGGCCAAGGCGTTACATCCTGTAGAATAAGATGGGACCTGGATTCTCTAGGGCTCCCCTTGGTCCTCCAAGGCCCATGGACTTGGTAGAGGGGGACGAGCCATTAGAGCCACCTTCTCTCTCTCTGTCTCCTGGAAATCAGTGGTAAGCTGGTGGGCTCAAATTATAGGAGGTTAAGTGGAGGTCCTTCACCTGGATTGGCTCCAGGACACAAGCAGATGACAAGACCTGGGCTAGGAGCCACATCAAGGCGACTTTGGAGACCACAGCCATCCCCAGGTGGTCAGTGGTGTCTTAGCCCAGATGTCGCAGCCCTGGGATGGAGCTCTTCAGATGTTCCACACCTGCCATGGGCTGTTGGAGAGGGTGGAGCCAGGTTAGCTTGGCAGCTGTCCACCCCTCCCACCCCTCGCCACTGTCCCTCTGCCCCCAGGCTGGCTCCACCAGCTTTCATCCTCTCTTCTTCACGCTATCCTTCCGAGAAGGCTGAAGAAACTTTGGAAAGAAGCATCCAGCCCAGTGGGAAGCCAGGGGTTGGAGAAGGTGCTAGCTACATCACCCTTCCCATCAATATCCAAAGTGTGAGGGAGGTGCCCACCCACCTGCCTCACTGTTCCACACACCATCCCTACCACAGCCCTGGAGGAACCTGGGCTCCACAAGGAGGTGTCTTCCCACCATCTGCCCTGACACACAGCCTCCACCCCAACCCCCAGGCCCCCAGGATTGGCACCCCACCCTCCTGTTCCCGCCCACCCCTACGGCTGTGAACACACGTGTGTTTTCCATTGAATTTCATTTAATGGACCTGCAGCTTCATTTGTCAGTCGTGCATTGGCCATCTCCGGCAGCGGCAGGATGTGAGTTGGCTGCTGGGCTCAACTCAAGGGCCCCCTGCCAGGGCCCTGGAAGGTGGAGCAAAAGGATGGTGGCTTTCCTGAGGTCTCCCTGCAATGAATGTATTTCTTCCCCCAAAAGAGCTGATATTTAATGTTTTAATAGGGATTTTTGAGAAACAAATAACCTTATTTATAATCTGGGTGATCCAATCATTTTTTTACTCCCTTTTGATGCCATAGGTAGAGGAAAGTCTAGCTTTTTTGGCGTGAGACTTTTGCAACGTGCAATGGGATAAATACATTTCCTGTTCTGCTTCATTTTCCTTGTTCATACACACACACGCGTACACAGACACCCTTCCACTTATCACTTTGGACAGGCATCCCACCCCACATGCACACACGTGCCCACACATCCTCCTCGCAGCCCCCCTCCACCTGCCTAATGTTATGCAACCTCTTCTGATGTATCCACCAAACCAGTACTGAATGTGGCCGAGTTTTCAGTAAACCTTATTACCTACCGTAATTCTGGCGCGTGATTCTCTTTTCTTGTGGTTAAGGATTAGGGGGACCCAGGACCAGAGGAAATTTAGAGGCCTCACCATAACCCTTGTTCATTCGACTACCCATGAAAGGGACCTAGGAAGAGGACTTTCTGGGTGTCCTCAGTTTGCCAGTCTGGAGAGGAAGATGGCCAAGTTTGGCACAATCACCGCAGAGGTATATTTAAGACAGCAAAAAAACAGGCAGAGGCTCTGCACTGCCCTCTCCTGGCAGGCTGCTGTCATAGCAGGGGAGCTCAGAACTCGGTCCCCTCTTCCACCTCCCCCAACCCTCAAAGACCCTTGCTTATCCCCCCTCCATCCAAGCTGGTGCCACCACTGCCCATCCCCCAGCCTCACATGCCCCCCTCGCCCTATCCCTCATGTGAAAGGTCCCAGGAATCAGGAAGGATGGGCAGTCTCGACTGACACATTGAATCTAGGGGCTGTGTTCAGAGGGGAGCCTGCCCTTTGAACCCCAGAGTTCAGCACTGTATTCCCTGGGGCAGGAAGAATTTGAGAGACAGCTAATCTCCCCAACTAAGTAAGAGGCAGCCTTGTTACTTTCATCCTGGAGGTTTCCTTACCTGGGCCATGTGCTGAGGTGTCCCGGCATGGGTTTAGAATTCTTCGTTCCCATTGGCAAGAGCTAGCAAGTTTATGCTTAACTGTGGACACCCTGTGGCCAGGATGAAGATGCAAAAGGGAGGGATTCTGGAGGTGAAAGGGTGGATAGCAGTCCCCTGGGTCCCCGCCCTCCTAGAACCCAAACCCTGGCCACATCTGGAAAGTTCCGCAGAGACCCCACCTCTGGGCAGCAGAAAAAGCCTCCAAAGCCACGGGAAGATGGTAACTGGAACCTCAGCCCCGAGAGCCAGGAAGATGACTTTCAAAGCAGTGATTTCCAAGGAGCAAACTTTTTCCCCCTCTTTCTTGTTAATTTTTTCAATTATGAAAGTATGATAACACATTTACAGGAGACTTGGAAAATACAGAGCAAAGCTACATATTCCACTAAATGTGATAATTATTTTTTGAAGGTGATAAATTAAGATGTTTTAGTTGGAGTTAAGAAACACACTCTTTCTTAAGAGATAGCCGGCTTAGTCTGGGATGAACTCCGTATTATACTTTGTTAAAGGGGTTTCATAATGTGAATTAGTATATAAAAGCCTCTGAAAGGTCCTACAGGAAAGAAACCTGTTTAATGTGTTCCCCAAATGTATTTATCTTTTGTTTTTCAAGTAATAGCTAATCAATCGTACTAGCATTGCACAAAACGCATTTTAGGAAACACACCTCTAGAAATTATGTAATAGCCTGAGCCCAGCCTGTCCCACCCCTTCCTAAGTTTTTCTCTCAAGTTCTGCCATCTTTTATACAAAGCGGCTAACTAAAAAGTGGTCTCCTAAATCATCTGGGATGTGGGTGGTTGTGTTTTGAGACGGCAGCAACCTCTGTCTGCGTTAGACCCCGACCCTATCCAACCCGCGGAGATGTCTCGAAGTCCATGTGGAAAGAAGAGAGATGGGACAACGTGGGCTGGGGATGAGGAAGATCACCTTTATCCTCAAGACGGAGCTGTGATATCCAGGCCCTGGGAACGTTCAGACTGACTTCTGGCCCCAACCCCCTAAACCCATCTGGGATGACCTGATCGGAGATTCCTGCCCAAGGAAGTTTGTGACCAGAACTCAACTTCCTGGACCATGTGACCTCTCTGCTGTCTTGCATGTGACCAGATGAGGGCAGTGACTGTCACAACACAGCCAGCACGGACTCATTCATTCAAGCTTTGAGCAACATTCTGTCCCAAGCAGTTTTAAATACTGAGACTACAGCTGTGATCAACGAAGACACAGTTCTTGCCTTCAAGGAATTCACACTCAAGGGGAAGATTGAGATTGAAAGAGAACTCATCACATCCTCATAATGGTTGAGCTATGACCATATCCTAGACAGTAACCTCCAACTTGATCATTCAGAGTTGCAAACAGGAGACACTTAGGTCAAATCCAGCTTACAGTCATGTTTTGTTTGGACCATGCATTGTTTTGGAAAATTTGGGGGCCAACATTTAAGTCAGAAGTTTGCACATAAAATGCAGGTTCCTGATTTCTCTAGAAAAATCAAGCAAACAGGCAACTTAGGACCTAGATTCCCACCCAGCCACAGCTGAGGGTAGTTGAGTCACTGCAGCCGCTAACAGTGTGGCCTCCAGGCTGTTGTGACATTGGCCACTCACGTGGTCTCCCAACACGGAGCTTGAGGGTCAGCTGCCATTTGTTCCTGGGCTGCCATTCTTTGGTTGGCTTACTGGTTAATTATGTTTTCTCCTCTCTTTTTTCCTTTTTTTGCCTTTCCCTCCAATATTTGAGCAGTTGTCTTTAAAAAGGAAACTCGGGGCTCTGAGCTTCCAATGCAGAGGGTATATGTTCCATCTCTGCTCGGGGAACTAAGATCCCACATGACATGCAGCCAAAAAAAATAACAATAATAAAATTTTTAATTAAAAAATAAAAAGGAAAACATATCTCTATACCCATTGTTCCATCCAGAGTGAGAAAACAAGATAATCCAAGAGGGCTCTGCATTTAAAAAAAAATGGGAAGAATGTATTTGCCTACGGAAGAGAAGAATCTCCTACCTTTAATTGCAGAGGTACCTGTGTCTTATAACCAGACGCCTTCAGTCCTGCATCACCTGCCTGCAGAGGCAGTCGTGAGCCTTGGGGCATAAAAGCCACCGGGGTCGTTTGTGCTATGCACAGATCAGGTCCCACGACGACTAGATCATTCCCAGATTCTGATCAAGATGCAGAAGACTGAGAAACACCGCTCTCAGAAAATCGCTCTCAGTTGCCTTTTAGAAGTTCCTTGCCTTACAGCTGCTCCCATGAACTTCCTTCTGCTAAACACGCTACAACTCCCTGAGCCTGTTCATCATTCACTGAGCATCCACAGATGCCTACTGTGTGCCTGGCATCAAATGAGGGACAGGTGATTCAACTTTGCAGAACATCCCGGGGCAAGGGTCACAGAGGACTGGCAGAAAGAACGCCGATAGCATCATACTGCACACATTTCTATGTGCTCGTGTGCTCAACTGCATCCGCTTTTTTGCAACCCCATGGACTGTAGTCCACTAGGCTCCTCTGTCCATGGGATGTCCCAGGCAAGAATACTGGAGTGGAGTGCCATTTCCTTCTCCAGGGCATCTTCCTGACCCAGGGATCAAACTTGCATCTCTTGTGTCTTCTGCATCGGCAGGCGGATTCTTTACCACTGAGCCACCCGGGAAGCCTCACACGTTCCCGTGTTTCTATGGTGGTGTCTTATTTTCATCCCTCAGACCAGGCAGATTTTTTTTTTTTGGCTGCACCACGAAGTTTGGGAATCTTAGTTCCCCCTTCAGGGATCAGAACCCCGAGTCCCCTGCAGGGGAAGCATGAAGTCTTCACCACTGGATGGCCAGGGAAGTCCCCAGGCAGATTTTATTATACCACTGTCAAGTGTACCTTACACTTTTATATTTCTCAGCCTCTCCCTGGGCCAATCTCATTTAGCCCCTTCGCAAATTAAATGCATCTCATTAAACCAAACCCATTTAGGACAATGCCCTTCAGGTGTGTGCATCTTAGAACATCTTTCATTTTAAGACAAGTGTTTGATTTATTTTTCATCTCATTACACTCTTCAAAATTATGTGCATCTCATTACTTACTGCACTGAGACGACTTATTTCAGGTGTAGACATTACACCCAGTATTATCAGGCAAGAATTTTTTTTCGTTTCATTACAAGCCTGACAATTTATGTACATCTCATTACAATCAGCCATTTAAGACAATTCCCTTCAGTTGTGTACATCTCATTATACCTTTTCATTTTCAGATTTTTTTCATCTTATTACACCCAAGCATTATCCAGAGCACTCACATCAGGTGTGTAGTTTTCTCATCCACCTGTTCTTTCGTGAATTTGTGGGTGGTTGTTCCCCCAATGGTACTGCAACATTTTTATGATATCAGACTCATGGAAGGCCAGCTCTGCCCACCTGCGGGCCTCCCATGGCTCCTCTGCAGCGAAAGAAAGAACACTGGATTCCCCTGGATTTGGGGGAGACTCTGGCAATACCCCCATCATACACAGGGACCATTTAAATTCACATCCTCGCTTATACAGTGAGAAAGCGAGAAGGGATGGTCGCTAAGTCCACCTTCAGTGGATCTTCTATATTGTCCTATGGACAACAGTACCTCGGGTCCCCAGCATCTCCTGGGGGTGCTGTTCCTCTGCTGGGAGCTCCCACCCTGCCAGAGAAGCTGAAACCACATCACTGCCCAGGCCCCCAGCAGCCAGGCTTCTCCACACTTCCTGCTGCCCCTTTGACTGTAGGGTGCTCGGTATCCACGTGGGGTCAACATTTTGGAAGGAGGTGAAATAACCCAGCACTCCTGTGATGAAATTCCCCAGCACCTCCCGGTCCAAGGCCATCTTCATCTCTGCCCACCCCAACCCCCACCCTTGGAGTACTTTTCTGGGGGCACCTTAGAATTGCTGAGCAGGTTTTTGGAGGTGCAGGCACCCACGTTCTAGTCTCGATCTGCTAGAGCAAACCCTCCAACAGTGGGGCTGAGGTCAGTGCATTTTGAATAGCAACCCAGAGATGCCAAATCACTGTCTCACCCAAGCCTGATTTCAGAAAAAGCTCTGTGGCCAGTCGCTCTGAGCTGAAAGAGCCTTGTGGCCCTCACAACCGTCCCCTCCAGGGGTCTTTGCAGGTGACAAGGATCCAAGCCTAGAATGAAAACAATCATTTCTCAGTCCCAGAAAGGGAACTAAAGGTCATTAAACCCAACTTTCTCACCGTCTATGGGAACCCCATCCACAGCATTGTAAATTGTCATCCACATCCAGCGTGGGAACCCAGTGTCTCCCAGTGATCCCACCAACCTCCACCCTGCGAGCTGAGAGCTGCCCTCTGGCAGCGCGGGGAGGAAGCGGCAGTCTTCCAGGCTTACTGCCTATGCGAGAGATTGCAACACCTTTCTCCAACCTCTAGAGTGAAAGTCGTGTCCGACTCTTTGTAACCCCGTGGACTATACAGTCCTTGGAATTCTCCAGGCAAGAATACTGGAGTGGGTTGCCATTCCCTTCTCCAGGGGATCTTCCCAACCCAGGATTGAATCCAGGTCTCCCTCATTGCAGGCGATTCTTTACCAGCTGAGCCACCAGGGAAGCCCAAGAATACTGGAGTGGGTAGCTTATCCATTTTCCAGTGGATTTTCCCCACCCAGGGATTGAACCAGTGCTTCCTGCATTGCAGGCAGATTCTTTACCAGCTGATTTACCAGGAAGCTCCTTAGTCCCCACCTGTGTGGCCTAATCACGAAGCATGTGAGGCTTCTCAGAGTGTGTCTGGGGCGGTCTGTGTGATTCCACCTGTCTCCTTGCCAGTGAAAATAGAATCTTTTCTCTAAGTGCAAAAATAAATGTGACTTTGCACCGTCCCTCCTCCACCGCCTGCCTTGAGTGAAATTGCTGAAAAATCAGAACAATGATCCAGCTCTTTGCTTGTCTCCTTATGCAGGAGAGCCCCGAGGCCACGGGTTCTAGAATCAGATGGGCCACCACTAAGCAGGATTTAGAGAGCATAAAGGGTGGGGTGGGGCTGATTTTAGAGGTACAGACCACACACTGTCTTGTTTTCAGATCTTCTGTGACCACTGGGTTGAAAAATGACTCAAGAGGCCCTAGGGCTCAGTTCTTTCTCTTATGTTCCTTGTAGTTTACCAGCAAAAATAAAAGTCACAATTTATCGAGCACTTTGCCTATATGCTAGATACTGTAAATGATTCAAAACAACCCTGAGAGAATTACTGGTATTATTGCTAATATTAATATTCCCATTTCTAAAATAAGGAGATGTGTGCATGCTAAATCACTTCAGTCATGTCCAACTCATTGCAACTCCATGGACTGTAGCCCACCAGGCTCCTCTGTCTATGGGATTCTCTAGGCAAGAATACTGGAGTGGGTTGCCACGCCCTCCTCCAGGGTATCTTCCTGACCCAGGGATCGAACCCGTGTCTCTTATGTCTCCTGCATTGGCAGGCGAGTTCTTTATCACTAGCACCACCTGGGAAGCCCCAAAATAAGGAGACAGAGAAATTAAATTTCTCAAAAATTATTCAGCAAATACGTAGTAGAGCTGGGATTTGACCCCAACTCTCAAACCCACACTCCTTGATTGAGATAATTTGCCTCCTGAGCTTTGGCCTGACCAGGGCTGAGCTTCAAGGCCAAGGGAAGAGACTCCTCTGGTCCCTGAATACCTCGGAGGTCCATGCATCCCTGCATCTGCCTTTGGTTTCCTCCTCTTAGTTTCCGAGATGAAACAGCCTTCAAAGATGTGGGGTCCAGGACTTCCCTGGTGGTCCAGTGGTTAAGACTCTGTGCTTCCAGTGCAGGAGGTGCTGGTTCAATCCCTGGTTGGGGAACTAAGATTTCACACGGCACACAGTACAGCCAAAAAGTTTAAAGAAGTAGGATCCAGACCTTAGCTGCTGCTCCCCCAACAGATCATCTGCCCACTAGTCCACTGGCTCCCACTGGAACTATTTACATTTGGGAGGAGGGGCAGGACGTAAGCCCTTAAGAAATTGCTCTGCATCCTTTTCTAGTAGAGATGGATGCGCGAGGTCCGTGATCTGACAGTGATGACAGCAGACCTCCGTCCCTCACTTCCGGCCTCTGTAGATGATGCCCTCCGTTCTGTTCAGAGGGCAAGGCCAGATTCCTGGGTTTTTTAGGCTGGAATACCGAGGGCTTCTCTGCTGGCTCATCAGTCAAGAATCCACCTGCAATGCAGGAGACCCAGGTGCGATCCCTGAATCGAGAAGATCCCCTGAAGGAGGAAACGGCAACCCACTCCAAGTGTTCTTGCCTGGGAAATCCCATGGACAGAGGAGCCTGGTGGGCTACAGTCCACGGGGTCACAAAGAGTCAGACACGACCGAGGGACCGAGCGTGCATGCACTGAGAGTGAAACCAGGTTGAAAGAAGGAAGAAGGACAAAGAGAAGGGAGCTCATCTCTGGGAGAGAGAACGGGGCATGGAGCCTAGATGAAGTGCAGGAGGCTGCTGAGCGCAGAGGGCAGGCCAGGGGCCCCGACATGGTCAGGTCAGGACCGCTTTAATGGGAGAGGCAAAATGGTTCTGTCCAAGGAGGAGCAGAGGAGAGAGAAGTGGAAATCCCTGGGGCTGGAGGACAGGCCCGTGGCCTCTCACTGACTCCCTTCTCTGGTTCTTTGATTTCTGTTCTCTGGCAGTCGGAGAGTGAAGAGAGAACCAAGACGGGGACTTAGGACAGAGGAAGAAGAGGGAGGGAGGGAAGGGGAGAGAGGGGGGACTAGATGTGCTGGTGTCTCTGGGGTTTTTCAGACAAAGCTATTATCAAAATGCCAACCAGCTCCTGCCTGGCAGATTTGCATATTCCATGCTGTGCTCTTTGAAGCAGGATGAATATGCATGAGGGCCTGGGTGGGGGTGTGGAGCTGCAGGGCTGTGGGGCTAAGGTGGCTCATTGTTCTTTTTAAAGAAAGGCATTAATATGAAGCCAAGCACCTTCCTGGTCAGCAGAGTGGCCTCTGCGTCCGCCTCTCTGGTGAAGAGAGGAAGAGAGCAAAGCTGAGGCGCAGACAGAAAGCCTAAGGACTCTCCTCTCATTCTCCCAAGAAAATAAATAACCAGGCCCCAACAAGAATGCGAGTGTCTCTTCTCCAAGAGCGGCATCTAATTACTCTCCCCTCCACGCATACTAATCGTGGAGGCTGGCCCTGGTGAGAGTCACCTCTCCTGGCTCCTTTGGAGATGAGGCCCCCCCATCTCCGATTCAGGCTTCTGCTGAAGAAGGGTGGGCCCCTGGTGCCCTCTGCTCCTGGCCTTTGGTAAGACGAAATGCTCAGCATAACGGGGCCATGGGAGGAGTCCCTAGGACACAGTGGTGCCCAAAGCCCACAGAACAGACTCATCACGTCCATTAGGACTTATGGCCTATCATTCATCCTAAGACATCCAGAGGAGCGCACCTTCTTGGACTTTTCGCATTTCTTGCCTGACCTCTAAGTGAGGACAGTTCTAGTCCAGATAATACTCCAGTGCATATGCAAAAGGTTTATTTCATTTTAAAAATCCAATTTATCCCATAAAACATATTGCCCCAACACCCTTCCCTTTGGGTTTTCTTTCTGGAATACCCCATCTGTCTCCCACACTGAAGCAGAGATACAAGATTAGGGAGTGTGTGGACATTCCATGTGGACAATAGCTTGTCCCCACAGGGTCATTGTGGCCCAGCTGGTAAAGAATCTGCCTGCAATGCGGGAGACCTAGGTTCGATCCCCGGTTAGGAAGATCCTCTGGAGAAGGGAAAGGCTACCCACTGCAGTATTGTGGCCTGGAGAATTCCATGGACTGTATAGTCCATGGGGTCACAAAAAGTTGGACACGACTGAGCAACTTTCACTTTCACAGGGTCATTTGTTTCAGCTCTACACAACTGAAGGCTGGCATCAGGCCCTACAGGGACATTTCCTCAGCAGGACTGGATCAGATTAGGCTTCGCAAACCCACTTGAAGGCCTTTAGTTGATGGAGACAAGCCTGGGTTTTTAAAGGAGCCCGCTGGCCAGACCAAGTCCTACCTGCCCAGGAGGGCACCCTGCAGGACTGGGCTCCCCAGTGCCCCAGCTGAGAGTGGATACCCTAGGTGGACTTGAGTTTTGCCGACCAAACTGACTGGGGCCTGAAGAATCATCTGCCCTGGGACTCCTCCTGAAAGACGAGGAGAGGAGAGGTGCGGTCACATGTGCAGTCACGTGTTAATCACACCATCCACGCTTTCCAGGTTCAGTCTTCGAGAGTCAGGGCTCCAACAACTCTCAAAGTGTCTCTGAACTTAACACAAACACCAACTGCCTGGAAATCGCATTAAAATGCAGCTTCCAGGGACTTTCCTGGCAGTCCAGGCGTTAAGACTCCAGGCTTCCACGGCTGAGGGGCCGGGTTCGATCCCTGGTCAGGGAAACTAAGACCCCACGTGCTGCACGGCATGGCAAAAAGGAAAAAACCTGCAGCTTCTGACTGGGGTAGAGGACCGGTGGGTGGGGGATTGGGATCTGAGTTCTTTACAGATTTTACAGAATTTGTAATAAATTCCTAGATGTTTTGTCTCTGCTGCTGGCTGGGCCCCACATGTTGAGGAGCAAGGACAGAGGAAAGGGCAATTCAAAACCAGAGGCCATGGATCTACCTTCCCGCTCGGCTCCTGATGTGGACCACGGGCGAGAAACGGCAGTCACTGCTCCCACCCTCCTCCGAGACTCACCTCCTCGGAGATGGAACATCTCCTTGACACTTGAGATTTATTTTTAACTGCCAGCAGCTTTGATTAGCTTGTCACTGCTGCTTCAGACACCTGCTGGCAGGATAAATTGGGGGAAATGAGTGGCTGACCCAGATATGACAAATCTTAGGCAGGAAGGCAGGCTCCTGGGGAATTCACTGCTCCCCCAGAGCTGGCAAAGCGTGAGCTATGCTGAGGACCTCACCCTGCCAGTGGCCCTTTGCCCCGTGACCGTGGCACCAGGGAACGCAGAGCTGCAGGTGGCCCTTTTGTCAAAGCTCTGGACTTAGGTCCACGTGCTGAGCCTGAGCATCTGTCCAACTACCTTGTGCTGTTTCCATTTTCCTGTAGTGGCCAGGGTGCTGTCCACATGGAAGCCCTGCTCTGTGTGGGTGCCTGAGTTGGAGAGCTGCTGGCAGTGCGGCGGTTTCCCCGTTGGCCCTCACCCCCAGGGGAGATTGCTACTGCTCTGTAACAGAGCTCCTAGAAAAGCAGAGGCCCAGGGAGTGAGAGATAGAGTGCCAAGGATGCCTTCTATTGTCACCTGTGTCCATCTGTGACCTTCTATGGAGCTGCCTGTGCGACAAAGCACAGCTTTCCGTGTGGCAGACAAATGCCAAACTCCTAAGGAGGGGTGGAGATCTAAGTGCATAAGAGGCTGAAGTGCCAAGCTGACTCTGCCACTTTGAGCGTCTCTGCTTCTTGGTGTCCTCATCCGTCTATCAGGGCAATGCTGAGATGCAAGATAATTTGTCGAGGTGATTATGCCAGTGGCAGGTACATAGCAAGTACTTGAGAAAAGTTCTTAAGACAGAAAGAAAATTGTGCCACTTGCAGAGAGGTGGATGGACCTAGAGACCGTCATACAGAGAGAAGTAAGTCAGAAAGAGAGAACAAGTATCTTATATTAATGCATACATACGGAATCTAGAAAAAACAGTGCATGTGAACCTATCCATTGCAAAGCAGAAATAGAGATACAGATGTAGAGAAGAAATGTATGGATGTCAACGGGGGAGAAGGGTTGGGATGGACTGGGAGGTTGGGATTGACATATATACACTGCTATGTATGAAGTGGATGGCTGGTAAGGACCTACTGTATAGCATGGGGGTAAAAGTCCTGTTTGTAGGACATACATTAAGTTAACCTTAAAAATGCATTCCAATACGTATTAGGTGCAAACACTGTTTGATTCCACTTAAACTAGGTACCGTGAATAGTCAAATTCATGGAGTCAGAAAGTACACCGGTAGAAGTCAGGGGGCAGGGGTTGGGAAGGAGGAAGAGGGATGAGGAGTTCGTGTTTAATGGGGACAATTTCAGTTTAGAAAGGTGAAAAAACTGGGCAGTTGGATGATGGTGGTGAGAGTCGCACAACGAGGTGAATGTGCTTAGTGCCACTGAACTGTACAGTTCAATATGGTTAAAACAGCAGGTTTCATGACACAACTTTTACCGCAATTTAAAAAAAAAAGGTTTTTTTTTTAAAGACAGGATTGGGGGAATCCGCAGAATGAATATCATTCAAGCCAGAAGATGGAAGCTGAGACAGTTCAGGTTGTGCCGAAGCAGAGCCCCTTCCAGACACAAGGACAGCTTTCACCTGCTGGCCGGTCACAGCTGGCAGCTGCCTGTCACCGATGCCAGGGACAGCATGGGGAAGCGAGGGCCACGGGGAGGTGGGGAGGACACAGACAGCCAGAGGCTACCAGGGGTCGGAAGGGGCGGTCAGGAAAGCAGCCGCAGCCCCCCGCACAGAGAGAGCCCAGCGGAGCTCACGCCTTCCAGCCCTGAGACCTCAGGGAGTCCACCCGGCCATCCCAACAGGAGGCACTAGAGTCTCCCTGCTTCCCCCTAAGCCTCGCTTTCCATCTGCTAACTTCCCAGTCTCCTCCCCAACCAGTACTTCCTACAACACTTTGTGTGGCCCCCTCTGGAACTGTCAAGCAACAAGATCTTGGGAGTCTGTGGACAGCCTCCTCCCTGTCTGGACAATGGCAGCCCCACCACGACCCCAAAGAGCACAACAGGTACCAGCCCATCCCCTTACACCCCACCGCTACCCTGGGCCCAGAGCCTCACGTGGAGGCAGCGACGTGTCCTTTCTCCGGAGGTTTGTACCAGAGCGCCGAGGGACACCACACGCCAAAGCACATGAAGCATACTAATTAAATGAAGGTTTATTTCAAAATTAGTCTTAGGGTGGAAGCTGTTTTTGAGGGCTGGAGCCAGACTACATCATGAGCGGTGACAGCATCTGCCTCCCTCTGACACGGGCGGAGAAGAGGCGACATCACCAGCCCTGCCCGACGGTCATGCATCCAGTGGTTACTAGGACTAGAAGCCAACGGCAAAGGACCCCGTGCGTTTGCTCATGTTTAATCCAGGTTAAGCTATACACGTTTAAATACACGGCGGAGGCTACGTGGTGTCATGCAGTCCCTGCGGTGGGATGACTCTTGCTCAGTGACCTCCGCAGCAAGGCTGCTCCCAAGGGCAAGGTTAGGTGGGACAGAGCACTGGAAAGAGAAGAGAGAAGGCATGTCAGAGCAAGTGTGGGGCCGGACCTCCCAGCCCAGGGCGGCCCCGACTTCTCGCCAGTGTCCCGAGCAGAGAACCAGGGAAGGATGGCAATCACGTGTCTTCCTTCCAGAAGGAGAATAAGCCACTGATAGGCAGTTTATGTAGTGATGAAGTGGGTCTTCCCCGCTGTCCAACCGCCTTGGTTCAAATCCTGGGTCTGGCTGTTATTCACCACAACCTCCGGGAAATAACTTCTAGCACCTGAGCCTGTTTTTCTTCATGTATACAGTAGCCTGTGCCTCTGCCCAGCCCGCAGGGCTGCTCAGAGGCAAACAGAAAGTGCTCATAAATGTTAACTAGTTTTATACATTCACTGACATTTCAGTGGATCGTGAGGGGTCAAGTCTAGCCCTTGGGCTCCCAGACTTATAGAACCCATTTCTACAAACCTCCTCTGAGAAACAGGATGCTCTTTTAAAACCTTTAAGAGTCAGAAGTTCTTTCTAATGTTGAGCCTAAATTCATCCTGCATTAATTTAAGATTAATCTTTCTGATCCTTACAGAACAGTACAGCACAGAGGTTCTAAACTGAGGTCCACAAGCCTTCAGAAACTGCACCCAAGGTTCCCTGTGCCTGTGGAGCAAAATCTAATGACAAAAAGGATCTGGACCAAGAATGACCATCAGTGGACAGTGTTACAGAGTTGATGTTTGTGTCCCCCACCCAAGAATTCACGATGAAGCCCTAATCCCCAGCTACACTTGGAGATGGAGCCTCTGAGAAAGAAGGGTTAAAATGAGGTCATGTGGGTGGAGCGCTGATCTGCTAGGATTAGTATCCTTGTAAGAAGAAGCAGAGGCTCTGGCACTCTCTCATCAACAGAAGAAAGGCCATGTGACGACATAGCAAGAAGGTAGCTGCTTGCAAGCTGAGAAGAGAGCCCTCACTAGAAACCCAATTTACTGGCCCCTTAATCATGGACTTCTACGCTCCAGAACTGTGAGAAAATTAATTTCTGATGTTTAAGCCACCCAGTGGTATTCTATCAGCCTGAGCACACTAATACAGATATTAACATCCCCCAAAAGAAAGACAAACAGACGGTAGGTGTCTCTTAATGGAAGTTCCCAACTACTGATAAATTAATGCTTTCCAAAAAACTGAGGATTCTAGAGTACTGAGTCCTCTGGCCTTGCCTGGTCCGGTCTGGTGTGGATGCTCTGAAGGCGTTCAGCTCTCTGGCTCCACTGGACAACAGGAAATGCAAAAGGTGGAAGAACATACTAAATGAAACCATGAGGACAAAACTACCAAGTAAAAGCCGGAATAAGGAAATTCTATGGATCAAATCACTTGGTTTCTTTATGATATAAAATTCAAAGAATGTGAGAGATGAAGGAAGGGGGAAACTGTATAATATTAATAGAGATTCAAAAGACATCCTTGGTGGTTCAGTGGCTAAGGCTCTGCACTCCAAATGCAGGGGGCCCAGGTTCCATCCCTGGTCAGGGAACTAGATCCCACACGCAGGAACTAAAGATTCCACATTCTGCAACTAAAACACGGTGCAGTCAAATAAATGAAATGAAGAGATTTAAGAGAAACATTATGAAATTGTAATGTGTGGAACATCTTTGGATCCCAACTCAAAGAAATAAACTGAAAAAATTTTACAGGGAAATCTGAACACTGGTTGAAGAGTTAAAGATACTTTGGGACGGCGGGGGTGGGTGGACCAATGCACATGGCATGAGGGATCTTAGTTCCCCAACCAGAGACTGAATTCTTGCCCCTTGCAGTGCAAGTGTGGAGTCTTAACCACTGAACCACCAGGGAAGTCCCTCAAAGATACTTTAAAATGTTTTATTTTTCTAGCTATGATCATGTTCTTGTGATTATGTTTTAGAAATGCATACTGAAATCCTTACGGATGAAAAAAGATATAATGGTTGGTATTTGCTTCAAAATAATATGGAGGAGAGAAGCTGGGTATGGTTATAAATGAAACTAGATCAGCCAGGAGCTAATAATTTTTAAAGCCAAATGCTAAGCACGTAACAGTTCACTATCCAGGTGTCTCCAACCGCCAGGAGCTGATGCCTGATGATCTGAGGTGGAGCTGATGTAATAATAATGGAGATAACATGTACAATAAATGTAATGTGCCTGAGTCATCCCCAAACCATCCCCTTCCCCTCCCCCTGGAAAAACTGTCTTCCACAAAACTGGTGCCAAAAACGCTGGGTACTGCTGCACTACACCATTTGCTCTACTTTTACATGTGTTAAATGAAAGATGAAACAAAAAATTATGATCCATAATGAAAGATGAAACAAAAAATAGCTATAAAAGGATGTAGCTAATCATGTCCCTAGTTTGCTGCCTTTCAAGTAGTCGAAATTGTTAAAGGTATCCTGAGGCTTTGTTTTTGCCAACTAAACAGCCCAAGCTTCACAGAACTTTAACAATAAGCCTTTTGTACTGGTTTGGCTGCTCTTCAGTGTGGAGTCGCTCTGGTGACTGGGGGTGATGGAATGTCGTCCTCAGGCCTCCTAGCAACACCCAAAGGCAAGGGCCGGCTCACAGTTGTCCACGGAACTCCCCAGCCCTGCCTTGTCTGGCCCAGTGTGGATGCTCCGGGAGGCCCACAGAGTGCTCAGTGCGTCCAGCCGGCAAGAGTCCTGGGGCAAAGCTCACTTCTGCTCCCAGAGACCTGGGCTGCTCTTACCTTTTAAAATGTAGTCCGTCAGCAAAGTGGGAACCTTCTCATTATCCTCCTTCATGGCAAAGAGAACTGGAGGGAGGGGAGAGAGAAGAGTCGAGACGAATCAGGGCACGTAGCTCACTTCTGGGCCAGATACTCCACCAACCCAACGACAGTGAGAGAGGGGTCAAGGCAATCAGACACTTGCTGAGTGTTGAGCAAAGTCTGGAAGCCTCTGCCAAGAGCCAGCATTCGCCTGCTGGTGAAGGAGAAGCCATCAAAAGAATCAGGGTGGCCCTACTGATGACCTGCCGTCCTCTTTTCTCTTTTTTCTCTTTTTCTTTTAGTCTTTCCTTTTGTATGCATGTGCTCATCTGTAATTTCCCCATCACCTATGAATTATGCGTCTTTAATGATCATAAAAATAAAGCAATTTAAAAAAGGAATCAACTTTCAGAGGCAATCCAAATGTTAAGAATAACAGCTGTCACACTGCTGAAACTCTGATAAATCTGTCTTTAAAGACATCTTATTCATACAGATATTATTAGAAAAGTTCTCATCTCCAATTTATTAAGAGCAAATGAATTTAATTCAACAAATATCCTCTACTTTATGCCCAGTACAGTGCTAGAATTTGGGGAAATGCAAAAGTACTGAGGACATTCAAGAAGCTTACAGACTTTTAGTTGAAAAGGGATATGAACTACATATGAAGCAAACAATAGGAAAGTGATTAAAACTTAAGGTTTTTCGTAGAACAGATTTTTCTGTTATTAAGCTAAGAAGTACCTTCTCATATTCATTATTCATGATGCCGTAGTCAGCTCTGTAAAAAAATCCTTCAAAAAATATTAACATCTGGACCTTGTTTATACTATCAAAAAACGAGAGAAGGGATGGGAGTATCCAACAAGAGATTTCATCATCAATAGATGCCTTAAGTAAACTCTGGTATATGCTTTCTATGCCATCTCAAACAGCTTCATTAAAAAAGATAGATGAGTATGTATACAAGACATACTTATCAATGAAGAAAGGAGGTTGTGGAACTTAATATATTAATTTTAAAAGAGTAAATAATGTTAATATTGATAGAAAAAAATCTGGAAGAATGTGCATGAAACTAAAAAGCAGTTACCTATGAGTATGAGGCCCCAGGTGATGTTCTCTTCAATATCATAACGCTATAAGGTCCAGATTTTTTCTATGAACATGTATTACTCTTTTTTCACACTGGATACAATAATCTTTGAACTCAATTTCATTTTTTTAACTTTTTAATTTTATATTGAAGTATATAGCCAGTTATCAATGTAATGTGATAGTTTCAGATGGACAGCGAAGGGACTCAGCCATATATATACATGTATTCATTCTCCCCCAAACTCCCCTCCCATCCATGCTGCCACAAAACATTGAGCAGAGTTCCTTGGGCTGTACAGTAGGTCCTTGTTAGTTATCCATTTAAATATAGCAGTGTGTACAGGTTTTGCTTTTTGCAAGTCAAGAAAACACTGAAGATCAACTGGCCCTGATGACTGAGGTCAGGAGGCAATTTGACAATGGAGAGACTCCCAAGTCCATTCCCAGATCCTGTTCTCCACTGATTACCTTCAGTTCAGTTCGGTTCAGTCGCTCAGTCGTGTCCGACTCTTTGCGACCCCATGAATCACAGCACGCCAGGCCTCCCTGTCCATCATCAACTCCCAGAGTTCACTCAAACTCATGTCCATCGAGTCAGTGATGCCATCCAGCCATCTCATCCTCTGTCATCCCCTTCTCCTTCCGCCCCCAATCCCTCCCAGCATCAGAGGGATGAGTCAACTCGTCACATGAGGTGGCCAAAGTATTGGAGTTTCAGCTTTAGCACCTTAACAAGTAGCAAATCAGGGTCATGGAAAGTGAAAGTCACTCAGTCGTGTCTGACTCTTTGCGACCCCATGGACTGTAGCCTGCCAGGCTCCTCTGTCCATGGAATTTTCTAGGCCAGAATACTGGAGTGGGTAGCCGCTTTCTTTTCCAAGGGATCTTTCCAAACCAGGGATCAAACCCAGGGTTCCCGCACTGAAGGCGGACTCTTTACCATCTGAGCCACCAGGGAAGCCCACTTGACTCCAAAACTCAGGCGGGGGTAAGAAACAGCCTGATGGTGGCATGAGTCCATGGCCAGGTCCAGAAAAAGACTGGACCTCGGGCCATTCAGGCAATGGTTTGTTTTATTTCTTCTGTATTTTTAGACATGCATTCATTTCAACGTAACAGGCTGAAAATACGTTGCAGCTGGGCATGTGAAGACTAAAATAAATGCTGCCCACCAAGAAGATAGCAATAAAAATACAATAATTGCACTCAGCCCAGCCAACATGTGAATAAGATGGTCTCCAAAATTTACAAGAATTGTCCAGTCTTGGGCCTACGTCCTTGACTCAGGAGTTGGGAAAAGAGGAATTACTGTTCACAATCCATACACAGATGTGCCAAAAAAGAGAGCTCTCATAACATACAGGAAAGTTGGTATTCAGGGAAGTTGGCAGTTTTTTTTAAAGGGATAAAATATTGGAATGTGGTATGTCTATACGACAGAAGAGAGAGCCATAAAAAGAATGTTAACCAAATGTTAACTGATGTGACTAAAATCATGATATGAAATTTAATAGCCTGTGTAATCCCAACTATATGGGAAAGACATAAAATACTATGCCTGAAAAACACCATATAGTAACCACACTGAAGGGGGGAAGAAGCTATTTATTTTCCTTTATTCACACTTCTATGTTTCCAAAGTATTCTAAATGATGGATATACTCCAGCCCTAATTTTTTAAATGAACTTCAAAAGTGTACACAAACCCCTGTTTCTTGGTTAAAATGAAAGGATTTCACACTAAATTCCTGAATGGGTATCTGTAATAAATTTACAGCTCTTTATTTTTTAAAAAAAAACAGCATGATAGTGTGCTCTACATATATCAACCTTCATAATTTGTCCAAATTATTTTCCAAATGCTTGCTGCCTGTGAAAACACAAACACCTATAAAAGTCAGCTCGTTTCTATCTGCTCCCATTAAAAACAAATCTTAGGGCATATTTATGCAAATGAAAGAGCTTCAGATGACTTAAGAGGAAGCTGATGCACTTTGAATTTAAACTTCCAGGTTCTCAAGGACATGGTATCTATTGATGGAGGCAAGATTTCCATTTATCAGAAACTTCTTCTTTCCTTCTCCAAAATGATAAAAATGAAATCTCTGGACACCTTAAGCAATGGGCCCAGGAGGTATCTATCTTCTTCAGCCAAATAGATGAAGCCCCCTCTTCCCTCCCCTTAGGCATCAAAAAGCCCTACCAGCCCATTCCCTCTAAGGCAGCGCAGCAACGGCGGGCATCCTGTTAGTGCGTTACTCAATGCAGAGCTCGGTTGCCAGGGTGATGGATTGCCTTGTGATTTACCCAGCCCTTCCTCACATCTCAGCCTAGGATTTTTCTCTTCCTAAAAAATCAAGCTGACACTGATGGCTAACACCTTTGCCCCCAGCCCTTTGGGGGTTGTAGTGTCTGATGGATATCGAGAGATTTTGCCTAAAAAGGCTCTCTCTCACAGGCTGTTTTCTCCAATGGCACTGAGTGTTTGTTAATATTACTGGACAATAGAGTCATGGTCTGGGAGGAAAACCAGAATCTATTCTCTCCCATCAGCCTTACCCCACCCAAGAAACCTTGCTTCTCATTAAATACAGTCAATCTGTTAGAAGGAGCTCCCTGCTTTGGGAACACAAGGCAACCTCAAACTACAGGCAAGGCGGAGACCTGTCGGCGAACCACAGACAGTCCCCTGCTCAACCTCCTCCATCAGCTTGTTTTTTCTGGCAAGTCTCTTCCCTTCCAGGAACCAGGAGAAGACAAGGCAGCTCCTAGTATCACTGAAGAGCTCTTTAATTCTGCCCCATGTAGGGAACATGATACAATGGTGTGGAGCACATTTTGATCCATTGAAACTGCACTGTTAAATTTAAAATAGATAACCAACAAGGTCCTACTGTATAGCACAGGGAACTCTGCTCAATATTCTGTAACAACCTAACTGGGAAAAGAATTTGAAAAAGAACAGATGCATGTATATGAACAATTGAATCACTCTGTTGTATATCTGAAATTAAAACAATATTGTTAATCAACTGTATTCCAATATAAAATCAAAAGTTAAAGGTGGGGATGGGAGGGAAACTCAGGAAGGAGGGGAGATATATATATATAGTTATGAGTTATTCACATTATTGCACAGCAGAAACCAACACATTTTAAAGCAATTATCCTCTAATTAAAAATAAAAATAATAGTAACAAAAATAAAAAAGAAACTTCCCTGGGGAAACCTCAGGCCCGAGACACCCAGGGTAAAATTCACAGGGCAAGAGGGACAGAAATGACAGTTGATCTGGCTGAGAATGGGAGGAACTCACTGTTGGTCAGCATCTGGAGGTCTTCCACTGACGGGGGCGAGGCCTTCTTCTCGTAAGGGATGACTGTGTTCAGGTACTAGGAGACAAACGTGCTGTGCGTGAGACAGGAGCCCCATTCCCGGGGCCGAGATAGGGGTTGACAACTTGCATGGGAACTGGGTTTTTCTCTAAAAAACACGCACTCCATCAAATTTGATGTTCTCAACAACACAGATGACAATGTGTGCACCACTGTTTCAGGATTTCCCCCCATTTTTGGAAAATGTCTCTTTTAAAGGAAGACTTTATCGTAATTAAGATTCATACAATTCTCACAAAACAGTAGGATACAAATTCTCTCTAAGTTCCCATAGACGATGAACCAGGAGACACTGGAACATATCTAGGGACATAAAGCAGAGGGCAAAAATGCCATGGTCTAAAGGTATTGAAATCAACAGAGTCTATTCTATCATCATGGACTTATGTTAGAAATCAATATCAAAAGATATTTGAAAATAACCCCCATATTTTGGTTCATAGTGCTTTTCAAGTCTACTATATCCTTCTACTTTTCTATTTATTCTATTAATTTTTGAGAGTTTGATATTGAAACTCCAACTAAAAATCTTAGTTTATCTACTTAAAAAAATTATTATAATATATACTGGAACTATATGTAACTTTGTTCTGTATTTTTCAGGTCTCCTGTAAATATGTTACCATACTTTCGCAATTTAAAATAATGAAAAAGAAAGTAAAATTCCCTCCCACCAAAAGTAAGACTTGATCATATTAGCCAGGAAAAGGGTCCCTCCACTCCAACTAATAAAGTCTTCTGAGACTAGAAACTTTTTGATTATTTAGGAATACTGGTGAGCTTTTGGTCCTCCAGGCTAAAAGCAGAGAACATTTCACAGGCGTAGGATATTTCCTTCTCGTCTGCAGCGCAACTAGAGAATGAACGCTTTCTCTTTTGTCAAAATGACCAGTGAGAAAGCCTCAACCCCGCCCAGGGTCCGGGATGTTGGTTTTGCTCCCTCTGGTGGAAATGAGGTGCTCCTACAACAAAAAGTGTCCAGTGGGCTATCCAAAAACACTGGCCAGAGGGACCTGGAAGGTTCTGAGGGAGCCTGACATCACAATTGAGAAAAGCGCTAAACCATGAGGCTTGTGTTTTAGCCGTGGCCTTGGCACTAGCAGTGTGGCCTGGGGGAAAACTGCCTAATCTCTCTGGGCCTTTGTTCTACCTCTGTGAACTCAGGAGACCAAGTTACATGTTCATAAAATCTCTTTCCGGGAGAGCTCCAGGAGACGGTGAAGGACAGGGAAGCCTGGCATGCTGCAGTGCATGGGGTCGCAAAGAGTCAGACGTGACTGAGCGGCTGAACAACAACAAAAATCTCTTCCCAGTGTGCAGCTCCAGAATTCTAACACTTCGGATTCAGCCACAAATATGCCTGAAATATACACAGATTTTGTGCATGATCTCAAAGGTGTCTTTGGACACACCGACTTTCTCCGTTAGGTCATGGGCAGGACCAGGACTCACTCATCTCTGTACTGCCTAGGGGCCTAGCAACAGAGCTCAGCACATGGCAGGCACCAGATAGCCAGAAATGCAAACCATTTCTCAGGGAAGTAATTGATTAAGTGAAGCCAAACTGGAGACCCCGCAGTGTGGGTTACAGTCAGCAAGGCAGCTGAAGTCTTGGTGGCAGTGGCTCCGCTAGGATACCAGTGTGCTTGCTAAGTTGCTTCAGTCGTGTCTGACTCTTTGCAACCCTATAGACTTTAGTTCACCAGGCTCCTCTGTCCATGGGATTTCCCAAGCAAGAATACTGGAATAGGTTGCTGTGTTCTCCTCCAGGGGATCTTCCCAACACAGGGATCTCTTGAGCTCATGTGACTCCTGCAATGCAGGAAGAATCTTTACCGCTGAGCCACCAGGAAAGCCCAGTGTGGTAAAGCTAATTAAACTCTTGGATGGCATCCTTCATGAAGCGGCTTCTCCTTTAACGCATTTTGTTCTGAGAGCAACTGAACTCACAGGTTTACAAGGAAGGTTGAGTTTTCACCATGGCCTCTAATATAAAAGTTCAAAAAAAAATTTGCCTTTAAAAAGACATATTCTGCTACTCCTTCAAATGGAAGAAATTGTGAGGACATCCTCCCACCCCACCCCCAATCTTCCCCCATGCGGGGATAATTCTAGTGTATCCCCATCCCCCACTCTGTTGAAGAGACCAAGAGGCAAGAGTCTGGGAAGGAAACTGGGAGCAGAGAGGCCGTACCTGCTTGTCACTTCCCGAGGGGCCGAAAGTCTGGCGGATGCCACTCTGCAGGATATTGGAGATGCCTTCCATGCTGAAGCGCTGGGAGAGGGGAGCGAGACTCAGAAGGGCAAGTGCTTCCCTCAGAAGGGCAAGTCTTCCCTAAGCTTCCCAGACCTGTCAGCTTCTACACCATCCCAGATCAGGGCCCCGGGATTTTATAACTGGAAAGTAAAGGTAAAGATCTGGGCTATGAGACAGGCCAAAATTTCAGCCTGTGCTTTGCAAGAAGAAATAGCAGCATCTCAAACTCTCTCATCTGAGTAAGTCCCTCGGGTAGTAAGACCCAACCCCGCCACCTCACCCAGGCACTCCTGGGTTTCCTCACTTCAGCCTCTGTTATGTAAATAGACAAATAAAGCAGCACAGAGAAACTTGGACAGATGACGATGAAAATGTCTCAGGGAAGAAAACAAAATGCCCAGTCATTGCAAAGGATGGATGTGAAGCACTTGTCCTCATCTAGGAAGTTTTTTCCAAAATGCACATGCCCGGGGCCCCATTCAGTAGCTCTCGAAGAGAACTCAGGAATAGGTATTTTGAGAAATCTCCTTAGATGATTCGCTGAGCCTCCCTGATTGAGAATCACTGGTTGGAAGAATCCGGTCACAAAAACAAGGTGTCATAATTTTCAATCCTGAAACAACCTAATGACCTCCTAAAGAGATGAGTCAGAACTATAAACTGCTGGTAACAGGGACTCTGAACCCAGAGTCTCAGGGCACAACTCCACTCGGTCTTAAATACCTTCACCCCACTTCCTAGAGTCTTGCCTATTAAAGCACATAGCTGTACTCATTTCTCTTCGAGAGTTACATCCTGTCTCCTTCAATTAGACCAGGTGTCCTCTGGGGGCGCAGAGGAGATGGGTGGGCTCTTCTCCCTCTCGTGGCCTCACTGTCTGCCAGGGGTTCCTACCCAGTCATGGCTCCGGTCAGGTCTGTCTGCGGCCACAGCTGGTCTGTGCCTGGGACCCGCAATGGGGACCCCAGAAGCTGGACACCCCTGGTCCTCGTGCCGGGCTGTCCTCTTACCTTGAGAGGCATCTGGCTTCCCTTGTCTATCCGGCTGCTCTGCAGGCTCAGGCCTTTCTCTTTCCGCCTCTTCTTCATCAGTTCTCGCTGCTCCTTCTGCTTGTTCTGCACCTCAATGAGCACCGTGATGAAGGAGTTCTTCACTTCCTTCTCGAACTCCAGCTCGTCCCGGCGGGCCAGCTGCTGCACCAGCTCCTCCGAGAAGTCTCGGATGGCTCCCTCTACTTGGTCCAGGAGCTCCATCAGCTCAGACCCAGACATGTGCCTCAGGCCTGCAGGGGAAGACCGTCCTGCAGGGTCACTGCCTCCAGCCCATGGGAGAGGCTCCTGGGGCCCAGAAGGACCTGCACGATTCAGGCGCATGCCAGAAGGGAGGACAAGTTATGGACTGTGAAAGAAAACATCATCTCGGGAAAACAAAGCGGAGAGAAAAACCAGCCCCTGGGGAGACCTGTAGACTCTGTCCACAAAAATGCAGGTGGACACACATGTGGTGTTTGATCGCTTGATCGGTCTCCCTAGTTTTCCTCTGTCTCTATAATATTCCTCAGGCTTCCTAGATGGTGACAGTGGTAAAGAATCCACCTGCCAATGCAGGAGACACAGAGAGGCTGGTTGGACCCTTGGGTGAGGAAGATCCCCAGGAGTAGGAAATGGCAACCCACTCTGGTATTCTTGACTGGAAAATTCCATGGATAGAGGAGTCTGCCAGGCTACCGTCTATGGGGCCGTAGAAAATCGGACATGACTGAGCGACTGAGCACATATAATATTTCTCACGTGAAATGGGTCAAGAATTGGGAGAGGGGGACATAAAGAAGATTTCGACATCTGTGTCGAAGAGCAATAGAGAGGTGGTGTCTATTCCCAAGACCTGATCAAGAGAGAGTCAACAGCAAAACAGGCAGAGTGATCTGAGGTCTCTCTACACCGACTGTCCCGTGTCACAGTGTATGTATCCAAAAATACGTGAGACATGTAAAGACAGGAAACACGCATGGAAAAATGAAGCCTGGCCTGCTGGCACCGAGTCTCCTGCTGCTGTTAGAGAAAAGAAAAGGGAACCTGGGATAAGAGAACACAGATCACTTTACTGTAAATTCTTATCCCCTCGGACTTCTTCATTTAAAGCAGATTCGGGAGCATCTCTTCGAATGCGCTCCTTTCTAACGGCATCTTTTGTTTCTTCTTCATCAGCATCCATTCTCTTTCTTTCCGTTCCCGGCTCCGCCCAGGGTATTTGCTGACTTACTTCGACCTCCCCCTTCAATTCACTCTTTGGAGCTGTCCTCCTCCTTCTGTTTTTGCCATTTCACTCTGCGTTTCAGCTGTTTTCCCCAGTCTTTCACTGAGCAGTTCTGTGTATGGGACCTTTGTGTGGCGGAGAATGGCCTGATTGGAGCAGCTGTGAATGCAGTGCTGGAGCCAAATCCATGGCTCCCAACAGATTCTTTCTGCTAACATCGCCCTGCTTCCACTCTCTGCAGCCATAGTCTGACTTACAGGACTCAGTCCCTTAGGTCACGCCTCTGTTTTCACCACTATTCTAATCAGAGTTTGGACTTTTATACCCTGACCATCCCGCCTTCCCTCTCTGTCGTTTGTTAAGTCCCGCTGCTGTTGCTAAGTCACTTCAGTCGTGTCCGACTCTGTACGACCCCATAGACGGCAGCCCACCAGGCTCCCCTGTCCCTGGGATTCTCCAGGCAAGAACACTAGAGTGGGTTGCCATTTCCTTCTCCAATGCGTGAAAGTGAAAAGTGAAAGTGAAGTCGCTCAGTTGTGTCTGACTCTTAGCGACCCCATGGACTGCTGCCTACCAGGCTCCTCCATCCATAGGATTTTCCAGCAAGAGTACTGGAGTGGGGTGCCATTGCCTTCTCCTAAGTCCCGCTACCCCCATGCAAATTCACGCCCAGGGAACGTGGCCTTTCCGGCAGCATGGTTACCATTATCCCTACAGATGGATAAGTTTATACCCATTTCTGCCACTGGCGTTACATCTTTTAATTTCACGCTTCATCTGCCTCTTTGTTTGCAGGATGATAATTACTACGAGCCTGTGTCAGAGAGTTAATACGATATGCAGATTAAGAGTGTGGACTCTGCAGCTAACCTGCCTGCCTTCAAATTTTGGCTCCACCCCTTATGACCCGAAGGTGGTATAAAGGCAAATACGCATTAAAAATAAGAGGCTTGGGGCTTCATTGGTGGTTCAGCAGTTAAAACTCCATGCCTCCATTGTTGGGGATGTGATTCGATCCCTAGTTGGGGAACTAAGATCCCACATGCCACATGATGGGAAAAAAAAAAAAGAGGCTTGATTCTCCCTGCTGAAAATAAGGGAAGAGACTTCCCCTCTCCCTTCCCTCCCTTTTCTTCCAGAATCTCTTTCTCTGTCCTTTCCAAATGTATATCATTCATCTTCATGGCTACATACACCTCCTGCCAGTCTCAGGACTCAGGAACGTTTCCTCAAGGATCTGGGAGCCACTGCTTTGAAAAGTCATCACCAAGAAACAAAACAGGGGCCTCACTCCTCACCTGACTCCAAATTGCAAAACTTCTTCAATGTAATGGGTTGTGTCCAATTGCCAGTAGGTAAAGGTGAGATTTCTCTCTGGTTTTGCAAGCCCTTTAGTGGACGACTGTGATAAGGAAATCAAACCAGTCAATTCTAGAGGAAATTAGTCCTGAATATTCATTGGAAGGACTGATGCTGAAGCTGAAGTTCCAATACTTTGGCCACTTGATGCGAAGAACGGACTCATTGGAAAAGACCCTGATGTTGGGAAAGATTGAAGGTGGGAGGAGAAGGGGACGACAGAGGATGAGATGGTTGGATGGCATCACCGACTCAGTGGACATGAGTCTGAGCAAGCTCTGGGAGTTGGTGATGGACAGGAAAGCCTGGCAGACTGCAGTTCATGTTGCAAAGAGTTGGACACAACTGAGTGAACTGAACTGATTGAACTGTGATATGCACCATACTCTGGCTTAATGCTTACTCGATAATAAAATTGTTTCCTTTCTCCTTTAGTGTGAAAAGGTTTCCCGGGTGGGGAGGAGATATTATTTTTAAATCATATTTCCCCAACAATGGCCTCGAACAAGTCACTTACTCGTCCGGAAACTCAGTTAGCTCAGTCCTAATGGGGTTGCTACAGGCATGAAATGAGATTATGCGTACAAAGTTTGAGAACAGGCTTTGGTACTCCAAAGCTCTCTAAATATATGAGCTATTATTATCATCACTGTTTGTAGATTTTTTTTTCATTGACTTTATGGCAGCATCATGTGGGGTTTTCGGGGGGTGCACTGTGCAGCATGTGGCATCTTGGTACCCCAACCATGAATTGAACCCACACCCCCTATATTGGAAGTGCAGTCTTAATCACTGGACTGCCAGGGAAGCCCACCAGGGAAGCATCATTTGGAATAGTGAGTTCAGAAGTCCTCTACTTGTTCTTTGGTTCATTTTAATTTTGCTCGATTGCCTCCTCCCCACCCTCTGTGATGCGAACTTCTCTACTGAATCCCAGTAAGAACAGTGATGTCAACTCTCCAAATCCCGAGGCTCCATTAGTGGCATGCGAAGCACATGCCCTACCCAGCAGAGCTGATTTGTCCTTCGCGAGTCCACCCCCAGGACCCTCACCTTCGTAGGACCAGTTGTTGTTGAAGGTCTGGGTCAAGGCCTGCATCTCCTGCAGGAGGACCGAGTCCGCCTGGGAGGAGGTCTCTCCCCCGTCCTCCTCTTCCAGGACCTCCTCTTCCTCTTCAGGGTCGGGGGAATTCTGCATCATTTCCTCAATCTCTTCAATCACCTGAAGAGGGTACACAGAGAGCACTCACTCTTCTCTGCTGCAGGAATATCTCAGCGTGAAGGATGGTCAATGAAGGATGTGCCTAATTTGCTGTCTTTGTAAAATTCCTAAAGCAATATTGTTACTTAATAAATATTGAATAATAATAAAAATAGATCTGGCCAAAGGCTTGCAAACATTCTCCCTTCAATGCAAAGCCCTCTTTAATGTCAAACCTCTTCCAAGAACACCATTTAGATGAGTGCTTTATTGGAAATAAACTGCTCTTTCAGGAAACAAAGCAGAGCTGCCTGGAAGGGAACATTTACTTCAATTTGCTGAGCACTTTCTTCCTGAGTGGGAGAATATTTCATCCACCCAATGTGAACACAAAATCCAGTCCATTCATTGGGATGATGCTTATGACCGGAAATGGCCGTGTTCCTAGGACAGCTCAAACTCATGTACTGCTTTTCACATAGAGGAAAAGAGCTCTACCTTCAGAATTCACCACGATAAGAACTAAAGCTGGCCAACAAGTGCAAATAAAGACAATTAAATAATAATAGAATAAGTAGGGTCTGGATAGCAGAAAATAGGTAAGAAACTCAGCTATAATGTAGACTATTGTAGGGGACTGGTTCTAGAAGATGAGATTAAAATTCGATAACTGCCAAAAGGGAAAAGGGTGAACTATTGAACAATGCACAAGACTTTGGACACTAATTGTTCACACATGAAGAAAAGGGAATGAGCAGAGACTACATCTTTGGAAGGAGCCATTGATGAATCTAGTCAGAACAGAGCATCTGTATATTTGCCTGTTCTCGATGCTGTGATGGGCTCTGGCTCCAAGGCCACTGGTCATTGAAGTGGGTTCCTTTATGTTAGGCTGGACCAAAGATAAAGGCACTTAGAGTTTCCTCCTTTGGAATAAATTCCATTTTATTCCAAAGCTTTCCCATCTCCACTCACAAATGGAGGGGATACTTAAGCCATTCATGGACTACAAGCAAATGACATGATCCCTCTTTGGAATTTTATGGCTGAGTTCCTCGAAGTCGTTATCATTGAACTTGGATCACTGAACTGTATTTCCTCCCGAAATTCACAAGAATAAATGCTAGCACCTATTCTTTTCAATCCAGTTCCCTTTAATCTCTTGATCCTTATCTGTTTATATCCCACCCTCTACCACAGATATGAAAGAGTTCCTTTTACTGAAAAGCACTTTCTGGAACCAAAGGCTCCTGGTAGAGCTTTTTCAGAATCACTCTGTGAAAATGCTTGAAAGGTGTCTGGCTCAAAGCAAGTGCCCATAAATAGTTGTTGACTGAAAGGTTGAATGCGGAATCCAGAGACCCAGGAGTATTCTCCCTAAGCAACAAATTATTAAAACCAAAATGTAAGTCAATAAAATGTGAAGCACTCTATCTTTTTTTTTTTTTTTTTTTACCAAATGAGTATTTCTAAGACTCTTTTGGGAAGGTTCAACATTTTCAATGTTTTATGAAATATGGGAAAATATCCATCACTTGAAAGCCTCATCTGTCATTTCTATTCTCATGAGAACAAGGATTTTGGACTCTTATCTAAGTGTCTTGACACCAAGTACAATGAGCTGCAATAAAAAGGCTTAGCAGGAAATGAAGGCAGTAAACACTGGGCCCCTCTCAGGCTGTTACCAAACTCGGACCCCACCCAATGCACATGTCAGGAGTTACATTCCCATTTATTGCAGGTGGGTAAACTGAGTCTTAAAGACACATGAAATCCCTTATCAAACACACTCTCAGTCATGACACAGCCACCACAAGACCATAAATTTTTCTGTTACCTTAAAGGGATGTGGCAAGTGCCTACTCAAACTTTTTCTCTGTCAAAAGAACTAAAAGTCCCAAGAACCAAGACATATTCATACCTGATCTGCTGTGAGCAGAGGCTCCTCATTGATTCCAGAATCGTGTTCGCTCTTCTCATTGAACTCTTCCTCTTCTTTCTCATGGATCTGGAAGGGGTAAAGAGTGGGGATGGAATTCTGATTGACCATCAGCAGAACTAGGATTCTCTCCAGTCTCCAGAACAGATGGCCCCGACAGAGGCCATCCTGACCACCCACTGTGTAAAGAGAGAATCTGAGAGGTGTGCAGAGTTTCATTCAATTCCAAGAATACTCTGTCCGTACAGCATACATCACTGGGTCCAACATGGTCAGAAAAAGACAGTAAAGCATGTGTGGCCACAACTATTCTCATCCAAGGGGAGAAGCACAGCTGTTTAACACATAGACAGGTCACCTTCAGGTGAACAAGGAACCTTCTCAAGGTGAACAATAATGGCAACCAACTCCTGCAGCAAAGGCACATTTGTTTATATAAGGAGTTTCAACTGGGACTCTGTTTCCAGATTTTACTTTAGATGGCGCTTTAGCGGTAAAGAGCTTGCCTGCCAATGAGGAGACATGGATTTGATCCCTGGGTTGGGAAGAGTCCCTGGAGGAGGGCATGGCAGTCCACTCCAGTATTCTTGCCTGGAGAATCCCGTGGACAGAGGAGCCTGGTGGGCTACAGTCCATAGCATCACACAGAGTCAGATACAACTGAAGCCACTTAGGATGCAGATATTATAAAGGGTGAGTTGTTCCAGCCAAAGAGTCATGCTTTTAAAATCTGACAAAAAGTCATCGTGTTGTTGGAATCTAGGCACAGTGTCATAGCTGATGAAGGATGTGTAAGAGCTCCACAGAACATGCCATGGAACAACCTGACCACACAAACCAAAGAACAAACTCCAACAGCAACAGTAAATACTGAAATATTTGCACTGTCTCCAAAATTCCGTCCCAAGCAAGACTGCAAGTCGACAACCATCAAGGTTCTAGATGTTGAAGCCCAGCAAGGTATTCACAGCATGTTTGACTTTACTACCCATGTCCCAAGAGGCCATAGCCTGGTGCTGATGGTCAAATCCTGCACAAAATAAGCACAAAGCTGGGAAAGACTGCAAGCAGGAAGAGAAGGGGGGAAACAGAGGATGGGATGATTGGATGGCATCACCAGCTCGATGGACATTACTTTGAGCAAACTCCAGGAGATGGTGAAGGACAGGGAAGCCTGGAGTGTTGCAGTCCATGGAGTCGCAAAGAGTAGGACCCAACTGAATGACTGAACTACAAGCCACTAAACAAACTAACAAGCTGTCTGTGTCCAGGAGTCTCATTTGAAAGTCATCTCCAGCCTGGCAAGAGGTGCCTCCAGGAAATCTTTCTGCAGACACTTCTCATCCAGGAATCAATTTCACTTGCACACCAACAGCTGGCATGCTGGTCTGTCTGACTACTGGGGATTACACGTTTCCTATTCTAATTAGCACCCCCAGGAAACACCCTGGTTCCAGTCCAAGCAGTCATGTCAGAGGGAATCCATCCTCAGAAACATCTCCCCGTTTCCTTAAACTCTATCTTGGCAGGCACCCCCAACAACAACGTATCACCTTCTATCTACATTTGCTTAAAACCAGGACTATGTCATAAAAAAAACAGAAACAAAAAACTCAAATACATATCAAAGGCCATCTGCTCTCAACCTGGGTAAGGGGTAGGACAGGGAGGTAATGGGATTATTTGAGGGGCTTTTGTGCCAGATGGTGACATCTATTTCTGCTGTTGAACCCATATGCTCCTCTCTCTGCCAAGTCCACCACCTGTGGTACATGCCTGCTTCCCACAGCTTCCAGCTGTGCAGAAGGAAACTCCTATAGCCACGCCTTCTTCACAACTACTCTCTCATGGTAGAACTTTCTTTAGGGCTAGGAAGTCCTGTGGTAGGAGTTAGGCTTCTGCTCAGCAAGTTTTATTTTCTTGTTTGGATTATTTTTTACAATAATATATAAGTATCTGACAGCCAGTGTCAGTCAGTCTCCAAGCAGAATTTTTGTCATAGTAAGTTTATTTTTTAAATGGCATATTTACATTTCCTGAGATATGACCAATTTTAGTGAGTTTACCTCACTGGCTGTTAATACTGCATCTTTCAACTACCCCAGCCCCCTGCCCAAGGTCCTCCCCCGGGCTCCTGGTGAAGGCAGGGAGGGAGTTTTTAGGCATTGACCCTTCTTGCCATTCAGACATTATGGAAGTAAGGAAGCTGTGCAGCAGCATGGATGACTCTTAATTAGAGCCTCTTCTCTTCTCTCTGATGCACAGCATACTAGTCTGATTTGTCAGGCGTGGGCAAAACAAGATTTGAAATGAATTGTAAGCTTGTGAGGGCTTCCTTGATGACTCAGATAGTAAAAGAATCCATCTGCAATGCAGGAAACCCAGGTTTGATCCCTTGGTCGGGAAGATCTCCTGGAGGCAAGAATAGCAACCCACTATAGTATTCTTGCCTGGATAATCCCATGGATAGAGGAGCCTAGCAGGCTACAATCCACAGGGTCACAAAGAGCCAGACACGTGTGAAAGCTACTGTGAGTTCCTGGTAACATGGGAGCTATACCTAACTCCTACATCCTCAGATCCTGTGAAATTTTTGCAGCTTGTTTTATGTCCCTGGATATGTTCCAGTGCCTGCTAGTTTACACTGTATGGGAACTTGAATAGAATTTGTATCCTTATTGTGTGAAAATTGAATAAATCTTACTTATGTTGAATTGGTTCACAGTGCTTTTCAGGTCTACTGTATTCTTCTACTTCTCTTCAGTTCAGTTCAGTTCAGTCGCTCAGTCGTGTCCGACTCTTTGCGACCCTATAAATCACAGCACGCCAGGCCTCCCTGTCCATCACCAAATCCCGGAGTTCACTCAAACTCATGTCCATCAAGTCGGTGATGCCATCCAGCCATCTCATTCTCTGTCGTCCCCGTCTCTTCCTGCCCCCAATCCTTCCCAGCATCAGACTCTTTTCCAGTGAGTCAGCTCGTCGCATGAGGTGGCCAAAGTATTGGAGTTTCAGCTTTAGCATCAGTCCTTCCAATGAACACCCAGGATTGATCTCCTTTAGAATGGACTGGTTGGATCTCCTTGCAGTCCAAGGGACTCTCAAGAGTCTTCTCCAGCACCACAGTTCAAAAGCATCAATTCTTCAGCGATCAGCTCTCTTCACAGTCCAACTGTCACATCCATACATGACCACTGGAAAAACCATAGCCTTGACCAGATGGAACTTTGTTGGCAAAGTAATGTCTCTGCTTTTTAATATACTATCTAGGTTGGTCATAACTTTCCTTCCAAGGAGTAAGCGTCTTTTAATTTCATGGCTGCAATCAGCATCTGCAGTGATTTTGGAGCCCAAAAATATAAAGTCTGACACTGTTTCCACTGTTTCCCCATCTATTTCCCATGAAGTGATGGGACCAGATGCCATGATCTTTGTTTTCTGAATGTTGAGCTTCAAGCCAACCTTTTCACTCTCCTCCTTCACTTTCATCAGGAGGCCTTTGATTCCTCTTCACTACTTCTCTTATATTCATTCTATTAATTTTTGAGAGTTTGATATTGAAATTCCAATTAAAAATCTTAATTTATTTACTTAAAAAAATAATTTAAGATATAGTGGGACTATATGTAACCTTGTTCTGTATTTTTCAATTTTCCTATAAACTTTCAAAGGATATGATAATATGAAAGTGTTATCATATTTTCATAATATAAAAAATATTTTAAAATTAATAAAAGAGGTATAGTGAGGTATAACTAAAAATCCAATGGTAGAAATAAAATGGAAGAACAGAAAGTATTCGAACAACCCAAAAGAAGGCAGAGAAGGTGAAACAGAGGAATACCAACAATAAAAGAAAAACCCAGGTGGAACAAATAGAAATGCAAGATGGTATGCCTAAATACAAACTATTAACATTAAAAGTTAGTGCATTAAACACTATGCAAAGGAACTAAACACAATAAACTAAAAAGCATAGATCATCATGGTCAGACTAAATATAAAAGAGCCAACCACATATAATCTAGAAAAGATATATTTTTAAAGACACAAATAGGTGAAAAGTAAAAGGACTGAAAAATGTTTACCTAACAGCAAAAGAAAGCTTTTGTGGTTAAATTCATATCAGACAAAGTAGATTTCAAAACAAGGAGTATTACCAGGGATGAAGGATATTTCAGGGCTTCCCTAGTGGCTCAGGAGTAAAGAATCTACCTGCCAATGCAGGAGACACAGGAAGGTTTGATCCTTGGTGTAGGAGGATCCCATACACCGCAGAGCAATGGAGTCCACGTGCCACAACTACTGATCCTGTGCTCTAGAGCCCATGCTCTGTAACAAGGGAAGCCACTGCGGTGAGAAGTCCATGCACCACATACAGAGAATAGCCCCTGCTATCTGCAACTAAAGAAAAGCCTGCACAGCAACGAAGACCCAGCACAGCCAAAAATAGATAAATAAATAAAATTAAAAGATATATCATGATGATAAAAGGGTCAATCAGGAATACATAACAATAATAAAAGTGTGTATAATTAATAACAGATCTTCAAAATATGTAAAACAAAAACTAACAGAACTAAAAAGACAAATCCATGATTTAATATTAATAATTGGAGATTTTAACATTTCTTTCTTGATAACTGATATGACAAAGAGACAAAAAAATCAGGATATAGGAGAATCCAACAGTACTGTAAACCACCTTAATCTAGTTGACCTGTACAAAACATCACAACCAACGATTGCAAAATAAGCATTCTTCTCAATGGCACATAGTACATTCACCAAGATACAACATATGCTTGGTCATAAATCAGTCTCAATATATTTTAAAAGATTTGTACAGATTTTGTTCTCTGACTAAATTAGAAATCAATGACAAAATGATATCTATAAACATTTTTCTAAGTAACCCATGGTCAAAGAAGAAAGAACAAGAGAAAAATAGAAAATATTCTGAACTGAATGAAAATGAAAACATACCATATTAAAATTGTGGATTCAGTTGAGGCAATGCTTAAAGCTTTCCTGTTTTAAGATGCTGTGTTATGACTATGGTCTGAATGTTTGTGTCCTCCCAACACGTATGTTGAAATCCTAGCCCCCAGTGTGATGGCATCAGGAAGCAGGGCCTTGGGGAGGTGCTGAGGAGGGTGGGACCCTCATGAATGGGTCTGTATTCCTATAAAAGAGGCTCCCAGAGCTCCCTTGCACCATGTGTCCTGTGAGGACACAGCCAGAAGTTGACAGTCTTCAAGCTGGAAGAGGCCCTTTAACAGAACCAACCATTCTGAAACCCTGATTGTGGATATCCAGCATCCCTAACTGTGAGAAGTAAATTTCTGTTCTTTATAAGCCAGCCAGTCTGACTCTGTAGTCCAAATGGAACAAAATCATTTTTTCAAGTTTGAAATAGGATCTAAGCTCCCACCTGTGTTGCTGCTTTTAGTCAGTAAGTCGTGTCCGACTCTTTGTGACCCCATGGACTGTAGTCCGCCAGGCCTCTCTGTTCATGGAATTTTCGAGGCAAGAACACTGGAGTGGGTTGCCATTTCCTTCTCAAGGTAATTTTCCTGATTTAGGAATCAAACCCGAGTCTCTTGCATAGGCAGGCAAATTCTTTACTGCTGAGCCACCAAGGAAGCCACAAGCTCCCATCTTAGAAACTTAAAGAAATGAAGGGTGAAGTAAAACCCTAGTTTAAGTACAAAGAAGGGTACAATAAAGTTAAGGGAAGAAATAAACAAACCAGAAAATGAAAAAACAACAAAGGAAAAAAAAACAGAAGTGGTTCTCTGGAAAAATTAATAAAAGTGATAAACCCATAAACTGATGCAGTGGGGGTGAGGGGAAGGGACAGAAGGAGAAAGAAAACACAAATCAACAATATCAGTAATAAAAAAGGGAACATCACTCTAGATCTTATTAACATTGAAAGAATAAGAGAATATCAGAAACAACTTTGTGGTCAGTACATTCAATGACTTAGATTAAATGAATAAATTCCTTGAAAAACACAATTTGCCAAAATTAAAGAAAATCAGCAAGAAATGGAAAATCTGAATAGCCTTATATCTATTAAAGAAATTAAATCGGTAATCAAAAACTGTCATAGAGAAGGATGGTTTCACTGGTGTAGTCAATCAAACATTTAAGGAAGAAATAATACCAGCATAACAGAAACTTTTTCAGAAAATGGAAGAAAAATTTCTAACTCATTTTATGATATTACAAGAGAAGAAAACTAAAAGAGTCCTATTAACATAGATGCAAAAATCCTTAATAAAATGTTAACAAGGGACTTCTCTGGTGGCACAGTGGACAAGAGTCTGCCTGCCAGTGCAGGCGACACAGGTTTGATCCCTGCTCCAGGAGAATCCCACATACCACGGAGAACTAAGTCCATGCACCACAACTACGGAGCCTGAGCACCTACAGCCTGTGCTCCACAATGAGAAGCTGCCTCAGTAAGAAGCCTGCACACCACGAAGGGTAGCCCCTGCTCTCCACAGCTAGAGAAAGCCCATGCACGCAGCAATGAAGATCCAGGGCAGTAATTCACCACATGAACATAAAAAATTGATCTATACTCATAAAGTATCCCATAGATTTAACACAATCACAGCTGAACTTCTGGCCAATTTGTTTGTACAAATTTATCAGCTGATTCCAAAATTTACATGGAAATGCAAAGGACCTAAAATAGCCAAAGCAACTATTTTTTTTGAAAAAAAAAAGAACAAAGTGGAAAGACATGCTTTCTATCAAGACATTACCATAAAGCTACAGTAACAAAGACAGTAGAGGATTGGCATTCAGATAGATGTGTAATAGAGAATTCAGAAGTAGGTCCACAGATTTAGGTCAATTGATTCTCAACAAAGACGCCAAGACAATTAAATATGAAAAAGATAATATTTCCAATGAATTGTATTGAAACAACTAGACAGCCATGCTGCTGCTAAGTCACTTCAGTCGTGTCCAACTCTGTGCAACCCCATAGACGGCAGCCCACCAGGCTCCCCTGTCCCTGGGATTCTCCAGGCAAGAACACTGGAGAGGGTTGCCATTTCCTTCTCCAATGTGTGAAAGTGAAAAGTGAAAGTGAAGTCACTCAGTCATGTCCGACTCATAGCAATCCCACGGACTGCAGCCCACCAGGCCCCTCCATCCATGGGATTTTCTAGGCAAGAGCACTGGAGTGGCTTGCCATTGCCTTCTCTGTCCATACCCATGCACAAAAAATGAACCCTGATCTAGCCTAACACCATATACAGAAACTAATTTGAAATGGATCGTAAATCATATAAAAGCTAAAACTACACAACTTCTAGGAGATAAGAAAAAATCTTAGTGATGTTGGGCTTGGTAATTTCTTAAATACTGAACATGAGAAGCACAAGCTGTTTTTTAAAACTGAATAAATTTGATTTTGTCTCATTTAAAAGAACATTTTCTCCTCAAAAGATAATGTTAAGAAAGTTTTAACTTTCTTAGACAAGAAAAATAAATCCATAGACAAGAAAAAAATATTCACAAAACATACAACAAAGGACCTATATCTAGAATGTATGTGTTAAATTAATTAAACAAAGGGACCATTAGGCTAAGGTGACTTCAGTGCTTCAGGAGGTTCCTAAGCAAAGCAAAACCAAAACCTCTAATGCCTCAAGGTTAAGAATCAAACCAAAGGACAACCACTCACAAACAGCCAATCAGAGTTTCCCAAATAATACAACCACTCAAACGAGAGCCAATCAACTTATTTCCTTCCTTTGCTTCCATCTCTTCTCTGTAAAAGTCCTTCCTCTAACTTCTGTGGGCAGAGCACTCTTAACCACTTTGGGTTTGGCACTGTCAGATTTTAACAGAATTTTGCTTAAATAAACTGTCAAAAATTTAATATGCTTCATTTTATCTTTTAACATGAGGAACTCGAACATCTCCATAATAACACAAACAGCCCACTAAGAAAACGGGCAAAAGATTTAAACAGCCATTTCACCAAAGAGGATACACATGAAAAGATGCTCAGCATCATATATTATCAGGGAAATGCAAATTAAAATCAAAATAAGATGCTGCTATATACCCACTCAAATGACTAAAATCAAAAAGGCTGTGCATGCCAAGGGCTGGTGGGGTAATTTGAGTTCTAAACTGGAACACGGTTTGGCAGTTCCTTAAAAAGTGAAACATACACTTACAATATGACCCAGCCATTTCACTCATAGGTTTTTATCCAAGAAAAACAGAGACATATGTCCACAAAAAGACTTACACCAGAATGTTCATAATAGCTTTATTTGCAATATTCAAATGCTGGAAACAGCCCAAATGTTCATTCACAGGTGAACGAATAAGAAAATTATGGTATATCCATATAACGGAAGACTACTCAGCAATAGAAAGGAATGAACGTAGATACATGCAATAAAATAATGAATATCTAGATAATTATACTGAAGTTTAAAAAAAGACAAAAAGAGTGCATGCTTCATGATTCTATTTATACACAATTCTAAAAAATGCAAACTAATCTACAGTGACAGAATCAGGTTGCCTGAAGATAGGGGGTGAAAGGAAGAGTGATGGACATGAAGACAGGCTCGCTATCTTGCTTAATATCTTGTGGTGATGGTCTCACAGACATAAACATAAGTCAAAACCTAGCAAACTGTACAGTTTAACATGTGCCGTTCATTGCATACCAATTATCTTTCAGTAAAGCTGTGAGTTTAATTTCAAGAGTGCAAGGTTGATTTAACATTTGAAAATCAATTCATGTAATTCATCACATTGACATAATAAAGGAGAAAACCATATAATCATCTCAATAGAGGCAGAAAACAGAAATAATTTGTCTTCAGAGAAATAACAAGAAAGCATGCCACAAATTAAAGTCATGAGCTTCCAGGTTGAAATGGCCCACGGAGTATAAAGCAGAATGGATGAAAAAATACAGCTCACTCTAAGGCACATTACTGTAAAAGAAATGAGAAAGGAAAAAGAGAATATCCTCAAAGCTTCTAAAGAGAACGAAAAGAGAGTCACATATAAAAGACAAGGAATCAGAATGGATTTGGGATTTCTCATTAATAACTGAAAGATAAGAGAATGGTACTATGCAATTCTGAGTAAATATTCCTTTGCAACCTAAAATAACTCTATCAAGTCAAATTTTCAGTCACGTGTATGACAGGAAAATAAAAACACTCTCATCTATTCTAACAAATACATTCCTTCCACCGTTTCTCAAGAATGTTCTGACTTTATTTTCACCAGAACAAGAGAATACACCCAGAAAGATAAAAATCTGGCAGTCAGGACAGGAGAGAGGCAAGAAGAATTCCCAAGACAAGAGCTGTGCGCTAGATCTGGAATACAACCACATTCGTTTACAGAAGAAAGATAGAGGGTACTAGTTTTAATTTTTTTTAATAATTTTAAAAATTAAAAGACTATCTGATTTTAAAAAATATATATGAGATTTAGAGTTCACTCAGAATTTGGAGTTGAACTAATGATTGATGTACAGGAAACTAGGCAAATGAAAACCAAAGCAATTTTTCACTCCGAGTTAAGAGAGGAAGTATTTTTTTAAAAAACTCCATGATTCAGCAACAAAGAGTATTTACTCAGTTATACTCGTATTTATATATCCTCCTCCCCTGCCTCGTTCAGTCCTGTCCGACTCTTTCTGACCCCACGGACTAGAGCCCACCAGGTTCCTCTGTTCATGGGATTCTCCAGGCAAGAATACTGGAGTGGGTAGCCATTCCCTTTTTCAGGGGATCTTCCTGACCCAGGGATCAAGCCCAACACGCTCGCATTGGACACAGATTCTTTACCATTTGAACCACCGGGAAGCCCAATATCAATACATAAGATTGATTTAACAACAAATCGGTGACAAGAGGGAAGGCCAAATGGGAGTATTTGAGGTGATGCAAAAGAATTAAATCTTCTCTTCCATAATAGATAACAAACAAAATTGCTTTTTTAAATAATCAAAGAAATAGTAATATAAAAGTGTTATTTAGGAAACTGTAGATGCCTGACAAAAAAAAATAACTAAAAACAGTAGATGTGGCTGCCTCTGTGGAACAGGGAAAGGTTAAGTCGGGGGCTGCTGTATGTATTTTTTGTTGTCTCCTATTATTTTTAAAATATGATTTGACTTTTAAAATTACGTACATGTGTTACTTTGATTTTATAAAAGCAAAAATGACTCTCTTTGCAGTCATAATCCTACAGCTTCTGTTTCATTAAACTGGTTATAGTCACAAGGACAAGCATGAACAGGTTTGAAAGGAAATATAACTGATCCTTGGCAATGAACTAAGTCAAAGTAGAGATAAGAGGACTTGCTGGAGAGAGGCCGACCAGCCATGGGGACACTGCATGCCCAGGGTGTTTGGTCACCATGTTTTACAGAAGGAATACAGAGCACTGGTAACATAGCAAGTCATTTAAACTGAGGTCAGTGAAAAGAGCTTCTACTGTAATGAATACAGATAATAAAGGAGGCTGAAATAAAACAGCTTTAATCCATCCATTATTGCTACCCCGTCCTTTTCCGCGGGTTAGATGGAGAAAATTCTATGAGGAGATCAAGATCATCTTTCTCAGGGTCATTCAGTTTCCCCTGAAATATTAACCCTCTTGAGGGAAATCTGCAAGTGAGGATAAATTAGAGTCCTTTCGAAGGGGAGGCTATCTTACATATTTTTTGGCTTAAAATGAGTTAGAAAGGTGACAAAGGAAATAATAAGGCAAAATCTGCCTTTTGCACCACGACAGGCCTGATTTCATTTCAGTAATAAGATTTACTCTATTACTGCTTATCTTCTCCTTTGCATTTTGAGTGAGGACCCAACACTATCCATATAAGCACTGCTAGAGAAAAAGAAAGCACTGAGGAGTTCAAAACAGGACCTGAGACATCCTACATCCATGCTAAGTAGGGTTGTAGCAAACCTCTGAGATTCAAAGTCTATTTTGCCCAGTCAATGAAGCCTCAAGGTTCTGGGTATTTTGAATAGCTAGTTATTAGAAGAGTTAGAAAGGCTATACAGAGTCACCTTTCAACAAATCAACTGATTGCTGATCTCTCTGCTGTGCTATTTCGGGCAATGGTCTACAGAAATATCGCCTGGTAAGGGAAATCTGGTTCTTGCCCTTCCCTGGACTCAATCCTGGAGCGCCTAGAGAGATCAGATCCACCTCCCTCCCTTGTTTGCTGAGCCCACAGAATCGTGACAGCACTTCTTGATTGGGAATTGTCAGATTTGCTTTGCAGCTAAAACTAGAAAACTAAGCAGGGTAGAACGAGGCTTTGAGCAAGGACAGAGCCATTATATGATTTAATAATACTTTTCTACACGTGTATTTAGCTAGGAGGGGCATTTTGGAGCTCCTGTAACCTATGCAAATCAACTCAAAATAAGTGTTCCCTTTCCTGCTTTCTTCAGAAGCCTGTAGGCTACCTTCTTCTTTGGTGTAAGTAACCACAGACTATGACTCAGGTCCAGTCATATGCATGCCTGGTTGGTTTAGTTTCATAAAGAATTCCTCCTAGAGGGTGGGAGGGAGGCCCAAGAGGGAAGGGATATTTATACATATAGTTGATTCATTCTGCTGTACAGCAGAAACTAATGCAACATTGTAAAGGGATTATATGCCAACAAAAAACATATGGAAAAAAAAAAGAATTGCTCTCTATTGCATGACAACCTCTTTATTATCTGGGCCCCAACTGTGGCCATTAGCCAGGCCCTGAGCTTGTCACAAGCCTGTCAGTACTGCTTTTTTTAACTTTTTATTTTATATAGGAGTATAGCTGATTAACAATGTCGTGATAGTTTCAGGTGGACAGCAAAGGAATTCAGCCATGCATGTTGTCAATACAGTTTTTTGATGGGACTGAACTGTTCATTTTAGATGGAAAACCCTGATTTTTTTTTTTTAACCATCATTGTTTGAACACAAAAGAAGCCTGTGATACTCACCCTCCTGTCTTACTTCAGATCACCTAATTCTGCACATTGTAGGACACAGATGAGCAACAGAAGTGACCTGCATTTACACTATTTTACAATCATTCCATTCACCTCATATACCCTGGATGTCCTCCTTCATCTTACTTTTCACTTCCTCCACAATCCCTGCCTTCCCAGCAATGATGTTGAGCTTCGTTACATAATACGGAAGACTGCTGAGTTACTGGTGTTTTTTTAAAAAAAAATTTTTTTAAACTGGAATCCACAGCTCCTCAAGCCCTGTTAAGTTAGGGGCCCCAGAGGTACCTCGGTGTCAGAGTTGTTGCCATTTAGAGCCTCCATGTTTGGGTCCCTCCAGTCTTCTGAGAGTGAAGGGATGTAATTGTCTGTCAGAGCATCCCAAACCCTGTAAACAAAGAGAAGCTCTCATTAGCGCACATCTGTGGCCTGGCCCCGCCTGGAGGAAGGAAGAGCTAGGCCGGGGGAGGAGAGAGGCTTCTGTGTGTGCCAGGCTGAGATCATCTGCCTTCCAGCATGTAGGAGTGAAGCAGCTTAAAAGCTGAATTTCAGGCACTACCAGGAGAAAAGGAGCCAAGAGAATGGGGCCTAGCCAGGAACTTCAGGGCCAAAAAAAAAAAAAAGGAGGAGGAATTTCTCACCATTGAGACACCAACAGTAGCGTCTACAATTAACACACCGCTGGCAATAAAGAAACGACTCCAGAACTAAATCTGCCCCTCAACCAAATGGCTCCTGTCCCATGAATCTAAGAAATGTCCATGTTTCCTTTCTTATGGGCAGAGAAGAATGGGAGGAAGAGGGAGGAAGAGAGAGGTAGACTGATCTGGGCAGATTTTCTGGCTGAATCTCATTAAGAACGGGGTCATTGTCTGGTTTACCGACGCAGCTGACCCTTGAGCAACACGAGTTTAAACTGTGAGCATCCACTTACATGTGGATATTTTTCCAAAGAATGTTGCAGTGCCAATATTTTCATTTCACGGATCTTTACATTAACTCAAAGTACAGGGGAAAGTTTGTGTTAGTTTAGAGGTCACAATGAGTGGAATCAAAAGAACTAGGGTTTGAGTCCTGATGCTCTTCAAACTGCTTCAGCTTCCTGCCCTTGTCATTTATCAATTCCTTTGTTTCTGAGGCAGAAATAGCAGAAAAATCCACTTTGTAAGGGGTGAGCACCCCTAATCCCCCATGTTGTTCAAGGGTTAACTGTATTTCAGTTTCAGATGCCTACAATCCGAACAGTTGACACCTAATGGAGGTAAGGGGATGATGCCAACGCTATTAAGTTTATTACCCAAAATGTTCCAGGGACCCCAGGGTGGCACAACCCTGTCCTCTAGGAATGTAGAGTTTAAGTGTGGCCTGCCTCCATCATAGAGACTCTAAGGAAAATATATGAAAGGAATCAATAAACACACCAGTGTCTACACAATTAGTTTTCAGTGGGGGGAGATGGGGTCCCCTTTATTATACTTTTTAAAAAATTTCTGATAGGTACATTATGAAAAAGGATATTCTACAATTCTTTTTGTTTAACTCACTATTTCAGAAAGGTTTTCTTGGGGAAAAAAGTGGGAAGGGGATTGGGGAAAATCCTGAAGTCACAAACTTTCACACACAGGAAAATAAATAAATCAGTTAACAGCAAGAGTTAATGTAAATCAGTAAACCAGGCTCCTAAAACAATGCTATCCATGGAAGTCAGCAGCACTTAAGTTAATATGAAGTAACGGAATAATGAGGGCTCGATGCAATCTCCTTCAGATGCCCGTGCACACCAAACAGGACTGACACCTGTGAAACAAGTACAAGAAGGGATATTTTATTTAGATATACTAATATAAGGAAGTAGCCATTTAAAGATAAGCAAATGTGTACACACATGGATCAAATCCAAAACATGACAAAGTATGGTTTAAGATGCTGAGAAGTGTAGCAAGTATATAGATATATACACAAGTAGATATGTGTATATATATATGTCAGAGCACAGACACTTGAAATCAGATACATAAAATGAGGGAGGGGAGTGTTCTTAACATATATAAAATCTGGAATGATACAATATACAAGTCTATAAACAGGGGGATTTTCCTAGTGTACAATGCATACAATTTGGTGATGAAACAAAAGCAATCAAGAAAACACGATTTAATGGCACGGCTTTGGCTCTCCACTGATCCATTTTTTTTCCCTACAATCATAAGGAAGCACTTGCCCAGAGCTCATCAAGTGTTCATTAGACATTCATTCAGCAGGATTGAGAGTCTACATCTCAAACATGAGCGATAGTCCAGCCTCCATCAAGCACTATTACAGCGTCATTAATCCAGCCTCATTCTAAATCCAAGTCTTGTTAGCATTCTAACACCAAGGAGCAAATACGATTTGCTGCCTCCAAGACAAAAGTCCCATCACCACATCCACCAGGAAGATCAACGGACAAATCCTCCGTGCATCGTGGCGTTACACTCAGCCTCGAGAATGAATGGCATGCATGCAGGCACTGACCTTGAAGTCTGACCCTGCAGCAAGTGCCTGGAAAACTGATTCAGCAAAGCCCAAAACAGGCAGGAGCCTTCTGTGCCTTTCCTAGATAGGATGAAAGCTGGGGCCTTGAATGGGGGACTACACACTTTCCAATGACCTTGAAACTGTTTACATCTTTAAAGTGACACATGAAGATGCTCTAAAATCGTATAGGGGAGCAACTTTTCTCACCTGAGCCTTCACGGACAGACCCTGGATTTCATCTTCTAGTTCTAGATTTTTAGTGACAATTCCCTAAACCTTTATCTCTTGGGATTTCAACCATCCTTGTTCTCTTTCAAGTCTCCTCCTTCCTTTCTCACAGACATATTTTTTATCCTTTGAGGTTCATAAGCAATCTTTAATAGAATGACTCACTGTCATCATTTGCACCCCTTCCCACAGTCATTCAGTGCCCATTTAACAATAACCATAGCAGCCAACCTCACTGAGCAATTACTAAACACAAGCCAGGTACTATCCTAAACTCTCTATGTGGATCAATTCACTCATTCCTCACAGCAACACTGTAAAGCAGAGGCGAAAAAAAACACTGAAACACAGAGAAGTTAATTAACTAATCTAAATTCACACAGCAATGACAGAGGCAGGATATGAACCCGGGCAATACAGTTATACAGCCTATATTCCTACCCACTCGACTATTTCAATTCTTTCTAAATTTTATGATTCTCGTGAGCATCAGAACATACGCCAAGTTAAAAATCACAACCGAGAACAGCAGGGCAGCAGCCGCCTCTATGTGAAAGGTCTGTAACTACATTATTCTGGACATGGTGCTTTCATCAATCTATGAAAGGAGAATTGGCAAGGTCAGCAGGGGTACACGCCTGCTTTCTGTTTAGATCTCCAGCCCAGGGAAGGTTAAATGGAAGGCAAAGGCAGGCACACTGGCAGGCACGCAGTCCCGGGAATGAAGAGAGGCCTGGGAGGGGAAAACACAAAGCTTTCTGGAGGGAAGAGAATGGGTTAGACTTTTGTCCCCAGAGAGGTTGTCCATCCTATCCTAAGCAGGATCTTTGGGAAGAAATGTATTCCCTGCCAGAAGTACCCTGGGTGAACTGTAAAATTCCACTCCCTGAGAGGCATCCTCCTATTTACTCTTATCTTAAGGAAAGGAGACTTTGAAAGCTATCCACTACTATCTTTCATCAAAAAAACTAAGATTAAACAAGTTCCCTCAATTCTTGTTATTAAGCTGTCATGACACCTGAAATCCAGTTTGTTCCCTCGTGCAGTTGCTTCAGTCATGTCCAACTCTTTGCAGCGCATCAGGCTCCATGTCTATGGAATTCTCCAAGCAAGAATACGGGAGTGGATTGCCATGTCCTACTACAGGGGATCTTCCCGACCCAGGGATTGAACTTGACTCTCTTAAGTCTCCTGAATTGGCAGGCAGGTTCTTTACCACTAGTGTTGCCTTTCCTCAGTCCCTATAATAATAGAAATGCCTTTTCAAGTGCATATTTTATACCTTGGGCTTATATGGTTGCAGGAGACTTGGGTTCAATACCTGGGTAGGGAAGATTCCCTGGAGAAGGAAATGGTAACCTGCTCCAGTATTCTTGCCTGGGAAATCCCATGGACAGAGCAGCCTGGAGGGCTACAGTCCCTGGGGTGGCAAAGAGTAGGACACAACTTAATGACTGAGCACACACATATACCTGTAGAAATGACAAAACTGTCTTTTACCGTGGAGGGCTAGGGATTTGGAAAAAGATGCTAGCAGAGGATGAGCAAACCAAACAGAATTCATTGGACAAGTGAAAGTGAAGATCACTCAGTCAAGTCCAACTGTTTGCCACCCCATGGACTATACAGTCCATGGAATTCTCCAGGCCAGAATACTGGAGTGGGTAGCCTTTTCTGACTCCAGGGGATCTTCCCAATCCAGCGGTTGAACCCAGGTCTCCCACATTGTAGGCGGATTCTTCACCAGCTGAGCCACAAGGGAAGTTGGACAAGACGAGTACACTAAAATCTGGGTCTGCAACTGGCAACATAGCCATCAAGGCTACATCAATCCTGCCACACATACACACACCTATATACATATTCCTGACACTATGGCAGACAGGGTAAAGTGCTCATTAGAATTCCAACTTGGGAACATCTCTTAGGCTGGCTACTGCCCTCATCCAGTGTTTTATTGGTTTCAAGTCAGGGCCAATATCCACACTTAGATGTGTGTTAACATGAGTATAATTTTGCTGTTAATGCTTAGGAATTATGAATTATTAACACACCAATGACTCTGAACAACTTTTTAGATTCTTTCAAATGCTTCAATAGAATCCACACTACGTCTGCCTTCCATATGGGGAAACGGAACCTCTGAGAAGAGAATTAACTTTCCTAAAAACCACAGCTATCTGTCGACTTTCCCTATCTGATTATTTAGGATTTACTTGTCTTCAACTTAAAGCATGGCTGACTACAATCTGTTTATTTATCATGGGAACTTGATTTTTAATATGACCTTTAACCCAGTAATTCTATTGGAGGAACAGGAAACTCAGTGTTCTCATATATTTGGCCCCTCTGTCACTAGGGTCCTTGTAAGAGGACAGACAGGAAGACCCAGAAAGGTAGGAAGTGGGGTGAAGGCTGACCATTGCCACTCGGTAGGCCTCCAGGTTGGATCTCTTATGACAAAGAAAGGGTGAGTCTACATATGCAGAGAAGAGATTCTGGAATATTTTCTAAATTAAAAACACTGAAAATACATTTTCATACATATTGACTTTCTTTTAATGACTTCCATGCCCTGACAAGGCAGAGATAAGTGGATATCTCAGCCAATTCTCTTTAAGACAAATAGTTACAAATGAAAACTTCGGGATTTCCCTGCCCATCTAGTGGTTAAGGCTCTGTGCACATAACGCAGCGGCTGCAGTTTTGATTCTTATTCGAGGAAATAAAATCCCACCTGCCACATGGCAGGGCCAAGAACAAGAAAAGAAAAAATATCAAAACTTCAAAGGGAATCACTCCCCTTGCTTTCTGATTTGTGCTATCTTTCAGGAGATTACTTTGGCCAAGAATTTCATTGTTTTTCTTTGAAGCTTCCATTATGTAGTTCTAACCCATCCAAAACACTTGCAATTCATTGGTGGATGAAACCTCTAACTACCAAATCCTAGCAAGTTTATTAGAACAAGAGAGCTGGGCTCAGGAGACTATGAACCAGGTTGGATATTAAATTATCTTTTTCCTTTACCCCATCATAATATTACAGTTGAAGTAGCTGGATGGGTGTCTATAAAACAAAGTGTGTAATTTGATTCAAATTTTTAAGCAGTAAAGCTTTAGACATGTATGAAACACACGCTGAATGCCCAGAAAGCACAGTATTACGATTTCTCTCCCCAGATTCTTCCCACCACACTATCCCCACATCATATTTTCCCTCTAAAGAATTATTCAGCTTTCAGTCATTTAGCTGAGCAGTCAATGAGGCAGGCAAGTCAGAGAAATCAGGATAACACCAATAATCTTGTGTGATGGTAATTAACATTGAGTGGCCTCTGCTAATGTGCTAGAAAAGGGTAAGAACCTGGTTGTTGAACCTCTGTCCTTAATGAGGCAGAGGGTGGTTTAGACAGGGAGACATGATCTGTTGGAAGCAAAAGGAATTTTCAGAGCACAGCCTGGGTGAGGTGAGAAATGAGGTTCTTAGCCAGTCCTTAGTCCTGCCTCATCGAAACTGAGCTCCAAAGGTTCCAAAGATAAGCACCATTACAGCCAGCGAGAGTTAAGCGATGAGCCCGAGGTCACACAGTGAGTTAGTAAGAGTGGAAAAATGACAGTTCATAGTGTTTCTAGTCCGCTGTGTGCTGCAGTGAACTATGGTCAGAGAAGCTCTGTATTATAATAAAGCCCCAGAACCATTCTTTTTTGACCTCGAGGAGTTGAGCAAATTGTAATAGGCTATGAATCTAAAAAATCAGTTTGAAACTTAAAATTGAATTGAAACACATAGCCCACAGTCACAGTATTGGTCACCAGAGTGAAATGTCCTCTGTGATCGTACCTTCAGGCTAGCGTTAATTAAAAAGAAAAGGAGGAAATGCATTACATGTACCTATGAGGCTAGCTATTATCGCTCATCCAGGTCATTCAATATTCATTCAAAAAACATGATTTGATCACTTACTACATACCACGCACTGTGTCAGATACTGGAGACAGAATAACAAGTAAGACAGACAGACAGATAGCCCTAATATTCACAGAGATACAGTCTCAGTAGTTTTCAAATAAGAAAATATCTGCCAAATATAATCAGGTTACATCTTGTAGTGCAGAGGTTCCCAGTCTTTTTGGCACCAGGAATCAATTTTGTACAAGACAGTTTTTCCACAGACCGAGAGTAGGGAAGATGGTTTGGGGATGACAAACGCATTTCATTTACTGTGTACTTTATTTCTAATCTAATGCCACCGCTGATCTGACAAGAGGTACCAGTCCACAGCCTGTTGGGGACCCCTGCTGTAGAAGGGGTCTTCTTCCCCCACTTACTTACGGGCAATTTTTCCCACCCAAGTACATAAAAAAGAGAAACCAAAAGTGCAGTTGCTCTTTTGACTGAAACTTCCACTACCAACTACTCGACATTTCCTGTGTGATCCCTGAAGAATAGTTTATGCATATTTTATCCCTTTGGGGAATTTATGCCTATTTTTACTAAATACCCCCAAACAGCTTCTTTAATTCATACAACAAACACCCTCTTCTCTTTCTAGTCGCTCCTTAAACAGCACATTTCTCAAATCTCTGTTCCTGACTTCTGTTAAGACCCCGTAAGGTGACTATTAAGTGACATAGGGAATACTCAAAAGCCACTTCACCTGCTTATCATCTTTATTTTGTCCTGGGTAATTCCCCAATCTCCCGGTTCAATGTTCATGCTTTCTTATTTGGACCTATCTTTTTTTTTTTTGGACCTATCTTAACTTTTGCAGATAATCTTCCCAGTCCTGAGCGGGTGTAAACAACTCAGAGATTTTCACAGTTCTGGTGTTTTGTAAAGCAAATAGTTTCAGCAACATGGTTCCTCTTAGTTCATTTTTTTTTCTTGCCCTTATCTCTAATATCTGGATGGATTATTATGATATAAAGAAAGCTGAAAACAGACCCCCAAATTTCGCATGCTCCTGAATTTTGATTTTGTGTCTAGGGAAATCTCTTTCCTAAAAATACTTTATTCCTTTGTGGTTTCAACTTAAGGAAACTCTACAGGTGACTGTGAAGGGATATAATGGAACAAGGTCAGCAGTTACCAGGGTGCGGTCTCACTGATAAAATGTAAGTAATACGCCGTAAACCGAAGGACAGAAACTCGTTCTATGCCCCAGACCCCAGGGCCCTAAGCTGAGACAACAGAGAACAACGGAGACGTCTTACTCCTCATCCTGCAGGGTCTCCTCCTCCTCTTGAATCTGGAACTGGTTCTTCACGGGAGCTAGGTTCTCCGTCTTGGCGTTGTAGTTCCGAAAGCAGACGTTGAGCTTCTCATCAAATTCATTCACCAGGTCCTCCATGGACTTGAAGCTGATGATTTCAGAAGAAAAATTCTCCAGCTCAGATAGGGAGGGGTCCTCGAGATGGTGGGGAGATGAGCCGTAGAAACACCGGGGCTGCTCCTCGGGGTCCTCCGAGCAGCAGGGCCGAAGGTCCTCAAATTCTTCATCCAAACTCACCAGGGGGGCCTCCATCCTTGCACAGCAATCAGGAAACTGCAACGTTCAGGATTCGTTTATCTGGAAGAAATAGACACGGTAATGTGAGTTTGGACTGGGCTTTTAGGCCAGCTCTGTTGAGGAGCCACAATCACATATTACATAATCACTCATTACTCTCAGCCCCTAAAAACAAAACCCTGCTTTACTGGCTCCATTGTCTGTGCTCCCTCACTATTTTACCCTTAAGGAGTTCGAATGTCATTATCAGCGTGAATAATGCTAACTTAATAAGCATGCATTGTGAAGACACACCTGTTTCCCATTCCCTGCCCCCTAAAACAAAGCCTAACCTTAACAAGGGTTAAGGATGCAGCCCCCCTAGACCAGACTGCCTAGGTGTGCTTCTGCTCCACTCCTTAGCTCCTGCCCAGCTATGATCGTAGCAGTTAACTTCTCTGTGCTCCTCTTTTATTCTCCTTAAGACAGAAATAATAGCAGGACCTACCTCAAAGGGCTGTCCTAAAGGTTAAAGGAGTCAACACAGGTAAGTGCCTAGAACAGTGCCTGGGAGATAATAAACATCGATGTTGTTCAATTTCTGTTCTTTGTATTATGATTGTGATGATTAACATAGGTCTACATCCTTAACCATGTGCTCTCAAAACTGGGAGCTTTGTGGGACTTCCTTCCCTGCTGGTCCAGTGGCTAAGACTGCACTCCCAAGGCAGGAGACTGTGGTTTGATCCCTGGTCAGGGAACTAGATCCCACATGTCAAAACTAAGAGTCTGCGTGCTGCAACTAAAGATCCTGCATGCTGCAACTAAGATCCGGCACAGACAAATAAACAATTTTTTTAAATTTTAATAAATATTGAAAAGGAACTTCCCTGGTGGCCCAGTAGTTGAGACTCCACACTTCCAACGCAGGGGCAATGGGTCTGATTCCTGGTCAGGAAACTAACATCCCACACGTGGTACAGCACAGCTAAAACAAATAAATAACCTGGAAGTTTTCCATTACTTATTTGGTGGCAAAACCTGCCATGACCTAAACTCATTTGGCAACTAAACCTGATCTACATGCTTCTAGAGCTGTTTATGGTTTTAATGTATCCCATTTAGTGGGTTTTGCTGCAGAAAGTTTTTTTTTTTTTTTTAATGATAGAGATGGCTGCCCCAGCCCCCAGGGGATGATATGCAGAATACACACCCTATTACCGCATTCCAAAACCTGAGATCATCTAAATTTTGAAACATGCCTGGCCCCAGGGGTTTTGGACAGGGTTTCATGGACCTGGGTATTACTACTCTCATCAATAAATGGTGGACTAATAGAGCACTAATACAGGCTTTCATACAAGCACCTGAGTTTTTTCCAGACACACAGCTTACGTCTGGAACTAGAAGAGTGGATTAGTGACCTGTAAGAGAGAGACCCAACTACCCGTGTCCTCCAAAGCCAGACTCCACAGCCACCTGGGGCACTGGACCCCAGAAGGCTGTACATCCAGGCCTCCCTTCATTTCCCAATAGCTCCAGGCCTTCAGCTGTGATTTATCCATCTGTATGTATACAACCAAGCCCTTCCCCAATTTTAATTTAAATTCCTCGAGGACATGGACATCCTCTGGATACCCTCCACGGTTTCTAGCACACACAGCCTGCTGCGAGGCAATCAATCAATCTGTGTTCACTGACAAATGATCTTCTGTCCCCCTCATATAGTTTTCATTTTCTACTGCAGGCAGCACAAGCTTATTGTCTATCATGCCCTTCTCTACCTACTCCGTTTCCTTCCCTGGAACACAGCAAGGCAACCAAACTTCTATCTCTTATCTGTATGATGACTGATCCAGTCAGAACCACTTGGAACCACTACCCAAGGAGAAGCAACCAGAGAGCAAAAACCATCCTCCACCCCTACCTTTAAAATTAAAATTCTACATAAGCAAGGCGGATGGCATACCAGGTAAGGACCTAGACAGTTCCTCCTGGGATTTTACTGGGATTGAGTCAGTTACCACCAAATCTCAACAAAACACATTCTGAGTGTTTATAGTTTGCAAAGGCAATGTGATAAGACCTCAAAATACAAAAAGATACAAATCAGTATGACAGCTTAGAAAGAACACAGGGTCAAGAGTCAACAGACCTGCCAATGCCTGACTGAGAAGTACTGTGGGTCTTGACTTCCTCAACTGTTAAAAAGAAAGTGTTAAAAAAAAAAGTGTTGGTACAGAGCTAATACTTTTAGAAGTCACTTTTAATAACATATTAACATAATTAATAATTTAACTTATATTTTAATAATATAGTTTAATCCTATATATCCAAAATATTACCATTTCAATATCTAATCCAAATTTTTAAATATTAATGAGACATTTGACACTCTTTTTTCATACTAAGTCTTCAAAATATAGTGTGTATTTTACATTCACATTATGTCTCCATTTGAACCAGTCAAATTTCAAGTGTCCAACAGCCACATATGGCTAGTGGCTACATATCGGACACCCCAACTATTAAGCATTAACAACTAATTGCCAGTTAGAGTTCCCTCACCCATGGTCAACAGAGTCCTGAGGGTTCTTTGAATATACTGTATTTCATTTTTTGCATTTAAAAGCATATTTCAGGGAATTCTCTGATGGTCCAGTGGTTAAGACTGTGAGTTTCCACTACTGGGGGCACAGGTTTGATCCCTGGTTGGGGCACTAAGATTCCACATGCTGCTCAACATGGCCAAAAAAAGAGAGATAAAATCGTATTCTGAGAAAGAGCCCAAAGGGCTCCTCTACATTGCTAAAGTGGCTCAGCGCACAAAAAAGATTAGGAATCCCTGAGTGCCAAAAGAGTGAGTTTAGAAAAGATCACTCAGTGTGACAGAAATTAAGCAAAGGTTTACAGACGAGAGATTTGTGTTGAGAGAGCCCCAGGTTCCCATCCTAGTCCTATCACTTCCCAGCTTTGAGACTCTGGGCAAATTATAAACCTCTTTGACTTCATTTCCTCATCTGTAAAATGGGGTTTAAAATAGTACTTATATTGGAGGTTGCTTTGTGCAGTAAATGAGACAATCTTTGAAGTGTTAAGCACAACATATGGAATACATGAAGTGTCCAAAAATGTCCATAATATTAGGAAAGCAAAGATAGTTACATGAAAATGTGAAGTGACAGTGCTTCGAGTAAAAGAAAAACTATCCTTGCCAAGATATTCCCTGTGTGATGCTTCAGAATGCTTATCAAAAGAGAGAACTATCGTGGAATGAAATCATCCTTTTTACTAAGGCACTCCTGCTATTTTCAATTCATGTGGTCAAAGCCTCTCAGATCACTGGTTCCATTTCAGCAAGACATGAAAGCTAACCAGCTGGTATTCCAAATATTCACACTTCCTTTAAATCTGTTCTCTTCCTGGAGGGGACAAGGGAGCTGGCATGAGAAGGTATACCAAGGAGGATGTTGATTGCAAACAGAATCTATCCCATCAACCAGTAACAAGAGAGCAATCCAATCAGAATCATAGACTATGATTGAGTTTTGAGTGATGGCAACAAGGAAGATTGTTCTGAAAGCACCTGTCCTCAGCACAGACTTTAGAGAAAATGGATTCACCTAGAAGATTATAAAAGAAGAAATGGATATCACCACTCACTCTGGAGTTCAGAAGCATGATCACTGGAAAACTCACAATACAGCCTGATTTCTTTTCATCAACTCACTCTCTCCCTAAGCGCCGAGAAGGTCTGCATGATTGACCACCTGCGGAAGAAGCTAAAACTGAAAGCACTTGACACCCAAACAGAGCCCAGATTTTGTATAAAGAGCCCAGGCTGTGGCAGAGGAGGTGAGAGGCAAGCATCTGGCCTACCTCAGCTTCAAGGAGGGCTCCCTGAATTGGGGCTGGCCGTCCTTCTGAAACAGTGCCCCTTCCCTCCTTTTCCTCTTCTCTCTTAGTGGGGTGCCTCTGCCCCCAGATGAGATGTCCTACTCTTGTATCTTGGTAAGCTCCTGCCTGTCTTCAGTCACAGATCATTTCAGAGGCTCCCTTCCCTTAAAGCTGGGGTGAATTCAATTGAGCGTTTATCCTCCTTCTCTGTACTTCCAAAATAAACTTGAGGAAAAACAAAAATGAAGAATGGCAGAAAAAAAGGAATCATAGGAGGGTGGTCTTGTCTTTTACTCTTTATCATAGAACGGGAGTGCAGGACTACAGTTTGCTTATGTCCTGTTCCGTTTATTTAGGCTCCCAAGAGATGGTGTAATTTGGAAAAGAAAGGACCGCGCCGAGCTTAACAGAGACCCAGTAGGAAACACACAAGCCTCTCGTGCAGCACAATGATACACGGTCGCCGCAGCTCACACTGCGGGTACCGGTTTCCCAGTGCCTGCTCTGCTGAGCTGAGCAGCAAAGAATTCACCATGCCTCCCCCTGCCGGGCCTCTGCATCTCCACACAGGCCCCACTCCATCTCCCCTTCTTCCCACTACTTGCCCCAGAGATCAAATGATTCTACGTGCCCACCGCCCTCCAAACCATCCCCAAAGCTGACGGTCCACTGACCCACCTTCGGTTTCCCACTGCTCCTCAGCAAAACCCAGTGCCAAGCCGCACCTTCGGACGGAGAGTATTTCACTGCATAGAAGTCAGCAACCTCTTTGTAGTTCTGCTTCCCACCCCTTCTCCCTCCTGCTGCTCCATCCACCCTCATCCCACATCCCCTCCCCCAGGCTGCCGGGGTAAAGAAAGGCCCCTCCAAGCAGCACAAAGCCTGGTGCTCCGAGGAAGACGGGCTCACCCCGCGCAGGCCGCACACATACTCCACGGCCACGGCCCTTTCGGCCCAACCAGACCCGGACGCGGGGGACGGAGGGGGGTCAGGAGGTGGTGTCGCGGCGAGGAGAAGGGACGGGCAAGACAGGGGAAGAGAGGGCGGTGATAGGCCCCCGGGGGCTCTGTCGGATGCGCCCCCAGCCCCCAGACGCCCTGGGCCCACAGGAGCGCAGCGCGCCCCCACCAGCATCACACTCGTCCTTTCTCCGACCTGTTCGTGGTAAAACAATCGCTCCGCCAGCGTCTGCGGCAGCTGCCAATGGTTCTGACACTGCAGGAATGCACGGTCCTGGGGAAAGGCTCGGCATCCCAGGGAGGGGCGCGGGCGGGCTGAGGGCCAGGTTCTTAGAGGCACGGAAGATGCTGGGGCGTGTAAGGGAGCGAAATAGATGACGGTCCTGGAAGGAGGCACCGACCCACTGCTCCAGCACCACCGGGCCGCGTCCCCTGCCTCCCCCAGCCCCCAAACCAGGCAGCCTCCGGCCACACACACACGCGCGCGCCTGGCTGGCGGGCCGCGGCTCTGAGGATGCTCAAAGTGCGGGTCTTCCCGAACCCCCTGGCCCCGGGCACCGCAGCCCACCCTGCTCTCCCGCGAAGGGCTGGGCAGGAGGGCGACGGCCCTCGGATTCTCCCTTTCCGATTCCAGGATGGGACAAGATGGGGTGCGGAGACTCGGTGCCACCGGAGCATCCCAAGTCGCGCGGGGCCTCCTTCACCAACCCGGTCCACCCCCCACCCACGGCAGTGGGTCAGTCCGGACTAAAGGTCGCCCCCCGCGACGGCACCTGTGCGGGTCCTGGCCGAGGGAGGCGGATCGCGGGGCTCAGCTGGACACCCCCATCCAAGGGCCGCGGCGAGCGGCCGGAGCGCAGCGGCAGCGGCAGCGGCGAGCCAGAGAGCGCTCCCCCCGCAGCTCCGCCGGCGCGCGGCTCTCGGCTCCCCTCCTCCACTCCGCCCCTCCGCCCCCTCCCCGCGCTCGTGCCCGCGCTCCGGGGAGGGGAAGGGTGGCGCGCGCCGGGCACCCGCACAGCGGGCACGCGCAGGACCCGGACGTCAGCTTCTCGTTAACATTCCTTGCTTGCCTTGGTGCAAGTGGCTTGCCTTTATGAATATTTATGACTACTATTTCTCTTTCCTCCCCCTACCCTTTAGCGCTGGCCTTTCTGCTTTGCTCATGAATATTCAGAAGCTCAAGATGCGTACTTGCAGTAACTCCCAGTGTGGGTTTCTCACCAGGAGGGCCGGGCACTGTAGATTCATCATGAAAGCGTAGGCGGGTGGCCGAATGGATGGGCGGGGTGCGCAGGCGGATGCCCGCAGACACACTCAAAGACCTCCCTGGACTTTCTGGACTCCCCGTTTTATTCTGCTGGGGACTGGCGAGAGCAAGCTGAGGCATGCCTACAACCCACTCGAGGTTTCAAAAGTAATAAACGCTTTTAGCACCCAAAGATGCAGGGTAGGGGCTGGCTTCAGGCCAAGAAAGCTGCAAACATTTCCACTATCCATCTGCAGGACTTTTTCGTGGGTCCCACACAGAAACTCTGTACCAGTTAAACATTAACTCCTCAGTCCTTCTCTGCAGCCCCTGGTAACCACCATTTTACTTTCTGACTCAATGAATTTGGCTATTTTAAGTACCTCTTGTCAGTGGAATCATTTATCCTTTTGTGTCTTATTTTCCTTAGCATAAGGCTTTCAAGGTATATCCGTGTTATAGCCTGTGGAAGCATTCTATTTCCATTTAAGGCTGAGTGATATTCCGTTGAATGTACATAAAACAAGCTTCCCAGGTGGGTCAAGTGGTAAAGAATCCACCTGCCAATGTAAAATACTCAGGCAGGAGACGCGGGTTCTATCCCTGGGTTGGGGAGATCCCCTGGAGGAGGAAATGGCAACCCACTCCTGTATTCTTGCCTAGAGAATCCCATGGAGGGAGGAGCCTGCTGGGCTACAGTCCACGGGGTCATGAAAGAGTCAGACGCATCCATTCTTTCATCTATGGATACCTGGGTTGTTTCTGCCTTTCAGCTGTTGAACAGAGGGGTACACTTTTCAGGCAACATTTAAAAAATATTATTCTATGACCTGTGCTAGACGTTGGGGAGGTAAAAATTCAGGCCTGTCTTCAAGAGGTGCAGAATTTAGTCTGTCGATTTCCAAACTCTGCTACTTGGGACAAGTAGTGGTTGAAAAGTGTCTTTCCCCAAATCTATCTATCTCACCTAGAACCTCAGAATGTGACCTTTTTGGAAAAGGATCTTTGCAGATATAGTTAGTTAAAAAGAGTCTATAGTGGATTAGAGTGGTCTTAAATGCAAGGAGATCCAACCAGTCTATCCTAAAGGAGATCAGTCCTGGGTGTTCATTGGAAGGACTGATATTGAAGCTGAAACTCCAGTACTTTAGCCACCTGATGCAAAGAGCTGACTCATTTGAAAAGACCCTGATGCTGGGAAAGATTGAGGGCAGAAGAAGGGGACAACAGAGGATGAGATGGTTGGCTGGCATCACCAACTCAATGGACATGAGTTTGGGTAGGCTCCAGGAGTTGGTGACGGATAGGGACGCCTGGCGTGCTGCAGTTCATAGGGTTGCAAAGAGTCAGACATGACTGAGCGACTGAACTGAACTGAAATGCAATGACTGATATCCTCATAAGAAGAAAGGACACAATGAAATAGGAAAGAAGCTACTTGATGATGGAGGCAGAGACTGGAATGATACAACTACCAGCCAAGGGACACCAAAGAATGCCAGGAGCCACGGGAAGCCAAGAAGAGGAAAGGAAACGTTCTTTCCCAGAACCTTCAGCAGATGCATGGCCCTGCTGACACCTTGATTTTGGACTTCTAGTCTCCAGCACCGTGAGACTGTAAATTGCTCCTGTTGTAAGCCATCAGTTTGTGGTAATTTGTTACAGCAATGCTAGGAACTAACATAGACTTTGGTGGTGGAGTGCTCCTATAACAAATATTTAGGACTTCCTTGGTGATCCGGGCTTCCCTGGTAGCTCAAACGGTAAAGAATCTGCCTGCAATGCAGGAGACCTGGGTTCAGTCCCTCGGTTGGGAAGATCCCCTGGAGGAGGTCATGGCAACCTACTCCAGTATTCTTGCCTGGAGAATCCCATGGACGGAGGAGACTAAAGGGTTACAGTCTATGGGGTCACAAAGAGTTGGACACGACTGAGAGGCTAACACACACTGTCCCTGGTGGTCCAGTGGTGAAGACTCTGAGCTTCTAATGCATGGGGGATGGGTTCCATCACTGGTGGGGAACTAATACCCCACATGCTGCACAGTGCAGCTACAAAAAAAAAGAATTTAATGTGGAAATGGCTTTGGAATTGGGAAAAGGACAGAAACTAGAAGAACTTTGAGACACATGACAGAAAAAGCCTACACTGCCTTGAAAACATTGTTGGTAGAAAAATGGGTTAAAGGGCAATTCTGGCAAATGCTTAGAAAAAAAAAAAGATGAATTATAGAGAAAGATTCTATCATCATAGAGAGTACCTGTATTGTCATGATCGGAATGTTGCTAAAAATATGAATGTTAAAGTGCTTCTCCTAATTATGGTCTCAGATGGAAATGAAGAACACCTTATTAGAAACTGGACAAAAGACAACCTGGTTAGAAAGTGGCAGAAAGCTTGGCTGGGATGTCTTTTGCTGGTGAGTGGTGAGTAGATTTGTAAGCAATGAACTTAGGTATTTAGCTGAGGCGATGTTTAAAGTGTGGAGGATGTGGCCTGGTTTCTCCTTGCTGCTGATGTTAAAATGCAGTGAGGATGATGGTCTGGTCACCCTTCGCTCCTAAGTGTCCAATTGCATGTAACGTTTCTGAGAATGTTATACCAACAGAAACACTGCCAGCCTGAACTAAAAGGCACAGAGATGGAACACAGTAAAGGTAGACTGTTAAGACTTCTGAAATTTCATGTGCAAGAAACAGGCTGATAGAGGTGAATGTTATCTTTCGAGGAAAAAGGAAGAATGACTCTGAGGGCAGGGCCAAGAGGATGGAGCTTTGAGTCTCAAAGGATTATTCTCAGTCCTTGAAACCTCATGGAACTTGCCCTGCTGGGTTTTGAACTTGCTTTACACTAGCAGTCTCTTTTCTTCTTTAATTTTCTCCCTTTCTGAATAGGAAAGTCTATCCTTTGTCTTACCATCGTATTTTGGAAGCAGATCAGTTTCAGGGGTCCAGAAATGGAGAGGAATTTTGCCCTAGGATATACAATACCCAGTGTGTGCTTAGTCATTCAGTCGTGTCTGACTCTGTGGCCCCATGGACTGTAGCCCACCAGGCATCTCTGTCCATGGGATTTCCCAGGCAAGAATACTGGAGTGGGTTGCCATTTTCTTCTCCCTCCTAGAGCTTTAAAAGTTTCTAAATATATGACACTCCCAATGGACAAAGGTGTATGTGCTTTAAAGAAGATAAAAAGTGTTTTAAGCAAAGTTCTATGATTGCTATCGGAGTAGGAAGTGGTACCCCACTCCAGTATTCTTGCCTGGAGGTTTCCACGTGCAGGGGAGCCTGGCAGGCTCTAGTCCATGGGGTCAGGGACTCGGACATGACTGAGAGACTGAACACACACACAGACACACACACGCACACAATTGCTATGTGACAGTGGAGAATAGAGCAGGGGGTTGCCCAGAAGGTCACCTAACTTAGACCAAGGGTCTCAAACCCGGCACTGTTGTATTTTGAGTTGAGTGGTTGTCCTAGGGGGCTGTCCTGGGCACTGTAAGATGTTTTAACAGCATCCATGGCCAATACATGCCAGTAGCAACCCCCTAACTGTAACAACCAAAAATGTTTCCAGACTGGACTTGTAGGGCTGAAAAAAAAAATTACAAAATTGCCCCAACTGAAAACCACTACCTTTGATATAAATCTTTCAGGAGTAAACATTCTGCTAGGATGGTGCTGCTTTTCCTACATAGGAAATTAGCAGGACTAAAGCGTAGATACACACACCTTTTAAGTATGAAAAATTAAGACTGGGTTAAAGGTAAAAACCACTGATTGTTGACAATACAGGGTAAACAACCACCCCTGAAATTTCACCAAAAACATTCTAGGGTCTTATTTTAGTTCCCGAACTGAACTTATTTTAGTTCCAAATTTACCTGATGGAATCAAAGAATCTTAGCATAAATAGAGCACCTAAAGGTCATTTGGTCTAATCACTCACCGGCTGCAGAAACCAATATCCGTCTAGATTAGGTTATACACCGCTTCTACTTAGATGCCTCTCGTGATGAGAAACTTGACCTTACAGGGCTGCCCATTCCTTTTTTTTCATGGCTTTCAAGGCTAGAAATGGCTTTTTAAATTTAGAAATTCAGTGATAGCACGATATGTATTGTGCTCATCATATGTATGTATTTGATCCTTAAAAGGACCCTTCTCAAAGAAGCCAGTTTTCCATGACATTCTGGAAATGAGCTGCTAAATCTTCATTGAAAACTTATGTCTATCACAGCCCAGCAAATAAAGATGAGATCATCACATCTGCTAACATTGCAAGATTACTTGATTTTTCTATCACTGGTAGTTCTTGAACAGCAACATTCAGTCTGAGCCTATATTCGTCTCCATCCTCAAGTTCCAAGGGTTAATTAAACTCCCTGATTTGTTTCCACAAGGGAAATGGAACATTCCCCAAGATTCAAATTCCATTCATAACCATACAATCAGCAAGTAATTACTCCCTACCACAAAGCACATGCACCAAGAACAAGACTATATTACTTTCAAAAAGAATAAGCAGTATTATAAAAATTGACAATAAACCACACCCAAGAACAATGATAAACTCCAGAACAGTCACTTCTGTTTTCTGATGAAAAAAGACAATATACATGAGCTGCTGCTGCTGCTGCTAAGTTGCTTCAGTCATGTCCAACTCTGTGCGATCCCATAGACGGCAGCCCACCAGGCTCCCCCGTCCCTGGGATTCTCCAGGCAAGAACACTGGAGTGGGTTGCCCTTTCCTTCTCCAATGCGTGAAAGTGTAGTCGCTCAGTCGTGTCCGACTCTTAGTGACTCCATGGACTGCAGCCCACCAGGCTCCTCCATCCATGGAATTTTCCAGGCAAGAGTACTGGAGTGGGGTGCCATTGCCCTCTCCGATACATGAGTTAGTTGGCAAATAAAGAATGAGATCCCTTAAGATCCTGAAAAATCTCATCCCTTAAAGAAAGAGATTTCCCTTGGACATGCTGTAAGTGTAAATGCGATGACTTTTTTATTCTAGAAACGAGTTAGATATTTCAAGAAAGGAGAACTACAAATTTTAATAGGAAAACACAAATGAAGTCCCCAGTGTGAGGGAAGCTTTCATGTCTACAGTGGTCAAAACTGGACTTCCCTATTGGTACAATGGATAAAAATATGCCTGCCAGTGGAGGGGACACAGGTTCAGTCCCTGTTTGGTCCAGGAAGATTCCACATGCCTGTGAGCAACTAAGTCTGTGCGCCACAACTCCTGAGCTGGATCTCCAAAGCCCACGAACCAGAACTACTGAGGTCCCTGCACCCTAGAGCCTGTATGCCGCAACTACCGACATTTATGAGCCTAGAGCTGATGCTCCACAAGAGAAGCACCTCAATCAGAAGTCCGTGCACCACACCGGAGGGTAGCCCTTCTCACTGCAGCTAGAGAAAGCCCACAGCGAAGCAGCAACAAAGACCCAGTGCGGCCAAAAGTAAATAAAATAAAATAAAGGTCATTTATCTTCCTTTCTCAGTGGCTCGTAAGTGATTCATTAGCACAGGTCAGCATGTGCCCCGGGTGAATGGGGACAGAACAGACTGGCCTTTTGTTGCCACCTCCTCACAATAGGAAAGAGCCTAGAGGCAGTGTCATGAGGGAAAGCCACTCATGACACGGTTCAGCTCCACAGGCTCACTTTTAGGTTAACTTTTGGTTCTTTATGAGCCCCTCCCTAGTCCACTCAGGGACATCATTTGTATAAATCCCTGAAGATTGACTCCCACCCCCTCAATCTCAAGGAACTTCTCTATTTTCTGCTATCCCCAGGATGCCCTGGTATTCAAAGACAAATCAGAAATAAACTTGAGGGAATAAAAATGCCAAAAACAATTTGCCATTTTACTGCACCAGTCTAGCCACATAAAAATCACTTCACCTGCAAACCCCTAGAGCCCAACACACTCTGCAAATCCTGCCGTGGGCCATAGCTATCCTCTCTAAGGCACGGGTGACAACAGCGTTTTCAACACTGTGAAAATGATGAGCAAAGAAGCCATCTCTTCCCCAAAGCCACAGTTTTAAGTTAGTCTTTTTGGCAAAGTCATTGTAGCCAGGATTCATATAAGCCAGCCTTTTTTAGTTGTCACATCCTGCAAGGTGACAGTTTGACCATATTGAACACCAAGGTCGAAGAAAAATGCTGGACTGGTGATGGTCAAGATTTTTCCCTTGAAAGTACACACACCAGGATTTTCCTGGTGGTCCATCATGGCTAAGATTCTGCACTCTCAATGCAGGGGGCCCAGTTGGATCCCTCGTGCTCCAGCTAAGATCCCACATGCTCCAGCTAAGAATTCCAAAGTCGAAACCTAAAGATTCTGCATGCTGCAACTAAGGCACAGTACAGCCAAGTAAATAAATAACATAAAATAATTTTTTTAATAAAATACATGGTCTGAAATAAATTTTTAAAAAATAAATAAATAAATAAAAATACTGATATGACCCAGTATTGGGACTGAGTTTTGGAGAGCTATGAAAGGAAAAATTTATTTATTTTTTTGGATATTGATCAGATCCCTGGCATGTGTGACAAGGTGATGAGGCCAAGTACTAAAACTGTTCTTTTAGTTCCACATAGAATAAATGTAAAACCAGAAGATTTGAGAGGCTTGGCAATCTATGAGCATTCAAAAATCTGCTGACTTTTTTTTTTCAGATTTGCATATTCAAACAAACCCAGCTTCTTTACGGAGTAAGAATTTGTCTGTTGGGTATAACGACTGGACAGTGGAATTGCAAAATGTATAAATCAGAGGACTCTCACTCATTACCCAGCCCGCCAGGCTCCTCTGTCCATGGGATTCTGCAGGCAAGAGTACTAGAGTGGATAACCTTTCCCTTCTCCAGGGGATCTTACCAACCCAGGTTTCCTGCATTGCAGACAAATTCTTTTTTTTTTTTTGCAGGCAAATTCTTAAACAGCTGAGCTACCAGGAAAGCTCCCATGAGAAAAGAAAGATTATCCCCAAATTCTATCACGGCAACTCTTTGCAGCTAAAATATATGAAAATAAATTAATCTCAAACCCTTCGAGAAATCTTGTTTAGAACAGGAAACTATTTGTTCCGTGTTAAGTAATCTAGCTCTCTACTATTAATACTTGGAAGATCTAAGGAGAATGTTTCATGTTTCACATAATTGTGTGATTATGGCTGATCTGATTATTTAGACCACATTAATGGAGAGGTAACTAAAGGGGGGGCTTCCCTGGTAGCTCAGCAGTAAAGAATCCTCCTGCAATTCAGGAGACATAGATTCAATTCCTGGTTTGGGAAGAACTCTAGGGTCATGGCAACTCACTCCAGTATTCTTGCCTAGAGAATTCCATGGACAGAGGAGCCTGGCAGGGTACAGTCCATAGGGTAATAAAGCATTGGACACAACTGAAACGACTGAGCACAGAAGCACACAAACTAAAGGAAAGGGACTCAATTCAGTTTAAATTCGGAAAAACTCCATAGGCTGGGAGTCCGGTGTTTGAGATTTCAGTATCAGCTTTACCATTAATGAGCTTGGCGGCTTAGAGAAAATTATTTAGGTTTTCTGAACCTCAGTTTCCTCTTTCTTTCATAATATTAATGTAAAGGGCTTCCAGTAAAACCTTATCTTAATAAGTTTAATGAATCTAAAATCTACATTTTAAATTTATTTTTAAACTCTTATTGGAGTATAGTTGATTTATAACGTTGTGCTAGTTTTAGGTCTGCTGCTGCTGCTAAGTCGCTTCAGTCGTGTCCAACTCTGTGCAACCCCATAGACGGCAGCCCACGAGGCTCCGTCATCCCTTGGATTCTCCAAGCAAGAACACTGGAGTGGGTTGCCATTTCCTTCTCCAACTCGTGAAAGTGAAAAGTGAAAGTGAAGTCGCTCAGTCTTGTCTGACTAGTAGTGACCCCATGGACTGCAGCCTACCAGGCTTCTTTGTCCATGGGATTTTCTAGGCAAGAGTACTGGAGTGGCTTGCCATTGCCTTCTCCGAGTTTTAGGTCTACAGCCAAGTAAATCAGTTATCTGTATACCCATATCCACTCTTCTTTAGATTTCATTCCCGTATAGGCCATTACAGTGTACTCAGTGGAGTACCCTGTGCTCTACACTAGGTTCTTATTAGTTACCTATTTTATACATCGTGGTGTGTGTGTACATGTCAATCCTAGTCTCCCGATTACCCATCCCCACACCTTTCTTCTTAAAATCTGTTTTCTTTCAAAAACCATTCATGACATTTTGTTTAAAGTGACTCCAAACTCACTTGGAATGCCTTTATATATACATATAAATATATATATATATATATACATGAACTTTTTTTTTTTGGCTGTGCTGGGTCTTCCTTGCAAAGCTTGGGCTCTCCAGTTGTGATGCTGAGGCTCAGTAGTTGGTGTATGGGCTTAGTAGCTCCATGGCATTTGGGATCCCTAGCTCTCCGACCAAGGACTGAACTGGCATCCCCTGCATTGGAAGCACAGTCTTAACCACTGGACCACCAGGGAAGTCCTTGGAGTATCTTTAAATACCTCTGCTTTGGCTTCTCTATGTGTAGACTCCTAAGTATTTCATAGAGATATTGTGAGAAAGAAAGATGACACAACACTTAGTCGCAGAAAACCCTAGGGAGAGAGCAAGGTAAATTAAATCAACAAATTAGCTCTAAATTCCATTTTATTCTGAGATTTCCTACAACTAAACCTCAGTTGCTACCCAGTCATGAAAATTATTTATATTCATTGGATGTTCTTTAATTTCCCCTTCTAGGGATTTTCCAAGGAAAGATAAGGGACTTCCAGTTTTGTTTTTTTTTTTCAATCCCTGTCTTTGACTGTTTAAGAAATTTATTTATTTATTTATTTTTGGCCGCACTGGGTCTTCACTGCAGTGCACAGGCTTTCTCTTGTTGCAGAGAGTGGGGGCTACTCTCTAGTTTCGGTGCACTGGCTTCTCACTGCAGTGGCTTTTCCTGTTGCAGAGCACAGGCTTCAGTAGCTGGCGGCTCCTGGCCTCTTGAGTGCAGGCTCAGTAGTTGTGGCATACACTGGCTTAGTTGCTCTGTGGCACGTTGAATCTTCCCAGACCAGGGATCAAACCCATGTCCCCTGCATTGGCGGGCAGATTCTTATCCACTGAGCCACCAGGGAAGCCCTAAGCAATGGATTAAAAAAAAAAAAAGTCACAAATATTGCCTAAAATAGACTTATACTAAAAAATTAATCATTGTTTATCTGAAATTCAACTATAACTGGGCACTCTATCTCTGTAATTTTTCTGGTGACCCTATATCTATCCTTACCTTGGTAAAGGTAGGCAGTTCCTAAATGGTGGTGTGTGTGTGATAATTTATTGACTTGTACACTTTTTAAAGTGGATAGCCTATCTCGGTAAAGTTTAAAACAATGTTTCTAAGTGATATTTTGATTGTCATTGAATAATAAACTTGGCCTACACTTCATTGTCCCTCTCTAACTCTCCCCTTTCCACACGCCAAGAATATCTTTGTGGGGGAAAACATCCTTTGTGAGCATCCCAGATGCCATATCTGGAAATACTTGAGATTGACTAGATTGTTCTACAGAGAGAGATGAGAGTGAGAGTAAGGAGGAGAATCGGAGTAAAGGAAAGTAGTCTGAGGGAAATTTAAAAAGAAATAATCATGTCAACCTATCTTTCATATTTATATTTTCTTTATCTGGTCATATGTAGGCCATGGGGCGTGATAAACCACGAACTAAAACTTGATAAGTGCATACACACAAAAACTTATACCTGAATTCATCAGTTCAGTTCAGTTCAGTCGCTCAGTCATGTCCGACTCTTTGAGACCCCATGGACTGCAGCACGCCAGGCCTCCCTGTCCATCACCAACTCCCGGAGTTCACTCAAACTCATGTCCATCAAGTCGGTGAAGCCATCCAACCATCTCATATCTGTCATCCCCTTCTCCTCCTGCCCTCAATCTTTCCCAGCATCAGGGTCTTTTCCAATGAGTCAGTTCTTCGCATCAGGTGGCCAAAGTATTGGAGTTTCAGCTTCAGCATCAGTCCTTCCAATGAACACCCAGGACTGATCTCCTTTAGAATGGACTGGTTGGATCTCCTTGCAGTCCAAGGGGCTCTCAAGAGTCTTCTCCAGCACCACAGTTCAAAAGCATCAATTCTTTGGCGCTCACTGAATTCATAGCAGCTTTATTTATTAAAAAAAGTTTTTTAATTTTGGCTGCACTGGGTCTTCGATGTCGGACACGAACTTTCTCTTGCTGCAGTCTGTGAGCTTAGCAGCAGCAGCAAGTGGGATCTTAGTTCCCAGACCAGGAATCAATCCGGGGCCCCCTGCATTGGGAGCTCAGAGTCTTAACCACTGGCCCACTAGGGAAGGCCCTCTCTAGGTTCTTTTGAGGTTATCAAAATATACTAAAACCAGACGATGCGTACAACTCTGTTACTATACTAAAACCCACAGAATTGTACAACTTGAACAGTGTGACTTTAATGATACTGCAGCCTACCAGGCTCCTCCATCCATGGGATTTTCTAGGCAAGAGTACTCGAGTGGCTTGCCATTGCCTTCTCCGAATGATATATAACTACGTCTCAATAAAGTTGCTTTTTTAAAAGTCAATGCATTAAAGCCATGTTTGAAAACAATTGAACTATATGAAGATCTTTTACTTTTATCTAGTTCGTTTCACTTTTTCTATTTCATATTCAGTTTTCCCATTTCATTTAGTTTATGTTCTCCAATTTCTCCATCTCTTCTTTTTTTTAATGTTCTTTCTCAAGCCTTTATCAAGTGTAGAAAAGCTCTTGTATATATATATATATAAATAATATGTAAAATATATATATTCTAGAAATCTTATGAATTTTTACAACTAAAAATGTTATGACATTAAAAAATAGTCAATGCATTAAAAAAAAATTGGTCAAATCCCAGGTAATGTTATAGAATCAGACAAAGAGAGTGAGTTCTAAAGAGCCAGCAGAGTAACCAGAGTAGCTGTTATCTGTGTGCCTGACATGCAAGGAGCTTCAATTACTATTACTGTTTATTAAAGTTCTTAATCTCGTTTCATTTCCACAATGGCCCTATAGAGTGTTATTATCCTCTGTCTTAGGAAAGGGGAAAATGGACTCTGATAGACTAATCTGCTTGAGGCACACTCAGATAAGTACCATGCAGGGCAGCATCTGACTCCATGGCACAGCGTAGCCCCAGGTCACACCTATCCGCCAGAGAAACCCAGAAAGTCAGGGATTCTAGCTCAGCCTAGCAATAGGATCATCAGGGCACTGCCAGCTACCCGGCTGCTCACTCCTTCCTCTGCAGTCGAAGTACTTTCTCCCTAGTGGATCTTGTTTTGTTTTTACTACATTCTCAGCCATCCACTTGCCAAGCAGGAGACTCAGATTCGATTCCTGGATCAGGAGATCTCCTGGAGAATGGCAACCCACTCCAGCATTCTCGCCTGGAGGATCCCATGGACAGAGGAGCCTGGTGGGCTAAAGTCCCAAAAGTCCGACACGACTTAGGGACTAAACAACAACACCCTTCCTTAATCTTTTCTCTTTCTCCAAACTTTAAACTTTTCATTTTGTATTGGGGTATAGCTGAATAAACCATGTTGCGGTAGTTTCAAGTGAAGAGCAAAAGAACTCAGCCATATGTATACATGTATCTGTTCTCCCCCAAATCCCCCTCCCTTTAATAGCCTTCCTTAATCATATTGCACAGATTTGTTTCTTGCTTTAGATGCTGCTTGGAAATTTCCTCACCTCTCGATGTCTTTAACAAAAGGCGCTTGGACTCTCGGAGCCTAACAACAGCTCCACATGGTATTTTGCCTGTAATCAGAATGTAGTGTTAGAATGTGCTCACAGGAGATGCTTCTCTCTGTCTCCCAGCCCCCCCCGCCCCTGCTGAGCCATGCCATAGAATAAAAAAGCACCAGTAGGTCTAGGACCTGGTGTCCAGTTTGGCTTACAGCCGTGGCCCAAGCTCCTCCTGAACTGGACTAGGGAGTGAGGTTCAAACTCATCAGGAGCGTCTCCTTGGGGCCATCTAGAGAGCTGGGCATCTTTTCTGCTCCTTTTCTTGCCTCAGCAGGAAGAAAGCCGGCTTACCCCCTCCCTTCTGCCATAGAACTACCTCCCACCACTCCCATCCTCCTCTCCCTGCTGCCTTTCCCTCGGGCTGCCAGGTTGCCATGCCAATAAGGTTCCCATGGTTACTAAGAAGAGCTGCTGCATTCCCATAGGCAGCACCTACCTAACAAAAGAGAAAAGGAGACCAGCATGGCCCCCAGGGCAAAAAAAATGGGGAGGGGGACCAAAGGGATTCTCAGTCCAGGGGATGCTGAAGGGCAGATTTGTTTATCTTTGATGTTTCCAGGCTGGACCTTGGACCAAATCCTGCGGCTTCCACTTAAGTTCTCTCTTCCTTAAACCTAGGGAGAGAGCACCCGGCAGTAGTTCAAGTCCATTATTTTACCTAGTGTGGGGTCCAAATAGTCATGAGACTGTGAAGACCATGTTGATATGTAAATTTACTAATATTTCTGGGCTCTTTGTCTGGCTCTGGCTAGGAAAATGGCAAAAGGAAAAACACACTCTGTGGTCTTGTCTGTTGGGTATCTTCTCTGAGAATACGCTTTTATCCTTATTGTGTTCCTCCCTGGGTTGACTGTCTTAGGCCACACCAGGATTGTTTGTCTGTTTTTTCAAACAAAGTTTGTTTTCTCTTAAATATAAAGAAGTGGATTAAAATATAAAATTCAAAAACAAAGAAAAAATATCACGCGTGGTTCCAAAATCAAAATATTTACTTCTCTTAAAAATAAACAGCTTTTTGTTGTTGTTGCTGCTGTTTGTTACTGGTTTGTATAGGGTAATTGTGGAACATCATTTTTGGAATACGATTTATTCAGGTTTTGCTATGGTGTCTTTTCTCTTTGCTTCTATCAGTTGTCAAAATGGCAGTTCCTCAGGAAAACATAGACCTTCTGTGCCTTAAAACCTGGGTAAACTTGCCTTTGAGAGAGAAGATACTTTTATCTTTGAGACGGGAAGACATCAAGATGTGTTTTCATAAATAGATCTTACTAAAATTGTCCTTATCTCCCATCAGTTTCTCCTATGTTTCCTAATCACTTGCTCACAGTTTATTGTCCATTGAAGCCCAAATTCTCTTTGTTAAAAGAGTAAATTAGGTCCAATGTAAACACTTTTTTGAGTTTTACTTTGTCATCTCCCATGCATATGAACGTTATTAAAAATTAAATGTCTATTCTCCTGTTCGATTGGTCTTTTGTCAGTTTAATTCACAGGCCCCAGGTGTGTGTGTGTGTGTGTGTGTTAGTCACTTAGTCGTGTTCAACTCTTTGTGAGCCCATGGACTGTAGACCACCAGGTTCCTCTGTCCATGGAATTACCCAGGCAAGAATACTGGAGTGGATTGCCATTTCTTTCTCCAGGGGATCTTCCTGATCCAGGGATCAAACCCCCGGTCTCCTGCATTGCAGATAGATTCTTTACCATCTGAGCTATAGGGAAGTCAAAGAGTAGAGCAAGTTAAAAGGGTAGAGAAAAGTGTTTCCACCCTGACACACCCATGTTCATAGCAGAATTATTCACAATAGACAAGAGCAAACAATCCAAGCATCCAAAAATGGTCAGAATAGATAAGCAAAATGTAGTATATACAGACAAGTACAATGGAATACGAGTACCATTGACCCTTAAAAAAAAAAAAAAGGAAATTCATGCTCTAACAAAGATGAACCTTGAAGACATTATGATAAGTGAAATAAATGAGTGACAGAAAGATAAATTCTGAGTTATCTAAATTCAGAGAAATAGAAAGCAGGATGGTGATTGCTGGGGGGCTAGGGAAAGGGGGGAAATGAGAAACTGCTTAATGAGTGAAGAGCTTCAGCTTATGTGATGAAAAATTTCTGAAGATGGGTCATACTATGTGAATATACTTAATACAAAGCTGTACACTAAAATATGGTTCCGTTCCGTTCCGTTGCTCAGTCGTGTCCAACTCTTTGCGACCCCGTGGACTGTCCCTACCAGGCTTCTCCATCCATGGGATTCTCCAGGCAAGAATACTGGAGTGGATTACCGGTTTCCTTCTCCAGGGCATCTTCCCGACCCAGGGATCGAACCCGGGTCTCCCGCATTGGAGGCAGATATGGTTAAGGTGATACATTTTATGTGCCTTATACCACAATCTAAAAAACACAAACATAGATTTACCATATGACCCACCAATTCCATGCCTTGGTACATACCCAGGAGAAAATTTAAAATACATATGTCAACATAAAAATGTGTGCAGGAAGTTCATGCATGCATGCATGCTCAGTCACTTAGTCATGTCTGACTCTTTGCGACTCCATGGACTGTAGCCTGCCAGGCTCCTCTGTCCATTGGATTTCCCAGGCAAGAAATACTGGAGTGGGTTGCTGTTTCCTTCTCCAGGGGATCTTCCTGACCTAGGGATTGAACCTGTGTCTCCTGTGTCTCCTGCATTGGCAGGTGGATTCTCTACTGCTGAGCCACCTGGGAAGTTCATAGTAACATTATTCCTGAAAAAACAAAACACAAAAGGAAACAAGCCACCAGTCCATTAACTGATGGATAGTCTATTCATACAATGGAATATTATTTCAGCTGTAAAAGGAGGAAAGAACTGCTACATGTTACAACATGAATGAACCTGAAAATGTGGTGCTAAGAAGCCAGACACACAACATATATACTGTAAGATTCCAAGTATGTGAAATGTCCAGAATAGGCATCTATATAGACAGAAAGATTAGTGTTCACCTAGGGCTAGGAGGGAGAGGTGGGAATGGAAGTGACAGCTACTGGGAACGGTTCATTTTGGAGGACTACGTGATGGTTGTGTTACCGAGATCTCAGCCTCTCTGTACATGGGTACTGAATTAAACCCTAGAGACAGAGTTTGGGGTAAACTAGAAAAGTGAAAGTCATTCATTTGTGCCCGACTGTTTGCAACCCCGTAGACTATAGCCCACCGGGCTCCCCTGTCCATGCGATTTTCCAGGCAAGAATATTGAAATGGATAGCCATTCCTTTTTCCAGGGGATCTTCCTAACCCAGGGATTGAACTCAGGTCTCCTGTATTGCAGACAGATTTTTTACCATCTGAGTCACCAGGCTAGTGAAAAGGACAACTTTATTGCTTTTCCAGGCAAAGAGAGACACACCTGACTTCTGCCTAGAAAAACTATGCATCTCAACCCCAGAGAATTTGATGAAGCTTTTCATAACCATGGGTCAAAGGTGGGGTCTCTGACAGGATTAGGTTGTGTGCAGGATCTCAGTCTCCTCTCTAGTTCCTTTAATCTTGCGTCAGGTGATTTCTTGGCGGCTCCTCCCTCGATTAGCAACTGTTCAAATTCGACCTTTGGAACCCAGGAAAGGTCACAAAGGCTGTAGTCTTGCTTTCCCCCATTACTTCTTTGGAGCAGTTTCTTAGAGATATTTGAGGTGCTGACTCCCAGGCTGCAGTTTACAGCTTTCATTTTGTGCATCATTTTTTAGTCAATACCTACAAGAAATGGGGGACAAAGAGGCCTCCGTGCCTGGGAGCCCCAGAGGGCCCCACTCAATTACATGTAATACTATACTATAAAACGTAGTATGTGTGTGTGTGTTAGTCCCTCAGTCATGTCCGACTCTTTGCGACCCTGTCTCCTCTGCCCATAGAATTCTCCAGGCAAGAAAGAGTAGCTGGAGTGGGTAGCCATTTCCATCTCCAGGGGATCTTCCTGATCCAGGGATCAAACCCAGGACCCCTGCATTGCAGGCAGATTCTTTACCATATGAACCACCAGGGAATATGGCATTACACTCTTTAAATGTGTGAAGTGTATGGTATGTGAATTATATCTCAGCAAAACTTTTCTTAAAAACTGAAAAATAAAAACAAAACTAGTATTTAGATCTTAGTAAACTGTTGAGTTCCAATAGCTCTAGTAACTTAATGCAAAAAGACAAACAAAGCAGACCTCTTGGCCTGAATCTCTAGTTAACTATGGAGGGGATTGTTTTAAAGTTTGTCCTAATTCCTGGACTCAGCAAATTCAGTCCAGAACCTTTGTTTTTAACTCTGTCATAAATGTCTTGCTACTTTTAACTCCTGGATGTTGTCATGGTGAAGGGAATAAATGTGACTAACTTTCCTAAACATTCATTGAGGGGCGATCTCTAACATCATATTGTGTTGTCCCAGGCAGGACAGTATGATCCCTGGTCAGGGAGCTAAGATCCCACATGCTGCAGGGCAACTAAGCTTATAAGCCACAACCAGAAAGAGAAGCCTGCACGAGGCAACTAAAACCCAATGCAGACGAAAGAAAGAAGATTCTTTTCCTGATGTTTTTGGTTGCACCATGCAGCATGTGGGATCCTAGTTCCCTGACCTGGCATTGAACCTGTTCTCTCGCTGCAGTGGAAGTGCGGAGTCCTAACCTCTGGACCACCAAGGAAGTCTCACTGATGATTTTTTTTTTTAATTGAAGTACAGTTGATTAACCTGGGCTTCCCAGGTGGAACAGTGGTAAAGAATCCAATTGCCAGTTCGGGAGACACAGGAGAGTGTGTTCGCTCCCTGGGTTGGGAAGATCCCCTGGAGAAGGAAATGGCATCCCACTCCAGTATTCTTGCTTAAGAAACCCCTTAGACAGAGGAGCCTGGTGGGCTACAGTCCATGAAGTCACAAAGAGTTGAACGTGACTGGGCACACACATACAGGTGATTTACAGTGTTGTGAACATAAGTGAAGTGAAGTCGCTCAGTCGTGTCTGACTCTTTGCGACTCCATGGACTGTAGCCCACCAGGCTCTTCCATCCACGAGATCCTCCAGGCAAGAGTATTGGAGTGGGTGTGAACATAAAGATTACTTTAAATGGAAGATGTTAGAGACATAGCAAATGCAGAAAGAAGCATTTCAAGGGCATCCCTATCTGATCAACACACAAGTCCTTGCAAGTGTAAAACTGCCACTAATCACCTGGGGGAGCTTCACTCCCAGGAAGATTGCCCTTTCACACCAACCAGGAAGAGAAATTGCACAAACAAACTTTATCAAGAACTGCCATGCATTTCTTTTCCTATAAAGCCTTTTGTCTTTCTTAAGACAAAACAAAATTAAACAACAGCAAGCCTTCTGTGCTTCCCATGGAAGCTCTTTTTCTCCTTTCTCATTACCCGATTAAAATGATATGTATGTAGACTTTTGGATAGCAGCCATTCTGACTGGTGTGAAATGGTATCTCATTGTGGTTTTGATTTGCATTTCTCTGATTATGAGGGATGTTGAGCATTTTTTCATGTGTTTGTTAGCCATCTTTATGTCTTCTTTGGAGAAATGTCTGTTATGTCCATCTGCAGACGAATAGATAAGAAAGCTTTGGTACATATACACAATGGAGTATTATTCAGCCATTAAAAAGAATACATTTGAATCAGTTCTAATGAGGTGGATGAAACTGGAGCCTATTATACAGAGTGAAGTAAGCCAGAAAGAAAAACACCAATACAGTATACTAACGCATATATATGGAATTTAGAAAGATGCAAATGATAACCCTGTATACGAGACAGCAAAAGAGACACAGATGTATAGAACAGTCTTTGGGACTCTATGGGAGAGGGTGAGGGTGGGAGGATTTGGGAGAATGGCATTGAAACATGTATGTTGTCATATGTGAAACGAATCACTAGTTCAGGGTCAATGCATGTTATAGGATGCTCGGGGCTGGCATGCGGGGATGACCCAGAGGGAGGATAAAGGGAGGAGGGAGGAGGGAGGGGGGTTCAGGAGGGGGAACTTATGTAAACCCGGGGCGAATTCATGTCAGTGTATGGCAAAACCAACCAATATAATATTGTAAAATAAAAAAAAAAAAAAAAGATATGTAAACTCCTGTCCCCAGCAGTTTGGGATTTCCCTATAGCTCAGATGGTAAAAACAATCTGCTTGCAATGCAGGAGACCTGGGTTTGATCCCTGGGTCAGGAAGATCCGCTGGAGAAGTAAATGGCAATCCACTCCAGTCTTCTTGCCTGGAGAATCTCATGGACAGAGGAGTCTGGCGGGCTACAGTCCACGGGCTCACAAAGAATTGGACACATACCCCAGCACTTCAGAGAGCCTCTTCATCTGAATGGTCCTGAAAGTGAAAGTGACGCATACTGTCTGCCTATAAATAAATAAGATTTGGTTTCTTTTCTCCAGTTACTCAATTGTTAATTCAAACTATTGAACCTAGTTTGGTAGGGGGAAAGATTTTCCTCCCAACAGAGGGGATTGGGAAGGTTGGAGGAAAATGGGGTAACTGCTAATGGGTAGGGGGTTTAGTTGGTGGGTTAGTGAAAATATAAAAATTGATTGTGATGATGGTTGCATAACTCTGTGAAGTTACTAAAAACCATCATATTGTACACATTAAATGGTTGAATTTTATGGGATGGGAGTTATATCTCAATAAAGTTCCTATTTTAAAAGATTCTTTAAATTCTTCCTCTTAAATCCTCAGCCCGCTTTTCCTATTTGTTTATCATGATTTTTACTCATCTTATCCAATCAACTCCCTAGTATGGGGAGAATTGTCTTGAATCAAACTCCAATTTCTCAATAAATTTTAACTTAACCTTGACCTCTAAGACAGAAGTAAAGGCTATTATCTTGCAGATATCTCCTGGAATGACCAACAGCAGGGCAGGGATGTGTTAATCAGAGGGGGCAGGGTTCCCTGAGGCTGATCATTACGTATGATTATAATGATAAAAACAATGAGAAGCAAAGGTTAAAATCAAAGAAACAAATCCACCAAGGAAATCAGAACCTGGGCTTCTCTGCAACACATTCACATTACTGGTGCAACCACCCCCACCATCCATCATTACAACATTTTCATCATCTCAAACTGAAACTTGATAACCATTAAACAATAACTCCCCACCCTCTCCTAGCACCAGCTCCCGCCCTGAACTACTATTGTACTTTCTGTCTCTATTCTAGGTACTTCATGGAAGTAGAATTATACAATATGTGTCTTTCCATGCTTGTTTTTTTCACTTAGCATAATGTTTTCAAGGTTCCTCCATGTAGCATGTGTTGGAATTTCAACCCATAAGCCACAGGCTCATTCACATTTAAGCCTCCATTCACGATCTTCGGTCTCTTACCCTCTACTTCATCCCCCTCTTAATTTCTGAAACAAATCTGATCTCATTCCTTCTCTGATTCAAATGTTTTAATGTAAAAGTCAGGCTGTGGCAATCCTTGGCTGAATCCAGTATTTTGTTTGGTCTTCAGTTTTTCCAACATTTAAAAAATCAGGAGATTTTACACGAGAATCTTGATTCTGGCCTCTCCATGAGTGTGATCGTTCTGCGGCACTTCCTGCCCTGCCAAATGGCACCAACTACTGGGACCCAAGTGACAGCCTTCTCCACCAAGAGCATCCTGTTCAGCCTGTCACAGGCCCTGCAGACATCTGACATTCAAAACCATGTGGGAATGTTCCTCTGGGTCTGCAGGAAAAAGTCAAAATACAAAATTGTCTCCTCAGGCGGCAATGAGAGGTAAACGGTTAGCTGTCATTTAGTATCAAATGTGGTGTCATTTTCAAAACAGAGCTGAGTGGAAAAAAGAAAGAAGCTCAGAGCCATGGCGCATCCCTTACAGAAACTAAAATTATGTACCCATAATAAAACAACTCACATTTTACAAGAACAAATTCAAATAAAATGATACATACCTATCAAACATTCTGGAACACCTATGTAGGAAAAGATAGAGGGGAGAACTATCATCACTTTTATTATTGGTCATAAAGAGGAACATATAAATGAAAACTAAAAAATATCATCATAAGTGAAGTGAAGTGAAGTTGCTCAGTTGTGTCCGACTCTTTGCGACCCCATGAACAGTAGCCAACCAGGCTCCTCCATCCATGGGATTTTCCAGGCAAGAATACTGGAGTGGGTTGCTATTTCCTTCTCCAATCATCATAAGGTATCGCTTATATGTGGAATCCAAAAAAAAAAAAAAATGATACAAATGAACTTACATACAAAAACAGAAATCAGTTCAGTTCAGTCGCTCAGTTGTGTCTGACTCTTTGCGACCCCGTGGACTGCAGCACGACAGGCCTTCCTGTCCATCACCAACTCCCAGGAGTTTACCCAAACTCATGTCCATTGCGTCGGTGATGCCATCCAACCATCTCATCCTCTGTCGGCTCCTTCTCCTCCTGCCCTCAATCTTTCACAACATCAGGGTCTTTTCAAATGTGTCAGTTCTTCACATCAGGTGGCCAAAGTATTGGCATTTCAGCTTCAACATCAGTCCTTCCAATGAATATTCAGGACTGATTTCCTTTAGGATGGACTGGTTGGATCTCCTTACAGTCCAAGGGACTCCCAAGAGTCTTCTCCAACACCACAGTTCAAAAGCATCAATTCTTCAGCACTCAACTTTCTTTATAGTCCAACTCTCATATCCATACATGACTACCGGAAAAACCATAGCTTTGACTAGATCGACCTTTGTTCTCAAAGTAATGTCTCTGCTTTTTAATATGCTTTCCATGTTGGTCATAACTTTTCTTCCAAGGAGCAAGGGTCTTTTAATTTCATGACTGTTGTCACCATCTGCATCATCTGAAATCAGAGCCCAAAAAAATGAAGTCTCTCACTGTTTCCACTGTTTCCACATCTATTTGCCATGAAGTGATGGGACCAGATGCCATGATCTGAGTTTTCTGAATGTTGAGTTTTAAGCCAACTTTTTCACTCTCCTCTTTCACTTTCATCAAGAGACTCTTTAGTTCCTCTTCGCTTTCTGCCATAAGGATGGCATCATCTGCATATCTGAGGTTACTGATATTTCTCCTGACAATCTTGATTCCAGCTTGTGCTTCCTCCAGCCCAGCGTTTCTCATGATGTACTCTGCATATAAGTTAAATAAGCAAGGTGACAATATACAGCCTTGACGAACTCCTTTCCCGATTTGGAACCAGTCTGCTGTTTCATGTCCAGTTCTAACTGTTACTTCTTGACCTGCATACAGGTTTCTCAAGAGGCAGGTCAGGTGATCTGGTATTCATATCTCTTGAAGAATTTTCCACAGTTTGTCATGATTCACATAGTCAAAGGCTTTGGCATAGTCAATAAAGCAGAAGTAGATGTTTTCCTGGAATTCTCTTGCTTTTCCAATGATCCACTGGATGTTGGCAATTTGATCTCTGGTTCCTCTGCCTTTTCTAAATCCAGCTTGAACATCTGGAAATTCTCAGTTCACGTACTGCTGAAGCCTGGCTTATAGAATTTTGAGTATTACTTTGCTAGCGTTTGAGATGTGTGCAATTGTGTGGTAGTTTGAACATTCTTTGGCATTGTCTTTCTTTGGGATTGGAATGAAAACTGACCTTTTCCAGTCCTGTAGCCACTGTTGAGTTTTCCAAATTTGCTGGCCTATTGAGTGCAGCACTTTCACAGCATCATCTTTTAGGATTTGAAATAGCTCAACTGGAATTCCATCACCTCCACTAGCTTTGTTCCTAGTGATGCTTCCTAAGGCCCACTTGATTTTGCATTCTAGGATGTCTGGCTCTAGGTGAGTGATCACACCATCGCAGTTATCTGGGTCATGAAGATCTTTTGTGTATAGTTCTTCTGTGTGTTCTTACCACCTCTTCTTAATATCTTCTGCTTTGTTCAGTTCAGTTCTGTTCAGTCCATACTATTTCTGTCCCTTATTGTGCCCTTCTTTGCATGAAATGTTCCCTTGGTATCTCTAATTTTCTTGAAGAGATCCTAGTCTTTCCCATTCTATTGTTTTCCTCTATTTCTTTGCATTGATTACTGAGGAAGTCTTCCTTATCTCTCCTTTCTCTTCTTTGGAACTCTGCATTCAAATGGGTATATCTTTCCTTTTCTCCTTTGCCTTTCACTTCTCTTCTTTTCAAAGTTTTTAGTAAGGCCTCCTCAGACAACAGTTTTGCCTTTTTGCATTTCTTTTTCTTGGGGATGATCTTGATCCCTGCCTCCTGTACAATTTCACGAACCTCCATCCATAGTTCTTCAGGCACTCTATCAGATCTAATCCCTTTAATCTATTTCTCACTTCTACTGTATAAAGGATTTGATTTAGGTCATACCTGAATGGTCTAGTAGTTTTCCCTACATTCTTCAATTTAAGTCTGAATTTGGCAATAAGGAGTTCATGATCTGAGCCACAGTCAGCTCCTGGTCTTGATTTTGCTGACTGTATAGAGCTTCTCCATCTTTGGTTGCAAAGAATATAATCAATCTGATTTTGGTATTGAAGATCTTTTGACATCTATATGTAGAGTCTTTTCTTGTGTTGTTGGAAGAGGGTGTTTGCTATGACCAGTGCGTTCTTCTGACAAAACTTTGTTAGCCTTTGCCCTGCTTCATTCTGTACTCCAAGGCCAAATGTGCCTGTTACTCCAAGTGTTTCTTGACTTCCTACTTTTGCATTCCAGTCCCTTATAATGATAAGGACATCTTTTTTGGGTGTTAGTTCTAGAAGGTCTTGTAGGTCTTCATAGAACCATTCAACCCCAGCTTCTTCAGCATTACTGTTTGGGGCATAGACTTGGATTACTGTGATAATGAATATAGACCCACAGAAATAGAAAACAAACTTACGGTTATCAAGGGAGATCGGGCCAGGAAGGGATAAATTA